>NC_052623.1:269019156-269319156 GCF_016161935.1 Mauremys reevesii
GGATATAAATGCAGTTCACAACCACTGGAAAGTGCCTTTACTTTGCCAGAGTGATGTAAAAGGACTTTAGTGTAAATGAGAATCAGGCCCAAGATTAGCACTAAGCCAGAAAACTATTAAGAAAGTTTGAAAGTCAGATATCGGATATGGTGTCTTGAGGTATAAATGGAATTAGATGCTTAGCTATCATTCTTCTTGTTCACATGCATAGAATTTAAGTGACCACTAGATTTGGGAGTCAGGAAGGAATTTTTCACCTCGGTCCCTGGGAATACTGGTAAGAATCTCCTGGAAGAAGTCACCTTCCTCTGGAGCACTGAGCAGGGATCAACCATTAGGATTAGGTACAGTAGCTCCTTGCTTAACGTTGTTGTTATGTTCCTGAAAAATGCGACTTTAAGCGAAACTATGTTAAGCAAATCCAATTTCCCCATAAGAATTAATGTAAATGGGGGGGTTAGGTTCCAGGGAAATTTTTTTCACCAGACAAAAAATGATATATTATATAGATATACACACAGTATATGTTTTAAACAAATAATTTAATACTGTTCACAGCTATGATGATTGTGATGCTTGGTTGAAGTGGTGAAGTTAGAGGGTGGAAGAGGGAGGAATATTTCCCAGGGAATTCCTTGCTGCTAAATGATGAACTAGCACTCGCTGAGCGCTTGAGGGTTAACACATTGTTGTTAATGTAGCCTCTCACACAAGGGAGCACGAATAGAAGGGAGGGGAGACCAGGGCTGCCCAGAGGGGGGGGCAAGTGGGGCAATTTGCCCCAGGCCCTGGGCCCCGCAGGGGCCCCCACGAGAATATAATATTCTATAGTATTGCAACTTTTTTTTATGGAAGAGACCCCTGAAATTGCTTTGCCCCAGGCCCCCTGAATCCTCTGGGCGGCCCTGGGGGAGACAGCATAGCAGACAGAGACAGACACACACCTTGTGTGTGGGAGAGAGAGAGATGCACACTGCCCCTTTAAGTAAGCTGACCCACTCTTAAGTGCATTGTCTTTTTAGGTGGATCAGGAAGTTGACAGCAGCTGCTGCCCCAAGCTCTCTCTGTCTCTCTCCGTCCGTGTCCCCTCCCTGTTCTATATGGAGAAGGGGTAAGCGAGGTGCAGGAGCAGGGGGGAGGGGGACACCCTGACTTTAGTCCCCACCCCTGCACAGCAAACTAGAGCAGCTCCAAGGCAGAGGGCAGGACAGGGCTGCCCAGAGGATTCAGGGGGCCCCGGGGCAAAGCAATTTTGGGGGCCCTTTCAATAAAAAAAAGTTGCAGTACTATAGAATACTATATTCTCATGGGGGCCCCTGCATGGCCTGGGGCAAATTGCCCCACTTGTCCCCCCCTCTGGGCAGCCCTGGGGCAGGAGCAGCACATGGCAGTGGGGGGAGGGACAGCTGAACTGCCTTGATAGCCTGTTGGGCGGCTGCAGCACAGGGAACTTAGGGGAGCGGGGAGCTGATAGGGGAGCTGCCAGTCCACCCTGGTTCCAAGCCCCCACCAGCTAGCTGCAATGGGCTGCTCTTCCTGCAAGCAGTGGACAAAGCAGGCAGCTGCCAAACGACATTAGAAGGGAGCATCGCACAACTTTTAATGAGCATGTTCCCTAATTAATCAGCAGCGTAACAACAAAACAACGTTAACCGGGACGACTTTAAGTGAGGAGTTACTGTAGGTATATCCTGAGCTATCAATTTCCTGTGATTGGAGGAAGGTGAGTAGCATTGTGAGTGATACACACTGTATACATCTATGCTGCAACTAATTTAATTTTCAGATTATTTTTTAAATCAATGTTGTTTCCCTCCAGTTAATTGGTGGGGAAGACAAAGAGCTTGTCTACACATGAAATGCCACAGTGGCACAGTTCCAACACTGCAGCTGCGCCACCATAGAGCTTCAGTGTAGACACTACTTATGGTGGTGGAAGGTGTTCTCCCATTGGCATAGATAATCCACCTCCCTGAGATATGGTAGCTACATTGATGTAAGAATTCTTCCACTGCCTACACCCGGGCTAAATTGGCTTAACTGGTTCACTCAAGGTTATGGACTTTTCACATCCTTGAGTGATATAACTGGGTCGACCTAACTTTTTAGTGTAGACAAGCATTATTCATAACAAAGATTTTGGGACAATATCCACACGTCTATTTGGAGACAACATTACAATGTTAGGAAGAGCAAAGCAGTGTTCGTGTAATAATGGATAGCTTGTAAAGCCTGAATTTGTTAGGCTGGATAATTATACTACTGTCTTTTATATCATCCTGACTGTCTTTTTCATTTATTTTGGCTACAGTAAGTTACCTGTTAAATCGGACTCAACCAATTTAAGAACACTTAGTTTTCAGGTGTTGTTCACTTGAGAACTGCTCAGTGTTCTAAGGATTTGAGAGGTGGATCAGCTGGACATGTGTGTCTGGAGCATTAGAAGAGTCTCTGAAAGGAAATAGTTTGTGTCTTCTGTCTGATGAGAGGAAAAAGGAGAACTCAGCAGATACGGGGTAGGAAACATGAGGCTATACTCATCTTCAGTTCCCCAATACAATTTACTAAGAATCAGTACTAGTCTGAATGTTAAAACCCTACCAGCCAAGAAATAAATCAGACTGAAACTCCAGCCTCTACACATTCATAGTGTTTAGGTATTACAGCACATATGGTATATAAATAAAAAGCTCTATTTGAAGACGTTACAGTGCCTAAGAGCAGTATGTCTGCCAACAGGTGACCATAGATTAGAGCAGCAGTTTTCAGCCTCTGGTCTGTGGAGGTCTTCAAATATGTCTAGGGATATGGCTGTACTGGCAGAGTTACAGCACCAGCAGTTACAGCGCTGCTCAAAGAGCGCTGAAAGGAAACCACTGTTGTGTGTTCACACTGTCAGCTGCCTGCACAATAGTGTGTTCACACTTGTGGCACATGCAGTGGTATTCGGAGCGGTGCACTCTGGGCAGCTATCCCACAGAGCATCTCTTCCTCTTCTGCCGCTAAAAGTTGTGGGAATGTGGAGGGGTTGTGGGGCATCCTAGGTCCTGTCCCAATGACCTGTGATGTATTGCGTCACATCCCAGTAATCCCTGTGCTTCTGTCAGCATTTGGCACCATCTTTCAATGGTTTGTGTACTGCGCACTCTGCCTCTTCGGTCTGCAGGAATGGATCCCGCACTGTTGACTAATATGCTGCTCACTCTGACTCACACGTCACGAGTGGCAGTGGAGTTATTCCTTAAACTACAAAGGCAAGAGGAGTGCAACACTGATCTCACCACGCATAATAGCTATGACCATGAGATTGCTTGTGGCATTCACAGAGGTGCTGACTACAGTGGAATGCCCCTTTTGGGCTCAGGAAACAAGCACTGAGTGGTGAGATCACATCGTCATGCATGTCTGGGATGATGAGCAGTGGCTGCAGAACTTTTGGATGAGGAAAGCCACATTCATGGGACTATGTGATGAGCTCGCCCCAGCTCTGCTGCACAAGAACACAAGAATGAGCGCTGCCCTGTCGTTGGAGAAGCGCTTGGCGATTGCACTGTGGAAGGTGGCTACTCCAGACTGCTACCGATTGGTTGCTAACCCGTTCAGAGTGGGAAAGTCAACCCTTTGGACTCATGTTGATGGAAATGTGCAGGGCCATTAATCGCATCCTGCTCTGAAAGACTGTGACTCTTGGCAATGTATGTGACATTGTGGATGGCTTTGCACAAATGGGCTTCCCTAACTGTGGAGGGGTGATAGATGGCACGCATATTCAAATTCTGGCACCAGACCACCTATGCCAAGTACATTAATCAGAAGGGGTATTTCTCAATGGTTCTCCAGGCTCTTGTGGATCACCATGAGCATTTCACGGACATTAATGCAGACTGGTCCGGAAAGGTGCATTATGCTAAACTGGGAGGAGTGGTAGATATGCTGGAGGGTAGGGATAGGATACAGAGAGACCTAGACAAATTGGAGGATTGGGCCAAAAGAAATCTGATGAGGTTCAACAAGGACAAGTGCAGAGTCCTGCATTTAGGACAGAAGAATCCCATGCACTGCTACAAACTAGGGGCCAAATGGCTAGGCAGCAGTTATGCAGAAAAGGACCTAGGGGTTACAGTGGATGAGAAACTGGATATGAGTCAACAGTGTGCCCTTGTTGCCAAGAAGGTTAACAGCATTTTGGGCTGTATAAGTAGGCGCATTGCCAGCAGATCGAGGGACGTGATCATTCCCCTCTATTCGACATTGGTGAGGCCTCATCTGGAGTACTGTGTCCAGTTTTGGGCCCCATACTACAAGCAGGATGTGGAAAAATTTGAAAGACTCCATCAGAGGGCAACAAAAATGATTAGGGAGCTGGAGCACATGACTTATAAGGAGAGGCTGAGGGAACTGGATTATTTAGTCTGCAGAAGAGAAGAATGAGGGGGGATTTGATAGCTGCTTTCAACTACCTGAAAGGGGGTTCCAAAGAGGATGGATCTAGACTGTTCTCAGTGGTACCAGATGACAGAACAAGGAGTAATGGTCTTAAGTTGCAGTGGGGGAGGTTTAGGTTGGATATTAGGAAAAACTTTTTCACTAGGAGGGTGGTGAAGCACTGGAATGGGTTGCCTAGGGAGGTGGTAGAATCTCTTTCCTTAGAGCAGGGGTAGGCAACCTACGGCACGTGTGCCGAAGGCAGCATGCAAGCTGATTTTCAATGGCACTCTCACTACCTGGGTCCTGGCCGCCGGTCTGGGGGGCCCTGCATTTTAATTTAATTTTAAATGAAGCATCTTAAACATTTTAAAAAGCCTTATTTACTTTACATACAATAATAGTTTAGCTATATATTATAGACTTATAGAAAGAGACCTTCTAACAATGCTAAAATGTATTACTGGCATGTGAAACCTTAAATTAGAGTGAATAAATGAAGACTCGGCACACCACTTCTGAAAGGTTGCCGACCCCTGCCTTAGCGGTTTTTAAGGTCAGGCTTGACAAAGCCTTGTCTGGGATCATTTAGTTGAGGATTGGTCCTGCTTTGAGCAGGGGGTTGGACTAGATGACCTCCTGAGGTCCCTTCCAACCCTGATATTCTATGATTCTATGACACATGCATCTTTCAGAACACTGGCCTGTTCAGAAAGCTGCAAGCAGGGACTTTCTTCCCAGACCAGAAGATCACCATAGGGAAGTCAAAATACCCATTGTGATCCTGGGAGATCCCACCTACCCCTTAATGCTGTGGCTTATGAAGCCATACACGGGGCACCTTGACAGCAGCAAGGAGCAATTCAACAACAGGCTGAGCAAGTGCAGAATGGCTGTTAAGTGTGCTTTTGGCTGTTTAAAGGCCCGCTGATGCTGCCTCTGTGGGAGGCTGGACCTGGCTGATGACAATATTCCTATGCTTATAACCGCATCCTGTATGCTCCATAATATTTGTGAAGGGAAGGGTGAAAGCTTCACCCAGGACTGGACCTCTGAGGCTCAGCACCTGGAGGCTAAATTTGAACAGCCAGAGACCAGGGCTATTAGAGGGACATAGGATCAGGGATGCCTTGAGGCAGCAATTTAAAGCTGAAAGCCACTAATATTTGCTGCTATGCTCAGGAGTGCAGTGCTTGTAATGCTAGGAGGTGATTGTATTGGTGCAGACGATGAAGGTGTAAGAAAATTGCCTGTTGCTTTGCAGGGCTCTGTTTGCTTTCAATTAATGGAATAAAGATTGCTTTCAAACCAAAACAATTGTTTTATTAAAAAACAACAATTGGAGGAGAGAGACAAACAAAAAAACACTTCTGCACTGAGGGGGATGGGGGAAGGGAAGGTCCAGGTTAAAGGTTTGTGTATGCCCAGGTATCATATCCAACCTTCTATTTACAGTACAGTACAGTGCAGTGGGTACTGTGCTTCAGCAGGGCCAAACTGCAGAGGGACAGGAGTTGAGTGCAGTGGGTACTGGGAGTCCTCAGGGCTGGACCGTGATCGGGCAGGAGTAGAGTGCAGCAGGTACAGACTGGAGCCAGGAGGTTGATAAGAGTGTGTTGGTGGTGTCTAGGGGGCGCATGGGAAAGAGTTTTGCAACAGCGGCTGCAGGGGAGTGTGGGCACGGAGCTGCTTGGTTTGCAGTGCTAGTAGCACCTGTAGCATGTCCGCTTGGTGCTATATAATGTTTAAGAGCTGCTCCATGGCTTCATTCTGGCTTGCTGTGATCTCCTTTCAGTCCCTCTTCTCACTGTCCCACCATTTCTTCAATTCTAGTTTTTCAGTCGTAGAGTGCATCATGACCTCACACAGAAAGTCCTCTTTAGTTCTTCGTGAACACTTCCTAATTCTGCGCAGCTGTTCAGCTGCCGATAACAAAGAGGGAGGCTTGGCTCCCAAGGTCATATCTGTGAAGCCAAAATGCAACATTTTACAGAAGCAGTGTTGTTTGCAGCACAAAGACCAATGATTTAAAACACAGCCACTGTTCACCTACCTGTCACTAACTGGCTGACCCCAGGCAAGCACACATGAGCCACAAGACCCCCAAAATGGTGAGTAACTGCAGGGGGGGCAGGGGAAATCAGTGTTCCAAGACTGTACTGTACACTGGGCATGTGGCTCTTGCTGAGAGCCAGCACTGTAGGAGGGGGCTTATAATCATTCCTGTCACCACATTTTCCACACGCTGTGTTAATTATGGAAGATATCTCACTGCTGAGGGTGAGCAGGGAATCAAGGGGGAGGGTCTTCTCGAAGATTGTGGCTTCTGCCCTGGCCCTTATGCAGCTCGCCTGTGTACAGCAATGCCCCCCCGCCACTGCACCTCCCAGTGACAGCAGACTGGCATGAGAAAGTTACCCTTAATGGGGCAAGAAACAAAGCAGCTCTGCCAAAGAACCTGTGGCAGTGGATTGCACAATATTTCCATGTGAGTTTCCTGGAGATCGCTGAGGCAGATTCTCGTGAAGTGAGGGAGTCAAACACCACCCTGTTCCATCACTCAGATTGGCATGTGGTGGTACATACGTCATACAGACAAAAGCCTGCTTTCTGCAACCCTCCTGCCCCCAACAACTTCAGTGATTCCCAAAATCAAAGCCACTTACCAGGGGCCTTCTCTCCTGTTTGTGCTTCACCAAGATCCAACAGCTGTGACTGGCTAGCCTCCTCCAGGAAAAGAGCTCCTGGCTGCATGCATATCTGGCCTCCAAGTCATCCTCTGTCTATGGGTCCCCCTCCACATCCTCGCCCAAGACTTCCTCTTCCTAGCTCGGTCCACTCTCGACTGGCACACGAGCCACCAAAGTATCCACAGTGGCCTTTGCAGTGGCAGTGGGGTCGCCACCGAGTATCGCGTCCAGCTTTTTCTAGAACCGGCAGCTCATGGGCGCAGCACTGGAGCAGCGGTTTGCCTCCCACGCCTTGTGGTAGGCATTCTGTAGCTCCTTCACTTTGACCCTGCATTGTAATGTATCCCGGTCATGGCCCCTTTCTGTCATACATCATGAAATCTGTCCATAGGTATCATCATTCCTGTGGCTGGAACACAGCTGGGACTGGATAGCCTCCTCTCCCCCAAATGCTGATGGGGTCCAACAGCTTGGCATTGTTCCACGCAGGGGATTGCCTGGTGCGTGGAGCAACCATGGTCACCTGGAAAGATGCACTGAGACCACTGCATGCAAACAGGAAGAGGACTTTCAAACTTCCCAAGTATCAGAGGGGTAGCCGTGTTAGTCTGGATCTGTAAAAGCAACAAAGAATCCTGTGGCACCTTATAGACTAACAGACGTTCTGCAGCATGAGCTTTCGTGGGTGAATACCCACTTCTTCAGATGCAAGTGGTGGAAATTTCCAGGGGCAGGTTTATATATGCAAGCAAGAAGCAAGCTAGAGATAACGAGGTTAGTTCAATCAGGGAGGATGAGGCCCTGTTCTAGCAGTTGAGGTGTGAAAACCAAGGGAGGAGAAACTGGTTCTGTAATTGGCAAGCCATTCACAGTCTTTGTTTAATCCTGAGCTGATGGTGTCAAATTTGCAGATGAACTGGAGCTCAGCAGTTTCTCTTTGAAGTCTGGTCCTGAAGTTTTTTTGCTGCAGGATGGCCACCTTAAGATCTGCTATTGTGTGGCCAGGGAGGTTGAAACTTCCCAAGGAATTTATGGGGTGAAGTTGGTCACCTGAGGGCAGGGCAGTAGAGTTCAAACCAATGACCAGAGAGGCAAGAACAGGCATTTTGGGACACCTCTCAAAGGTCAATGGCAGTGCTGTAATCGACCATTGCACCACAGCACTATAGCCCCAGCACAGAAAGCTCTACGCCTCTAGGGGTCAGGTTTTTTTACAGCGCTGCAACTACACCGTTTTTGCACACTAAAGTGGTTTGGCAGCGTGTACACCTTGGGAATTACAATGCAGAAAACTGCTTTACTGCGCAGAAACTTGCCAGTGTAGACAAGACCTAAGATTTCCAAAGGGATTCAAACTTTCATGTGAAATTTTTTTATAGGTCCACAAATGAAAAAAAGGTTGAGAACCACTGTATTAGAGCAAATGTAAGAGTGGCATCTCCCCTTGGTAATCAGCAGCTGGAACTGCAGTGCAGGTAAATCTTTCATGTTACAACGGAGCAATGGTTCTCATTGGGACCCTTGTTAAGGTCCTTAGGCAATAGCTGCATCAGGTCTCCAGGCAATAGCTGCATCAGGTGGACCAATCTGAAACTCCCATGCCCATAGGAGCTGGTATAATCTGTTGTCTGTTGGAAGTCATTCTTTGCATAGATACCACATTACACTCTGCTCATTCCCACAGTGACCAAGAATTGGTCTTCTGTTGGTGTATCTGTACAGCATGAGATCTTGTATATTATACAGAGTGCATGTAAAATGCTGGAAAATTTAGGATGACAAGCAGAGTGAAAGGTGAAGCAGCAGACTGAATACTGTACATCTCTTGGCTTTGGTTGGTTTTGTACTGAAACAGCTGTTTCGTGGCGCAGGCACTGGGACCTAGGGGGAAAAAAGCGGGCACACGGTGCACTCAGGGGAGGAGGTAGAGGTGGAGGTGAGCTGGGTGAGGGAGCAGGGAGCTGCCGGTGGGTGCTGAGCACCCACCAATTTTTCCCTGTAGTGCTCCAGTCCCAGAGCATCCATGGAGTCAGCACCTATGCACAAGAGAAAGTCTATTTAAACCCCTGGGAGACCCCCTCCATTTTGTCTTCAGCTGGCTCCAGAGATAGCCATCTCCACCCCTAAGGATACCTGAGAGAAACAGGAACAAAGGTCAGTAACTACAGGGGGTGTGAGTGATTGCTGGACCCAGACTAGAAGGGGACTAGTCTGCAAAAGGAAGCTTACTGGGACACCTCTGAGGGTGAGGTTTTATCTGTATTCAGTTTTATTGCTGTATTAGGCTTAGATTTGTGTGTTTTATTTGATTTTTCTTGGTAATTCGCTTTGTTCTGTATGTTGCTACTTGGAACACTTAAATCCTACTTTCTGTATTTAATAAAATCACTTTTTACTTATTAATTAACCCAGAGTGTGTATTAATAGCTGGGGGAGGCAAACAGCTATGCAGATCTCTCTATCAGTGTTATAGAAGGCGAACAATTTATGAATCTACCCTGTATAAGCTTTATAGAGGGTAAAATGGATTTATTTGGGCTTTGGACCCCATTGGGAGTTAGGCATCTGAGTGTTAAAGACAGGAACACTTCTTAAGTTACTTTCAGTTAAGTCTGCAGCTTTGGGGCACGTGGTTCAGACCCTGAGTCTGTGTTGGAGCAGACTGGCGTGTCTGGCTCAGCAAGACAGGATGCTGGAGTCCCAAGCTGGCAGTGAAAGCAGGGGCAGAAGTAGTTTTGGCACATCAGTTGGCAGTCCCAAGGGGGTTTCTGTGATACAACCGATCACAGACTTATTTACTTGTGGATGGATAGCCTTGATGCTTTTTAGATTCTCATGTATAATATGGATAAAGGCAGGGCTCAAACCTCTGAAAATAACTCTACCTGCAGGCCATATTTCTCCAATTGTTGGCATAGAGCCACATTGGTTTAGTTCACACCAGGGTACAGTCACCTTATTCACATGTTATTTCACTGTGGATACCATCTGACAGTTCAGTCTGAAAGGAATTATCAGCCTGAACACTGGAGAATTTTTTTAAAACACAGCTCAATTTAAAGAATCAACTTCTTCCTTTTTCCCATATATGTTGTACAGTTTGGATGAATTTCAGTAATCTCAAAACTGAAAGACTAACAGTAATGTCTGGAGTCAAGCATAATGCCACACAGGTGGTGTGCTACTACTCCCTCTCTCTCGCCTCTACCAGTGATCTCTACAGGATTCCTGTTATTCCAGTTTTGCCATCTTGACCTTGGTTCTGGTAATGTACCTAAATTCTTACTCACTGCACCCTTTCCTATTTAAGTCCCTATATCCTTGCACTGCTCTGCTTGTTCCATAACACTGACAGGCAGCATTTCATGCTATTCCAGTACTAGTACCCTCCATACATCTCTGCCAATGCACCTCAGTGCTGACCTACAGTACCTCTTTGCTATTCCAATTCTGGGTCCCCTATGTACTTTTATCAAATTAGCACCAGTATCCCCTGCTATTTCAGTCCTGAGTAAAGATTATCAACCATACCAAGCCATGCAAAATGGGGTGGATATTGTCTGAGATGGAGAAATGTTCACTAGTAAATACGTTAGCATACCACAAAACCCCAAAGTCCATTTCATTTGAGATTGACAAATGAAAGGGTAGTGCAGAAAGACAGACATTTTGCTCTTGCAAATTTCTCCTCCTCTCTTGTCTCTTAAGCCCATTGCTACATCCTGCAATGTAATCTTTTCAGATTGTTTACTAATGCAAAGCCCCACCTGTAGAGCTGGCTTAAGTATTGGCACATCTAAATTTGCAGTTTAGCCCTGAGATGCTTACGTTGAAGTTTGACTGAATCAGGAAGCTCTGGTATGGGCTCAGAGGCAGACATTGTTGGTAAACAGTCCTTGGTAGTGGTCTTCTTAGGCAATAGCATTGCATAGGAGGTCCGCTGCCTAGTTCTGCGTGCTATCTCACGTTCGTTATGTAGCAGTTGGTCATCTGTTAACAAGGCACTGACTTGCTTAGATTTTTCTCTGACGTGATAACCTGTTGAAGTAATTGGGTTTAGTTTAAAGAAAAGAAATACTTGGTAAATGTGTTAGGAAGCCACCATCCCATTCTGTAATGAGGGCCACCTGGATATATCATGGGCCACAGCAACTACAGAAAAGTGCAAAGAGGCTAAGGATGCTGAGCTGTTCATAACCATAGAACAATGAGCCAAGAAACCAAGATCTCAGTAAGCAATTGTCTTTAGTAGATTTACTTTGTAAGCAGCTGACAAGAGGTTAAGACAATGCATGTGTGGTTCATAAACTTAAGTATGTTTTTAGGTTATGGTCTTTGAGGTTTTTCCTCCCTTTATTTCTTCCAAGGGCCAGCTTTGTAGTAGCCCATTCTTTTGGCTAAATGCTATTAGCAGGATGTTATTCCTTTGGTCAGAGAAGAGTTCAAGCAGAATTCCTCCTTGTCTCTTTGGTGCATTAGTGTATTGTCTCTGTCAGGCCTTGCCAGTCCATGAACTCTGATCCTTCTGTATGGCAGTACAAAACACTGCCACCAGTAAGCTGGCACAAATATGTAGCTTTTTCCATTAAAATTTGGCTATGGTTGTGTGTAGTGACAAGGGAGTATTAGTGTCAATGTGAGTTATAGGGAACAAGGAAAGAGGCTGAAGTGCTTTTTATCTTCAATCTCTGGAAAAGATTTTCAAGCCCAAAAATGCTAGGGTCCAAGGAAGATGTCAGGGATTAAAGATCTCTCTCAGAAGAGACATGATTATCCTATCAAAATGAATTTTTCTAGAGAGGGGAAAAGTCACACTTTTTGATATTCTTCTAAAAAATCTACTGTGTTTAGTATGTGTGTGAAACAACATCCCCAAACTACCAGCTGTAATGGAGTCAGTTCAATAAAGCTGTTGATTCTGCTTAGGAGATTCACAGGTCTGAATTCATTGAGGGGCTGGTACAGCAATGAAACTGAAAGGCCCATCAAATTCACTGTTTGAATCAGGGAAACAAACATAGAGACAACTGGATGTCATGATGATCCTTCTTATACTGACAGGACCCTGGGTCGTGGAAGGGACAAGGGAGTGTTGCTCCTCTTTCTGGAGTTTTGAGTGGGGAAACCTTAGCACATGACTGAATCCCTCTGATGGCAGGTAGCAGGCATTGGTGGACCTCTGTACTCCGTATCTTCTGTGTTTCTAGATTTATCTTACTGAGGCACACATAATTATAAGAATCGAATGTTAAGATGTCCTACTAATGTATATTGCTCTCTCTCCCCTCATAATTGCTTCCAACATTGAATTTGATAGCTCCTCTAATCTCAAAGTTGTAATACCCACCGAATGAATTCTGTCCTGGGATTCTCCTAAATAGAGCGACCAGCTTTATTTAATTTATTGTATTTGCAGCTGATAGTTTCTGGATGTTGTTTCTGTTAACTGAGGTGTCCAGGCACTGCAAACTGACATTACATAAGTCAGTCAGTGAATTTCCACTGGGTTTGTTCTGCGACTTGACCTGCATACCACCACAGACTTAAATAGTGGTGAAATTGAGACACTTTCTCCTTTGTTGAAACAGCTGTGAGAGTGTCACTGTAATCCTGATTGTCATGGGACAGTTCTAGTTTTCATAAATCTGAGTCCCATGACCCTCAGATTCTTGTAGTATGATTAAGTGGTCTTGAATTTATTTAATCTCATTCTCATATCAATATGAAATGAAGCAACATCATTATGCACTGCTGCAATAGCATTACATGAAGACTGAGCTATAGCAGTGTCATGATTTAGCATCATGGTGTGATTATTTTGTCCTGCAGGACAGATACAAATAGTTGGCATTTCAAAGCCAGTAGGAGCAGTATTAAGCTTTTATCAGCTGGAATTCACTTTTACATACATCACATGGGAACATGAATTGCCCAGTGTGACAGGCCCATCACTGCCAATAATTCATCTAATTTACTATGGCAAGGTGGATGCATGGTTGGGTCTCAGAGTCAACAGGCCAGTAGCTTCATCTACCAGCTCATGCTGCTCCCAGCAGTGCTGCATTCTTACTAATAATTTAATCTTGTCTTTGAAGTTCAGCTCCTAGCAGTTTGCCTCCTTTTTCTCATTTTCTTTCACTTCTGTTTAAAATTATAATGGTCCATTTCAACAAAATTAACTGTAATTTCATGGATCACCACATCAGGAATAAGTTTTATACATAATACTATAATCCATGTAGTTGTTTCCCCAAAAGCTAATTGACTTGATGAGCAATTCTGTCTCCTGTGTAAATAACCCTGGTTCTAGTTAAGAGCTGTGTTATTTCAGGGGGTTTTTTTGGTTTTAGTATTTTCTGGAAATTTTTAGTGGGTATGGCAATTTTGTTAAAGGAAATGTTTACCAAATATAACATGAGGGTAATAATATAACCTAGCTTTTACATAGTACTTTTCATCAGTAGATCTCAAAGTACTTTACAAAGGAAGGTAAATATCATTATCCCCTTTTCACAGATGGGGAAACTGAGATGCCAGGAGGTGAAGTGACTTGCCCAAGGTCACACAGCAGGACAGTGGCTGAATCAGGTCTTCTGAATTCCAGTCCAGTGTGCTATCCACTAGGTCATACTGCTCCCATAATTAATTTCATTTACTTTTAACTAACCCCTCCTCCATGCTTTTATCAATGTTTCATTCTTCATTACAATATACTTAAACTGGCTTTTTTTTTAATTATTTTAGTTTTCATGAAAGTTTCCAGACTGATAACACAGGTAAGTCTTCTATTTATATGTACACAGGTGCATCATGGGCAGTGACAGGACAAGATTCCTACACCACCCCACCAATATGTCATCAGTAATATTCTGGAAAAATCACTTCTAGGGCTAGATAATGGGAAGTTCCCTTATTGTAGCCTTTATTCAGTTTCACCGTCTCCCTGTTGAGATTGCCAGCCTGTGGATCAATTAGTATGAAACGGGATGGTTCTTTTTGTTATATAGACACTTTTCTACTATGAATTGGATTGCAACTTCCAATTTATTTTACAAAGGTCACTAAACATATATTGGATGGTAAGAACTTTCAGTTGTTACTAACCTGTCCCAGACTGACTGGAACCAGAGACCTAGAGATTATGATGATAATAAAGATAAAAGGCCACATAACCCAGTTCCCTATGCCATCAAATTCTCCAACTGACTTTACTTTCATTATTCCTGAGATGGGCCAGTGTACTCAAGTTCTGATGGCAAACATCAAATGTTTACTTTAAATATGATAAATTTCACTGGTATACTGACCTGAAATCTATTAGTCTAGCATGATCCAATCCTGCACGAATATTTTATAGGCAGGCATTACGATATACTCTTGCTTATTCTCATCTAACCATTTTTCAGAAATGGCAACTGCATGTAAATCTTCTCCCAATGCCAAGCATTCCACCTCACCCATATTTGCATTTAAACTTCTTTCAACAGTGCATAGGCACATGGGTTAAAATTCCAGCCTCTTCAACCTCCATGGGGCTGGGATTTCACCCTTTCTTTTTATTTGTGAGAGGTGGGAGCATTTTTATGTATCCTTTTTTTCTGCTAACATGGTAAATTGCCCCTTCCTGACTTTCCTTCAGTGCAGCCATAATTACTTGCTATATTTCCCCCAGCAATTAGTTTAAATAATCCCCCCAAAAACCTTCTTAATTTTAATTGACAGGCCTTGGCAAGCTACATTTACCTTGATCCTTTCCAGCCTCATCTATGTAATGAAAATCTTTTAATGTCTGAATGTTAAAGAGCCCCTCTCGACAATGCTGTATGACTTTCTTTGATCCATTCTTGACCAGATAATCCAAGAGTGTGAGGGATTTATACACATGCCTCCAGTTCTTTCCCTGGTCGTTCATCCTGTGCCATATCATGTTCATAATCTCCAAAAGAGAAACTGTATTGTATGTCAGGTCACTGATCTCTAACATTAGTGAACTAGAGGGACCCCATGGGTCATTAGAGGTTGCTTCCCTGACTTTGACCTCAGAATCAGAATAATTTTTCACAAAGTTCTTCATGTGCCTCCTGAGTGCCATGGAGATGACAGGTTGTTGTTCAGTTGATAAAGTTGGTAAGAGATGCCTGTGCTGCTGTCTCTGCCTACGTCTTTTTAATCTCCACCTCAGCAAACCACAATGATTCTGCAAATAGAACAATACAAGGAATACATGTAACTTGTTATCAACTCAAAATTTTGGAGGAAGGGGGAAGGCTGATATAATTCTCAGTTTCTTAACAATATGGGCCAGCCAACATTGGAAGTACTATGATTGCAATCATAGGGCATTACCTAAGGCATTATCTGCTCACTCTACCTAGCCCGAAAGGGAGACCCATCCTACTTTTCCCTGGCCAGAAGTATGGCAACTATGATTAATGGCCACAAGGGTGAGAATACAGTGAGAGGGATACTTAGGTTCTCCTTAGGACAGACTGCAGCAGGGCAACAAACTGGAAGAAAGGTGACCTGGGTTCTACTAATGGCCTTGTCATTAATTTGCTGACCTTGGGCAAGTCACTTAACCTCTCTGTACTTCAGTTTACTCATCTGTATAAGTGTTAAATATAGTTATTAGTTATCATTATTTATTATTAGGTATTTGTCAAGAATAGTAAAGTCACGGGAGGTGGAAGAAAGGATAGAACATTTCATTATCCAGCAAGCTTAATTAAATCTAGACCATACCTTCCATTGTTAAACCAGAGCTCCAGGTCGCCTATATGGTGCTCCTGTAGTTAGTACTTTGCGCACACCGCACACATACAAGAGACCCAAGTTCAAATGCCAGATTCAGACTTGGGCCTGCAGAAGCTAAATTATACTGACGGGGCAGTGTATGCGTGCAGGGAGGAAAAAAGAAATGGTCTCATGTCACTCTCCAGTGACCCTTCTCTCTTCTGCTCCTCTAAATAGGAGAGGGAGGGTAAAGGAAGGAAGAACAGAGTTCCATTTGCCTGAGGACTGCTCTGCTAAACTGAATAGAGTTTCTCTACTGATCATCTTGAATCTGTCAGCTTTCACAGCTGGCATACGCAACAGGGGGATGCATTTTAGTTGAGGCAGTGATAGCATGAAAAGGGAACACAGCCTCCAAACAATTTAAACAAAGCCTGTGAATTGTCAATTCACAGCTTTATGAGATGAACCCATCCCCCTCCCTTCTTTTCATTACTTAGCATGAGGGTGGGTAGATCTCTGTGCAGTTCCTGACTGAGTCACCAGCAAAGGCTGTCATGATCATGTATCAAATTGATTTCAAGCCCTGACAAGTGCCCAGCCTCAATGAGGGAGACAATCTGTAATCAGATTTTATGTGCACAAAAGGCAAAATATTAAAATTCATAACAAATGTGTTTGTTTTCCATCTTGCTTCCCCCCATCCACCAACACCTTTGTCCAGTCCGACATCTATCTATTTTGATTCATTCAATGTTTGATTTTTAACACAAGGATAGGGATAGGCATGACTTTGAAGCAAAAACCAAAATGTTACCTTTTCAATTTTTAAAATAAAGAAGATAATTAACCTTTTTATCAAAGTATGCACAGCTTCAAGTAAGTTGGATAGAAAATATATTGGTTTAATTAAGATATTGTAGAAGCGATAGCTGAAAATGCTGGGAACCTGGAGAGAAAAAAGAATCTTTCTGAGGAGGGTGCTACATAGTTTACAACTCCCTGCCTCTCTTTCTTGTTTGCACTTCAAATGGAGTCAATTTTTATCTGTCTCACTCCTGGAGAGAAAAAACTGATTTTATAATATGTTTCAATGAAGCTATTAAATTTCAGTCATAGCAGGATTTCTCTTTTGTCTTTGTGTCTTTCTTTGTTTTGGTGCACTGATGCACTGTGACAGTGGTTATATAGCAGCACATATTGATCTGTTTTTTACAAGTTGATTAGATAACTCTATTACAATCACAACCTGCTGGAGTGGAACACTTAGCACCAGTTCCTTTGTCCTCTTGGACTGGGTCCCCACTCATCTTGATTTCTGTGAGGCTGATCTGATTTTTGGCATGGTGTTCTATGACTTCCAAGCTAGGCATGCAGATTTTTTATGATTATGATTATTATTTTAAAGTGAGTTTACTGATAGTGAAAAGTTCAAGAGTGACAGCTTGAAGTCTTCTATTCACAGAACAGGAACAGCATGGGTAGCATCAGTACAAACCTACTGCTCACATTAAATGTAAAGAAATATATTGGGGATGCAAAAATCAATGCAAAGTTGGGTCACGACATCACAATACAATGTTTGGGGGCAACATTACATAGGATTCCTAGATCTACATAATAAATATTATGCTTTTTTAAAATACATAGAATTACTTATTTACTCAAAACCCTAGGTCATCTCTTAAAGAATAGTGTACCTGATTAAAACTATGTAACAATTATTTATTCATAATTAAACCCAGATCATTAACCTAAAATATATTCCTGCTAAAAACAGAAAACTTGACATGCACAATTTCATTTAAATAACATTAAAGCTAAACTATACAGCCAGGAAATTAATAGTTAAGGACCACGAACCGGATGTAGCTCTGATTTTGTTTTTCTGTCTTTTGTTGTTGTTTGCCAGTTCATATCATAAACATAATGTTATGTAAATGAAATTGCCTCATAGTTAGTCTTTTGTGCTACTAATCAAAAAATCAATATTTGGTTCTCGCATCCTGTCTCTCATTCCCTGAGCCAGCCATCTCTGTGGTTAGTGTGTCTGTGCCACCACATGAAAGAGACAGATTGATTTTTGTCCAGATCTGCCGGATTACTCCCAAACTCAGCAATGGCTGGGAGTCCTAAGAGAACCGCACTTTAATCCCTGTTGGCATCTGGGAGGTTAGGCTGAATGTGGTTCTACAATAATTTAGTTGGCCAAGTGATGAGCAGTGCTGATGAGCCCTGAAAAGGGATGCCCTTTTAGAAACTAGACCTGAAACACAAGTGTGACAGTGAGTGCATGAAATCCAGAAATCTGGGGATCCCACCTCAGGAACTTTTATGATTTTATTTCAGTTTCATCAAATAATGATGTTTTTGGCTCATGGTCTACAAAAAAAAGTACAAGTTTTAAATCCTGCTATCAAGCCAACCTCTCACTAGCAGGGAGAAACTTCTCCTTATGTCAGGTTATTCCATAAGTTCCTGCTGCAGCGTTTCTTTCACCTTCCTCTGGCACTGAAACAGCTGGTACTAGCTGCTGCCAGAGACAAGGTACTAGGCAAAGTGGACCATGGGTCTGATTATTCACTATGGCAGAAAGAGATCTTGGAGTCACTAGTTCTCTGAAAACCCACTCAATGTACAGCGGCTGTCAAAAAAGTTAACAGAATGTTGGGAATCATTAAGAAAGGGATAGATAATAAGACAGAAAATACCATATTGCCCCTATATAAATCCATGGTACACCCACATCTTGAATACCGTGTACATATCTGGTCGTTCCATCTCAAAAAAGATATATTGGAATTGGAAAAGGTTCAGAAAAGGGCAACAAAAATTATTAGGGGCATGGAATGGCTTCTGTATGAGAAGCGATTAATAAGACTTGGACTTTTCAGCTTGGAAAGGAGATGGTTAAGGGGGGATATGATAGAGGTCTATAAAATCATGACTGGTGTGGAGAAAGTAAATAAGGCAGTGTTATTTACTTCTCATAACACAAGAACTAGGGGTCACCAAATGTAATTAATAGGCAGCAGGTTTAAAACAAACAAAAGGAAGTATTTTTTCACACAACGCGCAGTCAACCTGTGGAACTCCTTGCCAGAGGATGTTGTGAAGGCCAAGACTATAACAGGGTTAAAAAAAAAACTAGATAAATTCATGGAGAATAGGTCCATCAATGGCTATTATCCAGAATGGGCAGGGATGGTGTCCTTAGCCTCTGTTTGCCAGAAGCTTGGAATGGGCGACAGGGATGGATCACCTGATGATTACCTGTTCTGTTCATTCCTTCTGGGGCACCTGGCATTGGCCATTGTTGGAAGACAGGATACTGGGCTAGATGGACATTTGGTCTGACCCAGTATGGCCGTTCCTACGTTCTTATGTAGGTTCCATACCTGTCTGCAGTAATGGTGGTTTCCAGACACGGCAGCAGGTGTCTTGCATGGAAGTTCAGCGAGACCTGACTTTGGGTCAATTAAACCTGCCATTTAAGGGAGCCCATGGTTGACAGGACAACCCCCACTTGCAGGCAAATGGGTGTTACGACAGGTGACTGCTCAGCTGGAGCTGTGCCTGGCCTTGTGCAGTAGGAGAGTTGAGGGATGGGAAGGGAGGGATTGAGGGGGGGGCCTCTCCACTCCACAAACAACCCCTGGGAGGGGCAGGTCCTCACACTCCTAAATCCGACCCCACTCCCTGAGAAGTGTAAGGCTAGACCTGCCAGTCCTTTGCCATCAGTGGCTGCTCCCTGTAACATGGCCCACTGAGGGGGTGGCTGTGAAGGCAGGTGACATCCAGGAGAGGGCAGCCACGGGGGGCTCCTGAACAGGGGATTCTCCCACTGCCCCAACACACACAACTGCAGGTAAAAACAGGGCACGGCACGTGACTCTCTCTGGCCCTGGAGACGCCTGAGCTGGGGCAAGACAAGCTTTAAACAGGGAGAGGCCTCGCCCCGCTCTCATTAACGAGTGGGGTTAATTGGCTGAGGGCAGCAGAGTTCATGGCCCAGGCAGAGGCTTCACACTGCTGGGCTCGGACCCCACCCTCATTACCTGAGGAAAACTGAGCAGTAGCGACCGGTAGGCATCGTTTTCCCACTTAAAATTCAAACTGCCATCAATCAGCTGCAAAAGCCCGCCTCTCCCTGTCCTCCTCCAATCAGAATGCTCATACCCACTGTTCTCCCCTCATCTTGCATTCAAAGCGGCTGTCAATCACCTTCCAAGCCCCACCCCTTCTTCACATCCAATCAGAATTCTAGCTACTCCTCTGCCTTACCAGCCCTGGGAATCCTGCTGAAAGGAGCAGGGACAGCTCTGCCACATTTTGTAATGGTGGGGTGGGGAGGGGAACAGTTGACTGACAGAACTTCAACCTCTGCTAGGCTCCACCCCTTAATTTCAGCAATCAATAGATTTTCAGGCCTCCCTAATACAAGAGGAAAGCTTCCCCCTGCCTTTTTAATGGTTTTAGTTTTATTTTTACAATTTTTATACTTTTTTTTAATCCATAAACATTGCACAGTCTAAACAAAGGTGAAATTCAAAGGTGCGGAGAGATCATAGCACCACTACAACCACTTGGACAGTCACCACTGCTGCCACCTTCAGATCTCAATCCCCTCATCCAGATCTCCCAGTTAACACAATAACTCCTGCCTGAACTGATGCATTGATAAATGAATTAACGTGTTTTCCCAACTAGACCGCCACTTACGGGAAATGAGAGCTTTGCACACCCTTGCACGCAGCCAAAACGCACATCGTAAGTCACACTCATTTCAGAGGTTGCTAAATGGTCTATAGTGTTGCTGCTTTTCCACCCACCCATCCCTCTCACTGTAGTGTGCTCCCCCCACCTCAGAGCTGCCTGTGAGTTCTCTCACTCTCTCTTAACAGAGGCATATGCACACTCACACATACATACACACATATGGGCACATGATGGACGGTATCAAGTCAAAGGGGGAGTTTTGGTGGTAGACATATCCACAGATTAGAATGCTGGTTACACTGTGGCTATCACATTGCCATGTTGTTGATTTGACTGAGAGGTGATCAGACTAAATTTTAATAGCCCCACGTGGTTCAAAAAGGAGACTCGGGACCTGTCAATCCTAAATTCAAACCCAAAGCAATAAGTAGGTCTTGGAGTGCACAGGAGAATGCATTAAATGCAACTAGAGCACAGAACTGCAGTAGCATTCGCTAAAACTCCTATGATATCGGTTTAGCCCTGGCAGTGAAAAAACAAAACCATACTAAGCTAACTAAGCTCCACGCCCAGGGCTGTGAGCTGTCGTGTCTGCTAGTTCCTGCGTGGTTTGTGGTTTGCACATGACTGCCTGATTGGCTGAACTTCATGGTGAAGAGAGGAGGGTGTACGGGGTGAAAGGTTTGTTGTATGGTCCTGAATGGCTCCACAAGCATCTATCCTTGGTAAGCGCTTAATCTGAAGACAAGAACCAGCTGGCTTTATGAAATGCAGGCTGTTCAATATCATTTTATTTCATCTTAGAGTCTGCAAGTCTGGAATATAACAACCAGAAGCAAAGCAAAGACTCTTTCTCAGCCTTCCCTACTCTCAAAGGTATGTGACTATTATAACATTTGCTTTCAGTTTTTTAACAACAAATGGTGCCAGTTCAAGTGAGTCTGGGGCCCTTTGCAACATTATGCAACTGACACCCCAGCGGTAAGGCCCAAGATTCAGTTTGTTTGCACATCTGCCACACTTGCATCAAACTTCTAACCCTGCCAGTTTGGGGAGGGATGGGAATGTGTCCAGAACCAGTGTGTGTATTTGTTGAGAGTGTTGGAAGAATAGGGGCAAGAGATTTCCTTTAAATCAGAAGGGGAAAAAAACTGCATTGTCTTTCAGTCAGGGCTGTGATAAAAGGGAAAACATCCAGATTCCCCAGGGGCTTAATGTTATCTTGATAGAGCTCTCAGTCAGCACAAAGCAGCTATTCTCTACAAAATATTCCACTGGAGCATCCTGGCTGGGATAGGGCCCTCCATGAGCTAGATGCCCCCTGCAGCCAGAGTTGTGGCACTATTGTCTGAACTGCCCCCACAAATAGAACATCCATACTCTGTAGTATCCTATGTGACATGAGCTGGGGAACTCCAACTCTTACATCACAGAACCGCCATCATCATTGACAACAAGGGCCATCTCAGCAAAGAAGCCAAGGTGTGACTGGGCCATTAAAATTCACCCCCAACTTCTCGCTCCTGATTAATTAATCAGTAATTGTAAAGCATTTTGGAGATTCAAGGTGCTGTAATTGCTACATGTTCTATTTATTAAGAGGCACTGTCCCTTCAGGGCAGGGTTGAGGCACATGGTGATAGTAATGTATGAGGAGAAAGTTCACACTGCTTTGCCCATGTGGTGTGCCCATTCTGGGAACAGCTGGAGGACTTCAGTCTCCAAACTTTAATCCAGCATCTCTCATCAGAAGAAAAATTAATAAAAAAAAAATTCCAAACGGTCTTTCAGCACCAACGGTGGGAACAATTTTGTTATTTACATTTGTCTGGAAAAGAATGTTTCCCTACTGGCCAGGTTGCTGGTAAATGAATAGTGTGGGGTACAGACGAAATGGATCAGGGGTTAGGTGTGGGGAAAGCACATTCCTTATTATTACAATGTAGATCCAGGGAAGCAAAGCTCGTCCCTGGCCCTCTAACGCAGACCTGAGGTTTTCATTTACACTGACTTTAATTTGCATTTCTGGCTTTCTTACATCCATCCTTGGCAATAACACCAGGTAAGGGAATTTAGGTAGGTTTGTGGGTACAGAACAGAGCACTTGTGTCATAGTGCTAGCCGCTGTGTGTTACTAGAGAGACAGGTTGGGTGAGGTAATACCTTTAACTGGACCAACTTCTCTTGCTTTTCTTCAGGTCTGTGTAAGCTTGAAAGCTCGTCTCTCTCACCAACAGAAGTTGGTCCAATAAAAGATATTACCTCACCCACCTTGTCTCCCTAATACCCTGGCACCAACAGAACTACAACAACCCTCCATACAACTATGTGTTACTATCATTTGTGTAAGTAGCAGAACAGGAAAGATTTGGACAGGAAGGCTAGGTGGCCTATAGCCCCTCTAAATCTAATAGTATTTTATCTAGATGCTCTCTACTCCTTAAAACGTTTGAGAGATGTTCCTATGCAAGATAAAAATTGTCCCTCGCTCTGCCAATTCAAAGTTTTGAATCTCTCCCAGTATCCAGTGCCTCCGCTGCTCATCTCAGTTGTCCGTCTTGCTGTTTTATTGCTTCTCTCTTTTCAGATCGTAAGAATGTCTCTTTCCCTGCAGCCAGCTGCTTTGTCTTGTTTTGTTACACTTTTAGCTGGAGGCAGTGTCTTCTGACTCTACTGTTATTTCTGGGCAGAATGAAAATAACCCTCCATCCCTTCTTCCCATTTCTTTCCTGTATAATGCTCCTATCCTTGAATTTTTCTGCTGGTTTAGATGCGTGTGATTCACATCCAAATATTAATTTCCCTTATCTACCCTCATAGTCCATCTCTGATGTACATAATCACTGGAAGTTAGCCGCAGTAACCCAAACAGTGCCAAATGTGTTGCCATTCACATAGTAGTATTAGCTACTCTTGATCCTTCCAGATATTTGGGATTTTTTTAAACTGTGTTAAGACTACTGTCCTCCTCTCCCATTTTTCCTTCTCTCCAGGCCTTGGTTGTGGTTTAAAAGAAACCTAACTTGGCAGCCCACTTTCAGCTGATTAAAATGGTATGAAGCGTATAATCATCATCATTTGCCTGACCGGAGGATCGTGCACGGCCGCAGACACAGTCCAATCAATTTATGTGCAGCCCCACAAATCCCATGCTTTCTTTCAGAATCTTTAATTTTGCAGCACACTTGAGAGCTATAGAAAGGAGACTTCTTCACTCATTCAACTTAATTTTTCATCAGTCCTAGTAAGCGTGCATTTCCATTATCATTACCCCTTAGTTCCAGTGAAGGCTATATTATAATAACCTTTTGTACTCACTGTGTATGCTTTTTATCCTAAAATCTCCAAGTGCTTTACAAAGGTGGTTAAATATTAATAGCCCCATTTGACAGATGAGGAAATTGAGGCACACAGCGGTGAAGTGGCTTGTCTAAGGACATGCAGCAAATCAGTAGCCAGGCTGGGAAGAGAATGCAGTACCTTGACTCCTGATCTTGTTTTTTAACGACTAGACAATACTGACTTATTTTACATTTTATATTGGTACTTTCATTTCAAACATTTTTTTAAAATGTATTAGACGTACATATGAATACAGATAGAATCTGCAGTGACAGTAGCTAGGCTAAACATTACAAGGACTATTCCCCTCATAATTCAGGGCATAAACTGATCCCCCGTGATATAGCTAGAGGACCATTCCAGTTTTTGATGCCTTATTTAAATACTTCTGACTTCGGTCACTGATGGAGATGGGTTACTTGACTAGATGGACCAATGTCTGTTCTGCTACAGCTATTGCTGTGTTCTCATTACAGCAGATGGGTAGCTGGGAGGGGGATGTATATTTTTGCTATGGCTCTAGCCCAGCTCCTTGTCTCTGAAGGAGAGTCACTGTAAACACTGTTTCTAGAAAGATGTTAAAAATAAATGAGAGGGAGAGAGAGAGAGAATGATTTTGAAAGAGTCTGAGTTTTTTGGGGGGGAAGGAGGATAAACTTTTTTTTAATTATTCTGCAGAGTAGAGGCCATGCTGTGCACCACTTAACCACTGTCTAACTAGAGGCAGTTAACTTCCG
Source organism: Mauremys reevesii (assembly GCF_016161935.1). NCBI lineage: Eukaryota > Metazoa > Chordata > Testudines > Geoemydidae > Mauremys > Mauremys reevesii. Next base: position 269,043,803 of record NC_052623.1, read on the forward strand.
AGGAACAGGTTCGTTAAGAATGGCAAAATGATGAGGAATTGACCTGTGAAGGTTAACTCTAAGAAATGTTATGTGCTGAGAGGAAATGACCATAGTGCCTATATTCCAAACTGAAAACCTGGTTTCACTCTCTTAGGGCTGTATAGTTGTGTCTCCCCCGCACCTTGCGCCCCAGTGTCTTGGGCCCCTCAGCCGCACAATGAGTCCCCTGCAGCCCTGCTGTCAGCACTGCCCTAACCCCTACCTCCCACAACTGTAAAAATAAAAATAGAAGGGGGGAATATTTAAAATGGTCAAAATTAAAAAAAAATAAAAATCAAATTCTGCCGTGCCTAATAATAATCACCAGAGCAGCCATTTCGAGCTGGAGAATTCCCTCTGTCTCCACATTCTGTTGAAGAGCTTTTATAGTTTTATGCACTTTCCCAAGACTTATGGGGACATTTGGAGAGTACCATGGTGGTAACCAAAGTTTTAGCTCTTTTAGGTACATTGTGAATTCATCAGGTAGGACCTGGTCAGTCCTTGAATGAGGAAACATCCAAGGAAACCTCAGCACTTCAGGAAATGGTGTTAATGACTTTGTGTAGTTAGCACATTTTCCTCCAAGTCACTACTGGACTGATTGCCCAAGCATCCTTCTTTCAAATGAGGGATAGAACTGAAGGTCACCCTATTATTATCAAATATCCATTAGCCCTGTACATAAGAATTAAAGGGTTAATCCGTTTTCCTGGACAGATTCTGAGTATCTAACTTTTTAGTTTTATATGGGCATTTGTTACTTCTGCTCTTATACTGCTGTGAGGTGCTGTGTTCCACCCCAGGTAAAATGATATGTGCACAGCGGGGAAAAGAGGTTTCCATGCAGGGTGCAACTAATGGTCTGCCAGTCACTTGCAGCCTCAGAGCAGATGTTTTGAGGTGGATGTAGTGGTCAGGGGACTTGGCCAACATGTTGTAGCATGTATGCTGCCTGTCTCAGCTGCCCTACATCTTGGTCAGGTTATTTTTAGCAGGAATAATCTTGCATAAGAGGTATCAGGAGGGTACTATTCTATGTAGGGCTATGACAGGCAGCATTTGTGTGGACATTTTTCCTAAGTTTGCAGCCCATTGGTGTCACAAAAATATGTAGGGCCTGAATTTAATCCATAATTTGTAAAAATGCTTTGGGGTCTGTCAGGATGAAAGGTGATTTTTCTATCATTATTATTATTAATATTATTTTATTTATTATTATTTATTATTGCTATATCAACCCACTCACCTCTGGATTTTTATTTAAAATTGTTTCTTTAGATTTGGGGCAGAAGGGGATTTTTACAAGGATGTTTTCTCACTCAGTGTAAACAATAGCTGAGCCCACATTTTCAAAATTGGCCACAAATTTGGGGTATCTCGCGTTTTGGTGACCAGCCTTAAACACCTTGAGCTGATTTTCAGAAGGTCTGAGCACCTGCAGTTCACACTGACCATCTGGAATGGTGGTGCTCAACACTTGGGCAAAGTCCAAATTGTCACAGGTGGAGCAACTCAGAAATATGGTACCAAAAGTCAGTGACTGCTTTTAGAGCTTTTGGCTTTGATATATGCTGCACAGATTGTTACCTTTGTTTATAAAAACTAATTTGAAATAGCTTCAGGTTTTAAAAAATGCCTGCAAGATAATCATTTATAGCATGTTATACATGATATTGAAATTGACCATTGCACCTTTCCATATCTTGTGGCAGATAGATTAGGTGAGGGTGGAAGAAATGGCATTAGAAAATAGGAGAATTGAGACCAGTGTACAGTAAGAGTAGGTTATTTTTTTTCATCTAGAATGCAGAAATGCAATACTGTAGATGTTTTTAGATTTATTGCCTTTGGATGAAATACACTCTGGTGTCAGGAACCAACATAAGTTCTATTTGCCACCAAAGTACCACTAAACCCTATTTTGAGGGCCGAAATGTCACTTAAATGGCCCATGGCCCTTGTGCTCGTTCACTGCAGAAGGCTGAATTTCATCCTAGCATCATTTCTAAGACTCGCTGCTAGTCTGCTCAGAGAGCCATTTGTTTGCGGTGTTGTTGTAGCTGTGATGGTCCCTCGATATTAGCGAGACGGTGGGTGAGATAATATCTTTTATTGGACCAACTTCTGTTGGTAAAGAGACAAACTTTTGAGCTTACACAGAGCTCTTCTTCAGAGAGTCACTGGCAGCTATCCTGCTGCAGAGACCTTACCACATTTGTGATGCATCTTGAAAGGTACAGGCTGCTCAATTTCTAAAGTTTGCAGCTCCTGAGGCTCCTTCCTGCAGACTTTGTAAAGTAGATGAGATAGGGCCATCTGGTGGTGTGTAGTCAAATAGTTTCCCATACTGGATTTTCCTTTTTCTTTCAAAAACTCGTAAGAAATTTTTTTTTTTAATGTTATATGAAAGGAGTGTTAAGCATTCAAACGTCAGGAAATAGTAACAAGAACTTTAGCCTCTTGTTCATATGCTGTATAATAGCATGTAATTGTGTCATTGAAGGCTAGTTCTCAAATAATACAATATAACATCATACCAGTGTTTTACAGCCTTGTAAAGTGCATCTCATAAGATGCACACTGAAAAGAACACTTGCCTCATTTATTGAACATCTTGTATATAAATAACTTTCAGGGACTCTATTTTTTTAATTTATTATTTTTATTACAGCAGTGCTTATGGACTGATCAAGAATGGGGCTCCAGTGTGCTCGGCACTGAGCAAACATGGGGGCAAATCAGCTGTTATAAAGTGTCATTGCTCCATTGAGCTAGCCCCATAGAGTAGTGGACAGTCCCTGTCCCGAAGAGCTTGCTGTCTAAATAGACAAGAATAACACAGGGGAGGGAATAGGGATAGACCACAAAAGTAGGATCAACAGTGTGATGGGCTGCAAATGTCCGGTTAATTCCATGATTTGCTTTGTTTTTAATGTTTTTGTTTGGGAGGGTTGTTCGGAGGGGACTCTGGCAAACACAGAGCACTACAGAGTAGCGGAAGATACTACGCATAAGTGATAAAAAAGTATGATATTTTGTTGCATTATTTGAGAACTGGTGTATGATCACCTAACTATATTGCAATTCATATGCACAAGTCACTAGAATTAAGGTCACACATACCTGTTGGTGAACATGTGGACAAAGACTGAATAAATGGGTTTTGCTCGTATAACTGAGGGAGCTGGGGGGATGGAAACCTTACCCCATAAAGGAAATAACGCTCAGGACATGCATACAGCTGGGTCACATCAGGCTATTGTTGAGTATGTGGTAAAGTAGCAGACGTAATTCTTTGTCCTTGTGGATTTGTTCTATGGGTGTCTCCGTTGGTCATGCCCCCCCCCCAACACACCCATTTTTGCCCCCTAAGTGTTGCCTGTGCGTTCTCATGCAAGGTGCACGTGGCTGTGTGGAGTTCCCCTCTGGGGAGACTCCACTGGTTTAATCACCAGCATGATGGAAATGCAGAGTTCCCACTGCCTTAAGGCCTTTATGTGCCTGCTGGACTTATTAATATGGCTGTGTGTTTCTCTAATCGTGATAACCTATTGGAATTGGATTTACATCTCATTCCACTTTATCCGTTGTACAAAGCCAATACAAGCATAGTCTTGTTGGCTGGTCTGCATTAACAACAAATTAATGTTTCTTGCTGCCACCCAAATAAATAAAAGAACATAGTTTTTAGACTTTCCGAACCTGAACTGAATGTGCCCTTTTACCAGCTTTATTTAATAGGATGCAGTCACCTTAAATTAAGCCCAATGTTTAGATGTGGGGAAAGTGGAGAATATGAAACTTAATATCAGAAGGAATGGCATGAATGTATAGTTTAATTTCAATTAAAACTATTTTATTTTTGGATTTAAATATCCCCCTGCAGCGCTGTGAACCCAAACAGCAGCACTGGGCAAAAATGATTATACCCAGAGTAGAAACGACCAGGCTGAGTTCACTGAGCTGGCTTAATGAAATGCAGATTAAATAAACTGCAGGATTGGTGGGGAAAAAAACCAGTAAGACTTTTAACGATATTTAAGTCTTAACAACTAGAGACAATATTAGTTACCAGGAGATTTTAAAAATAACAATGTCTATCCTGACAGTGTCCTTTGCCCATATAGCATGCTTCAAGTCTGTTCCAGTGTCCGTGCAACCATTGCTGAGGGCACAAATACATTCTAAGCTCTATGCAAAAATTTATGTGGATGTTTCGAGCCTGAGGCAGGATGCCAGGGCTCTGCCCAATCCTCACCACCTTTGCCCTGCCCGATCTGTTTGCGATCTAATCTCTTGGAGAATGAGTCCATGGATTTCCATTGAGTTATTCTTCCCAATAATATTTTCCTTCTCTTCTTGTGACATATCCTTGATTAGACTCAAATAAGTATCTTTTCCACTCACCTCCTCCACTCTTTGAAATTATTTCCTGTGCAGTATTTCAACAAAGTCTTTATCTCTACCTTGTCTATTACTTTTTAAAATCAGTATACATTCAATTTTTTGGCCAGAATTTCAAAACTGAGGGGCTAAAGTTAGGTTCCTAAACCCATATTTAGACACCTGGATAAAAGTGACCTTGATTTTTTCAAAGGTGTTGAATGCCCACAGCTCCACTGGACATCAGTGTGAGCTGCAGGGGGTCAACACCTCAGGAAATCAAGCCATTTTGTTTTAGGAGTCTAAATATGAATTTAGGAGTCTAAATTTAGGTCATATTTGAAAAAAAATGGCCTTTATCCTTTCCTCGGGGGTCTTTAAATAGATTCCCATTGAATGTTCAGTTGGGACCAGATTTCAATGGGAGTTAGATGCCTAAACACCTTGGAGGATCAGGCCATAATGCCTGTATTCCTGGTCATGTTAATACACACACATATATACATTCACTGTCCTCCATGTGCATGCACAGAGCACAACTGCCCACGCTCATGCACACACAGGGCAATTCATATGCAAACTCTCAGTCCTGTGCTTTCATATATGCAGCACTTCAGCTCATAATTATGTGTGAAGTTGATTTATAAGCAAATTCACAGATGCCCACTCATGCTCAGACATACATGCATAACAGAACAGTTGCTCACACACCCAGAGGCAACATCAAAGTCACGCACTGGCACTCTCACACAAACAGATGCACTTGCAAGCTCACATTCTCACACATGCATCAAGTCATGCCTTAGTTGGTACCTCCTATGTGTCTTGCATACGTATTCTGTAGCAGATAATTTCAATCTTTTTCTTCCCATTCTGTTTAACGAGCAAATGTGGTAGCACATCAAGATCAGAAATAAATGTAGTGGAATGACTTCAGTCAGCCTGAAATGTCAAATGACTCATTCGCACCCTTTAAGCAGAGTTCCCTCTTTTGCCACATGCATTCTATTAAATAGGACTGGAGACCTTGTGGTTCCCTGGTACAGAGCAGCAATTGATCACTTTCTCACAGATCGGGTAAATTAGCAATTATATTTGTATGTTATGCAGGGGTTGCAGACAAGGCTTCAGTTAAACTGGCTACTGTGATGGTTGCAACTAGGGTGACCAGACAGCAAGTGTGAAAAATCGGGACAGGGATGGGAGGTAATAGGAGCCTATATAAGAAAAAGCCTCAAATATTGGGACTGTCCCTATAAAATTGGAACAGCTAGTCACCCTAGTTGGGTGACCAGCTGTTCCGATTTTATAGGGACAGTCCCAATATTTGAGGCTTTTTCTTATATAGAAGCCTATTACCCCCCACCCCCGTCCTGATTTTTCACACTTGCTGTCTGGTCACCCTAGTTGCAACATCACTGCTCACACTGTGGGAATGGGAATCATGGAATCTCCAAGGCCTGTCTCTTTTCAGAAGTTGACCTGGTTTAAGGATTTATCTATACATGGAATGATTACAGAATAGCTATTCCAGACTAACTCCATGCGTGAACACTCTTATTGCTCTTTAAATTCACACCCTCCCTTAATTCAAATTAACTTTCAAGTGTAGACAAGCTCTAAATCATTGCCATGCCTTTAGTTAAATTGGTGTAATTTCTGTGTGTGGACAAACCCAAGAAGGTATCCACGTTTACCTTCTGGTCGAGAAGAAACTGGATTCCTTCTTGGAGCTCTACCTTTAATTTTTAAAAAATCCATTATTGTAATTAATTACTTTTAAAACCCTGCACAAGCATTCACACATGCAAAAACACTCTCTCAGGGCCTGATTCTAATTTCAACATATGGCCCTGTTACACCACGCTGGCATTGTTACGGAGCCTATACTTAAATGAGAATCGAGCCTTCAGACAAAAAGCAGTGTTAATGGAACACTGAGGTTCAGAGTGTAAATATAAAAGTCAGAACATTCATAAATTAAGGTTCCCACAGCAACATTAATTCTACCACTTGGCACATATCTATAGTAGCAGTTTTAGTTGCTGTTTTTGCAGTTCAATGTGCTCCTTTGTATACAGAGTGGATCCAATTCAGGTCTCAGAACAAATGTGACTGAGAGCAGAAATTGGCCTCATATGTACAATGTTGCCAAGTTAAGATTGCTATTATGAACCTTAATTATGGGATTTCTTATACTTGTGCTAAATTCTCATACTTAACTTTGTATTGACCTAGGTTGTGGTACTGAATCTTATTTTAACTGTTATGTTAAAGATTAAAGAAGAAAGGATAAAATATAAGGAAAAAAGGTCGGAAAAAAAAGAGAAAACTGTGCAGTAATAAACCACAGCTTGTACAATCAGAGGCAATTTAGTGCAAAAATAGAACTACGGTTAAAAGGATAAAGGAATGCTACATTTCCTTATTGTGTTAACTGTGCTTCCACTTTGTGCAAAATTATATCTCCTGGCACAGACTGTAATTTTAGTTGCAGAGTTACAGGTTTTTCACAGTTGTCTATGTTGCCAAACTGAATCCTATGCAAAAGTAAGGAAAATAGCAGTTACCTTACTGATATTCTGCTTCCCATTTTACACAACATTGTGTCTGCTGGCATGGTGAAGCATGTGCAGTAACTGACTTGAAATGCAGTCGCATGTGCCTGTCTATATTAGCAGACTTTCATACCACGTTCAGACATGTCATAGTAATGCATTCCTATATATCATGGTGCAGTAGAAATACAGAATTTGTCTTACCAGATCAGACAATTGGTTTATAATGCCCAGTACTGTATTTTGTGTATGGTCCAGTACCTGAAATTTCAAAGAGAAATGAAATTATCCTATTTTGTACCCAGTCAGTTGTAGATGGTGACAGGAATTTTTTCGTGACCCTCATGGAGATCAACTTATGCTTTGAAAACATAAGATAGGTATGCTAAAATAAGGATAATCATAATTACAGATATTATTATTGGTTATAAAATAGAGAAACATGCACAGACACAGTAAGGATACCATCCATGCACACACATAGTGCATATGCAGGTACAGACATGTAAGCCAGAATTTTCAAAAGGGCTCAGTTCTCAGTTAGCACCAGAATAAGTGGCTATATTTTCAGAAGAGTGTAGCATGCTGGGTGCTGAGCTCTTTATCTATCCACGAGTGTCACAATGGCAACTACTGGGTATCGAACACTTTTGAAAATCTGTCCCATATTTAAGTGCCTAAAGAGGAGCTGAGCTCTTTTTAAAATCTGGACCCAATTGTAGGGGCTGAAATCTTTTGAAAATCTGGCCCATCGGGCCAGATCCTGAGTCCTACTCTGGCTGCTTTGCACCACACCAGCAGCATAAAGAAGCTCTAATGCTAGTGCTTCTGCCCCCTGAAGGATTTTCTCTGGATTGGGGAATCCTTGTGAGGTGTAACATCATCTTTGACACCCTCTATCCCAACCTCTTATATAAGGAACATAGGAAGAATGCTTCTATGTCCAGCTGGTCACTGGCTGCCAGAATGGCCATTTGGAGCTGCTATGTTTTAGAGCAGCCCTGGGGCTGGTCTAAATGTACATTGGGCTCAGATGTACCCTGGAGACCTGATTTGTGTTAATTAGCCCCAGGATCTATAAAAGTGGTGGGCAACCTGCAGCCAGCGAACCACAGCCACCAGGAGCTGCGGGTGGCCATGCAAATGTAAATAAACTGTCTGGCAGCCTGCCAGCGGATTACCCTGATGGGCTGCATGTGGCCTGCAGGCCACAGGTTACACACCACTGATCTACAGAGTGCAAAGATGGCCAAATGACACCTTTCATCCCCTGTATGTCAGCCTTGTGCCACTGATCAGTCAGAGCAGAGGCTATGGCCCTTAGAGTATATACGCATGTATGCAAACCCATATATGCATGACGTGTATACATATGAAAGCAATCTCAGACATACATTCATGCACTAACACAGTATTTCCTTACACATATCCATATGTACTCGGAGATATACACAGTTTATTTCCACACTCGTGGCCTAGATGCACACTAATCGCAAACACCACACATACAAAAGCAGATTTACAAGTACAAATGCGTGCACATTTCACGCACTGAAGCACATGATTGGTATTCAGCTAACACTGACTTGCATTAAAATACATACCAGACCGTACTAAAACGTACAAGGAACCATGAGAAAAATTGAGAGGCAGTTAACTAGATAAGTTATGATGAGATCAAAAAGCCTCTTGAGTACAAGGAAGTGGCTACATTTTTCATACTTTATGTATTTATGTGGGGGGTTAGTGAGGGGAGCTTGTCAATTTTGCAGAAAGAGATCATTCAGAATATGTTCATATCAGACAGTATTCCTCAAGTGCCTGCTCTTTAGGAGCAGTTAGGAAAAAATCATTCTGTACGAAGTTGTTAATGGGGGCTGCATTAGCAACCCCTTATTTCTCTGTCTGATAGAAAGACAGCATGTTCGCCGTTGCAATTCAGAGCCCTGATCACTGCAGATTAGGGGCGCATTGTCTGGCTGACTTAATCAAGCGAGTTAAAATATATTTATCATGATTAAAGGGGAGAAGCAGGGTGAGGGGAGAGGAAAAGGAGGGAGACATCAACCTTCCCTTGCTTCATATGGAGGTTCAACAAAGTCCAATGAATCACAGGGCACTCATCAGGGATAATTTAAATCCTGGAATGGAATGTTTGCTTGAGTGCACTAGGCTTGGGTTCCGATCACCAAAGAAAACTGTCTCTCACTCTGTCTCTCTCCTGCAACAGCAGGGAAGAAAATCAGCCGCCCGTGCAGCACATTTTAATTTTGTCCTGATGGCCATGCCGCCCCCGCTTAGCTTATCTGCAGTTCAAATTGATATCAGGGAATACTGCAGTGACAGGATCAACTATCATCATCATTGCTTGGATATATGAGTCTGTCACTGGTATTAGTGTCATGTTTATCTTTCATTGCAAGCACAGGGCACCTTTTGCACCAGGCTCTGGGACTTTTTAAGAGGCCTGGTGGGGGGGGACCTTCCTTCCTTGTCAGCAGCATCACCTTCCTCTCCCCTTCCACCCATATGCTGCAGATATTTTTCAGATTTTGAGCAGTAAATGAAAGAGTATTTTAAAACCACAGGGCCAGAACTTCAGCTGTTGTAACTCAGCATAGCCCATAGACTTCAACAGAGCTATACCAGCTAAAGATGAGGGTTGTTGGGTTTTTTTTAATCAGTCTTGCTTGAATGTAGAATATGAACCTGTAAAAAATCATTAGGATTTCTGAGCAGAGCTCATACCCCAGAAGCCACAGATCCCAGTGCTGCACCAAGCTGACCTGTCTGGCATCGATGTTGCATTGAAGTCAGCTACATATTAGGACAGAGATGGAAGATCTGGTAGCACGGTGGGTGTATTTCACTCATCATTTATGTAGAGAATTACCTGGCACAGCAGGCCTGGTTTGCCTGGGTGTGTTCAAAGCATTAGGCAGCACAGCCGGTCACCATGCTTGCTTGTGTTTGGACTATTGGGCAGCAGTGGAGCAGTTCAGTAAAGCTAACGGAAATACAGAAGGATGGTTGGGAACTAAAGGATTAGGCAGAAAGGGGCCAAAACATCCCATTCTCCATTGTAGTTAGTTGCCCACAGTACCAAGGCTAGCATCGACTTCCAGAGCGTTGCGCTCAGTGATGAGCTGCCAAAATTTTAACAACCGGTTCCCTATAAAAAGTTCTGATTTAAGGGGGGGAGCTGGGGAGGGGCCGGGGCAGGCGGAGACATACTTGTGGGGCCAGAGGCCCCTGCAGGGCCTGGGGCAAATTGCCCCACTTGCCCCCCCAGTAGCCCTAGAGCTTGCAGCCCCCTCCCCCCTTACCTTGCTGGCAGCTCAAAGCAACTCCGGAGCTCAGCTGAGCTGCCCAGCTGATGCCGGTGGCTGGCCACGCTGCAGCTGGGGGGAAGCGGGGGAAGGGCCAGGAGAGCCTCAGCCTCCCCAGCTGAGAATCCTGGGAGCAACAGGATGGTCCGGCCCGCGGACCAGAGTTCTTTGCCCACCCCCGGCCCTTTAACAACCGGTTCTCCATGGAGGTCTAATTTTAGCAACCGGTTCTTGGGAACCTGAGGGAACCTGCTCCAGCTCACCACTGGTTGCGCTGTGGGTAGCTATCCCACAGTTCCCGCAGTCTCCGCTGCCCATTGGAATTCTGGGTTGAGATCCCAATGCCTCATGGGGCAAAAACAGTGTTGCAGGTGGTTCTGGGTAGATGTCGCCAGGCCCCCCTCTCCCTCCCTCCCTCCGTGAAAGCAACGGCAAACAATCGTTTTGCACCTTTTTTCCTGGGTTACCTGAGCAGACGCCATACCATGGCAAGCATGGAGCCCGCCCAGCTCACCGTCACCGTACGTCTCCTGGGTGCTGGCAGATGTGGGACTGCATTGCTACACAGCAGCAGCTCATTGCCTTTTGGCAGCAGACGGTGCATTACGATTGGTAGCCATCGGCGTCGTATTCCTGGGTGCTCCTTTAGCCAACCTCGGTGAGGTCGGTCGGGGCGCCTGGGCAGACATGGGAGTGACTCAGCCAGGTCATTCCCATCTTCTGCTAAGCACGCAGGAGATGACGATGGCTAGCAGTCATACTGCACCGTCTTCTGGTGAGCAGCCAGGAGATGATGATGGCTAGCAACCGTAATGCAGCATCTTCTGCTGAGCACCCAGGAGATGACGATGGCTAGCAGTCATACTGCACCGTCTTCTGGTGAGCAGCCAGGAGATGATGATGGCTAGCAATCGTAATGCAGCATCTTCTGCTGAGCACCCAGGAGATGACGATGGCTAGCAGTCATACTGCACCGTCTGCTGCCAGCCTAGGATGTAAAAGATAGATGGAGTGGATCAAAACAAGAAATTGACCCGATTTGTTTTGGGAAATCAACAGCCTGCTAAACCCAGGGTTCTGAGTTCAATCCTTGAGGGGGCCATTCTGTGTGACAGTTGTTTGTGTTTCTCCTTGATGCAAAGCCACTCCTTTTGTTGATTTTAATTCCCTGTAAGCCATGTCGTCAGTCGCCCCTCCCTCCGTCAGAGCAATGGCAGACAATTGTTTTGCGCCTTTTTTCAGTGCAGACACCATAGCACTGGGATCATGGAGCCCACTCAGATCACCACAGAAATTATGAGCACTGTAAACACCATGTGCATTATCCTGGAGTATATGCAGAACCAGACGCTGCAAAAGCAAAACCAGGCGACGAGGCGACGGCAGCGTGGTGACAAGAGTGATGAGGACATAAACATGGACATAGACTTCTCACAAAGTACGGGCTGGGAAATGTGCCCCGGCAATGTGCACATCATGCTGATGAGCTCTGCATAGTCACCTGTGCTGATCAGCTCACCACGCTGGCCAAACAAGAAATGAAATTCAAAAGTTTGCGGGACTTTTCCTGTCTAACTGGCCAGTGTATCTGAGTTGAGAGCGCTGTCCAGAGCGGTCACAATGGAGCACTCTGGGATAGCTCCCGGATGCCCATACCGTCGAATTGCGTCCACACTACCCCAAATTCAACCCGGCAAGGCCAATTTCAGCGCTGATCCCCTCGTCAGAAGTGGAGTAAAGAAATCGATTTAAAGAGCCCTTTAAGTCGAAAAAAAGGGCTTAATCATATGGACGGGTCCAGGGTTAAATCAAGGTAACACCGCTAAATTCGACCTAAAATCATAGTGTAGACCAGGCCTCAGTAATCTGCTGTGAGGGGAAGGGAAATGTAGAAGAGGAACTTGGCAAGATCAGAGGGATGGAGAGAAAATATTTCATCTTGTCATGTTTGTCAATGGTTTGAAATATGTTCCTCTACTTTCATTTTTAAAGTAGAGGAACATAGCAACATATTATTGCAAAACAAAAATCCCTCCAACATACCAACATGCTCTTCAATTGGAACGGCAGAGGATATCTTTTGAGCTGGATTATCAGAGGACTGGGGAGAGGCCACACGACTGGGATAGCAAATTGCTCTGCAGTTCAGGATTAAGGCCTTGTCTACGTACTAAAGTTGTACCATAGTTATACTGGTATAGTTAAAGTTCTACAACCTCCCCCCTCCGCCCTCGCTGTGGACGCAGTTATACTGATATAAAGGTGCTTATACAGTTATAGCTTGTTCCTGTATGGGGAGGGATGACATGCCCCTAAACAGCATAGTAATACCGGTAACAAAGTTTTGCATAGACAAGGCCTTTGTCATATCAGCCAAACTGAATGTGGATTATGAGTGTGATGGTGATACGTCAGGATTAGAATAGCAGGGGATCTTTGTACTTAAGAATCGTGGTGCATTGACTGAGCTGTTTGAGAATTCTATGACTTGTCTGGGCAGGAGTGCTTGCAGGTAAAGAATGAGGGGCAGGGCTTTTGGGGGAGAAAGAACCTAAATAGCAGGAGGTGCCACCGATCTGGACTGAAGTGTATTGGTGGAGCTCTGCAGAGAACTTTGAATAACATCACCTGCTCTGTGCACTTGCTTCCTGACTGCAAAAATAATTGTCCATTAATGACTTGTCACTGCAGACAGCCTAGCCAGCTGTCCTTGGAAAGGGAATTTGTGAAAGAGGATGAATTGCCATGTGTGGGACACATCTGACCATGGGACAGGAATAGATGGGAGATCAGGAGAAGCTGGACAGCTTCCATTCATATCTTTCAGCTCTATGTGGATTTGCAACCTGATGCTCCAGCATCCACTGCTGATGAATTATTATTCACTATAATACATGACAGCTGAGAATCCCCCTCATTTCCAAGCTTGCATCCACTTACCCTCCTCCTCTATCTCTTGACAATGTTGCTTCCCTGAGGCTAGCTAATTAAGGATGGGGTGACCCAGTTTAGTTTAAAAGCACACAAAACCAGAACCGAACCAAACCAATTAACCTTTCCCAGAACATCAGATAAAACCATTTGGCGTTTGGAAAAAGTCTTTTTTTTTTTTTTTTTTTACTGTCAAAGAAATTCTTTTATTTTTGTGATTGCTCCCTGGTTAGAAAGTGCAACTGCTGAAATGCCATGAAAAAGCTTCTTCACCTGACATTGCCATCCCATCCAGAAGCAAGAGATGATGAAAATGTTGTGAGAAAGCCTGTTCTTATGAGATTGCCAGCCCCCTTTTTGCATACTCAGTTAGTTTGGATCATTCAGATAAACACCCAAATAGATGCAAGTGCATCTGAATCATACTTTTTCAACATAGGATTTTCCAGACTGGATCGAACCCATAATCCATCTACTCCAGTATCTTGTCTGTAACAGTGGCCAGCACCAGATGATTCAGAGGAAGATGTAAGAACCCCACAGAAGGCAGATGTGGGATAATCTGTCCCCCACAATGTCTCATTCTGGTCTTCATTATTATTTATTTGTATTGTGGTAGTGTCTGGGAGCCCTAGTCATGGACCACCATTGGGCAAGGCACTGTGCAAATTAGCTAATCCCAGAAGAATGCATCTTAATATCCCTTCCAAAAAAGGTTGTTATCCTTAATTATAACTCTGGATAGTCTTCATGACCTTTAAATGTTCATCTCTTTCTAGGATTAAGACAAGGACAGCTGTGATGGGAGTGTAATCCACATGGGGAAAGGTTTAACATCTCAGGACAAGAGTGGCAAACCCTAGAAGGGAGCCCTACAGTGAAGGAATCTCTAGGCAACCAGAGAAGAGAGCCGCTTCTGGTCTCTTTCCTGGTTGGGGGTTTGCCACCACCGGCTCATTTTCATTTTTATTTATGGCGTAGAAAGCCATTTTGTTTTATGGCTAGACAATAAAGACATTTGAAAGCAGGACAGTTCCATGGAGTGCTTTTGGCTGGCTAACAGGAAGCCAGACAATTTTTTACATTGCCAGACAGCCGGGGTGAGTGACTGCTCACAGCAGGTCTCTCAGTGGGGTGCTCATTAGGTCTCACAGCAGTAAACATAGAGCAAACAGCTCACTCAATTTTGTAAAGTATTCTCTCAATCTCTCAAGCCATTCACAGGGCAGGAAAATTAATGTAGCATAGAACAGAGAATCTGATGAAAGCAGATATGGAACCACCCCAAAAGGTGGCTTGAGCTATGGGTGATGCACAGAAATGGCCACTGGTGAGATCTTCTACAGTATGAGATGGATAGACTGGTGTGTACAGTGTGAATTCATGCACTCACCACTGCCCCCTACTTACCACATATATACCATTTCTCAGCAGCCTGACCTAGGGGAGCTGCTCTTTTAGGTATGGAAGGCACTTGTACTGCCTCCACCCCCACTGGATGGAATACAGTGGGCTTTCCTTAAATTATGAGAGGAAATGGTTGGTGCGCATATATATATATATATATATATATATATATATATATATATATATATATATATAACCATAACCACTGTCCACTGCTGTATTTAATACGTTCGTGTGTTTATCCATTTGTAATGAACATGCCTTGTGGTGGCTGGAGGCACTAGCACCTCTGACAGTTAATGGAGCTGTTCTATTAACACACTGGTGAGAGGCTTGCATTTTTGGAACAGAATATTTCCCAATGCCTCTTGGATGTGGTTTAGCTGGTGACAACGACTGTATATATCATCGCTCATTCTGGATAATTGGCCCCTACTCATACAGTGTCACCTCTCATTCCTATACAGATGTTGAATGTTGGACTCCAGCCCTACTCACCATCAAACCTAAATGTGGGCAGGAGGGGCCAGGGTTCTTAGGTGTCACCAAGCGTCCTCCCTCTCAGCTGCTTGGCTGGCTGGTTCTTGCTCACACGCTCAAGGTTTAACTGATTGCCATCTGTGGGACCGGCAAGGAATTTCCCCCCAGGTCAGATTGGCAGTGACCTTAGGGGATTTTCACCTTCCACTCCAGCATATGCGTGCAGGTCATTTGCCAGGATTATCCAGGTATATCTCACTTAATCATTTCCCTGCTTTGAACGTTGGTGCACCTCACACTTTTTTCCTGTCGCATATAATAGACTAGTGTCCCATGAGTTGTAATATTTTGCTCTCTTTTTAGTTGTTGGGTTTAGTGTGTGAGTGGTGTTGGTGGCCTGTAATACAGGAGGTCAGACTAGATCAGTGATACGCAGACCTCAGTGGTTCAGGAGCCAAATCAGCGATCGACATTACCCAAAAGAGCCACAACGGTGTGAATTCATTGATTCATTTACTATATACTATTCATGTTTAAACAGTATGACAGGAAATATTTCGTTTACATGTATATATGGAAATTTCCATGGAACTGTCCTGCTTTGAAATGTCTTTATTGTCTAGCCATAAAACAAAATGGCTTTCTACGCCATAAATAAAAATGAAAATGAGCCGGTGGTGGCAAACCCCCAACCAGGAAAGAGACCAGAAGTGGCTCTCCTCTCTGGTTGCCTAGAGATTCCTTCACTGTAGGGCTCCCTTCTAGGGTTTGCCACCCTTGTCCTGAGATGTTAACCCTTTCCCCATGTGGATTACACTCCCATCACAGTTGTCCTTGTCTTAATTCCGGAGAAAGATGAACATTTTATATCTAGATTTAGATACAGATATAATTCTCACAGCCAATAAGTTAATAACTTGGTGCAAGTTGATAACTTAATTGGTTAATATAGCAAAAGCATCCTGACTGGTTAATAATTGTAACATCATGTGCTGCAAAGAGCCACAGGAGATACATTAAAGAGCCACTTGTGGCTCACGAGCCTATCTGAGTATCACTGGACTAGATGATCTAGTGGCCTCTTCTGACTTTAAACTCTGATACCTGCAGTACCCAAAAAGGCAGAGCAGAACATGCCATTTCACATCTATTGCTGAAAGCTCACTGGTTGAAGCTGTGGGTCTGATTTATATAAGTCACAGGCTTGAAGATCAAGCTCTTGTTAAGGTCATCATCTTTGAATATGCACCCCACTTGCAGCTATTCCATGCTGTAATTTTATCACACTCAGCGAAACAAAGTTGAGCTTAGACAATAAATAAATGAAAGGCTGGCATAGAAAACCCCAGTGATGCAGACAGTGGTGTTGGTGTCTTAGTAGGTGGTGTTCTTCCTCTTGAGTCATTACTACCGAGCCAACGCCCCAGCAAGGGGTTAGGAGGGATGTTCTATTATTGGAGTGCTGTATTTCAGATGAGATGAGATTTATCATCTGATCATTTGTGGTCATTAAATAGCCCCTGTCACTTTTCATAAATGTGCAGGTGTTAACCTCAGTGTCCTGGCTGAATTCCAGCTCACGGAATTACGTATTCTACTGACCTAAAATATGTCCTGTGTAGTTTCAAATGGTGAAGTTAGTTTTCACTTCCCCTCCTTTCACTCTTGTGTAGCATTGATAGCACAGAATGGCACCTGCATTCTAGCCTAGATGCGTCGGCAGTTCAGTGATATAGGGGGTGATCACTAAAAGTAAAATTCATTTCTGTGCAGAAAGCCAGCACTAGTTAATTCATATTCATGCCTTAAATAGGAGTTAAGCAAACATAGGAATGGCCACAGTGGCTCAGACTAATGGTCCATCTAGACCAGTATCCTGTCTTCTGACAGCAGCCAATGTCAGATGCTTCAAAGGGCAGGTCTACACTAAGGGCGGGGGTCGAACTAGGGTACACAAGTTCAGCTACGTGAATAGCGTAGCTGAATTCGAAGTACCCTAGTTCGAACTACTCACCCGTCCAGACGCCGCGGAATCGAAGTCCGCGGCTCCAAGGTCGACTTCGCCACCGCCTTTTGCAGTGGTGGAGTACCGGAGTCGACCGCGGCGCTTCCAGAGTTCGAACTATCGCGTCCAGATTAGACGCGATAGTTCGAACTCCGAGAAGTCGAACTCACCGCGTCGACCCGGCTGGTAAGTGTTGAGAATGAACAGAACTGGGCAATCATCCCCTGTCATCCAGTCCCAGCTTCTAGCAGTCAGAGGCCTTAGTGGGACTAAGTGATACATAGGCCCTGATCTTTCCCTCTGTACTGGGGTGATTTTCACCCAATACAGTATATACAGAACTAAATTCTACCTTCAGTTACATTATAGCTAATGGATTTGTGCTGTGTAACTGAAGGCAGAATTTGGCTCACAGTGTGTAAAGTGTTCTGATATCCTTTAGGAGAAACGATTCCTGAGAAATGTAAGTAATGACAAAAAAATCAAACATTTCTCTGTCACACAGGTGCTGATGGAAGTCATACACATGTAGAGAGAGAAAGAATGAGCACCTAGTGGAAAAGCTTTCTTAAAAAGCCCAGCACTGACCTGAACAGTATAAGGAAACTGGAGATACAAGAGAAGGGAAGAATAGGATCAGAGATGCAGGGCTGGTTTGAAGTTCAGGTGCTGAAAAATGCTAGGTTGGGTTCAAAGACAGGATTATTGACCAGTGGTGCTTTAGTAGTTGGTGGGGAAAGAGTTTAAGGCCATGGTATTACTGCAGTTCTGATTTATCAACCTAGCTGACACTGTGTATGGTATTTGAGTCACTCCTAAATCCAGCCTCTGGCAATGAAAAATACATTTAATCCATCTGTTAGATTGTTTGAAGAGGTGTCTGTGTCTGGGTCACTGCCCAAGGTTGGAATTGCTGGAATTGAAAATAAGTGAGAGCCTTTAACTATTTCCCCAGCACTGCTCT
Source organism: Mauremys reevesii (assembly GCF_016161935.1). Classification (NCBI taxonomy): domain Eukaryota; kingdom Metazoa; phylum Chordata; order Testudines; family Geoemydidae; genus Mauremys; species Mauremys reevesii. The sequence goes on from NC_052623.1 coordinate 269,061,884, forward strand.
TTTTGGGGGGGGAGGGTGTCAAATATCACATTTAACTGTCTGGTAGTTGAAAAATGAAATGAACACTCTCCCTCCTTAGAGAAAGAATCCCTGAGATCTCTAATTCCACCAAAGGGCAAAAATCAAAGCAAGGCTTTGTATTCCAAGAGGTTGTTGTTTTTAACTGGTTGTCTCAAACTGAGATTATTGCTCTGCACTTCGGAGTTTGAGGATGTATTCACCCAGCCATCTGTGATCTTTATAGAGCAGCCCAGTGCCTCAAGGTAAAACACTGAAAAACATGTCATACTAAAACAACTCTGCTTTGGTTGCTGGCATTTTCTTTAGTACTCTCCTCATCGTTCTAAGTAATCATTATTAATAAGGGATGTTTACATGAAAACAAAATCTTTGTTTTTATAGTTCACACAATGGTTAACGTGCTCCCCCATTTGAAAGCTTAATCCTCCCCTTGTGACATAACAATCATCGTCACCACATGCAGTTGTGTGACATTACAGGCTGAAGATAAGGAACTCCAGTGGCTAAAATAGCAAGGGGGGCTGCAGGTCAAGGCTAAGTTGCATCCGCAGAGCTATGTTGGGGACCCAAGAATAGCATGGGACAATTGTAGCTCAGCATTGAGGTGCAATGGCAGATCGGTGTGAGGACCTGGGACTGCGATACCAAAAGGTGTCATAGGTCAGAATTAAGGTGCATCAACAAATCAGGGGGAAGGCAGGAAGGAGAGAGAAGGAGATGAACAGGATTGAAATGGTGGGAGAATTTGCTGGCCAAGATTGAGGCACACTGGCAGACCATTACAATGGTGCAGTTCACTACTGAAGTGTATTGGCAAAACTTGGAGGGGCAAGGGAAATACTGCAGGTCCTGACTGAACTACATTTGTACAGCTGTGTGGGAGCTCCCAGGACTTAAATAACACAGATGTCCGTAAGACAGGATCCCACTGAACTTGCAGAGTTGTGTGTGGACAGTCACACACCTTGCCTCTGTTCTGCCTGCCTCATGTTTGGTCACACAAATTCAATTTCACCTCAAATAAACAGCAAAAAAGAAAGTGCTGAAAGAAACTCTGGAGAAAAGCATGTGAAGATCCTTTTATATTTGGGAATGAGAGAAGACAATTCTCAGAATCAATCTCTAGTGGCCCATCAATTTTAAGCATGACATTTTTCTTGCATAATTCTGGGTCTTGTTCAGAGCTAACACTTTTTGGTCTTTCTCAGTTCTGCAATGAAAGGCAGCTCAATAAACCAAAGTTTCTCTAGAGAGGCTGTTGGTGAGGTTTCTTTCTGAGGTCCTCTGGATAATAGCTTTTCAGGTAAAGCAAGTTGGAGAGTCTTCCCTGCTTGTACAGACTGGATGCCTTGGGGGAGTGAAGATAAGCTATGGAGCCTTTAACTTCCAGGTCACTGATTGCAGTCCAGCCTGGGTTAGAGGAAGTGCTGAAAGTTTATTCCCATCTGAGAGCTGTTTGGTGGCCTTTGTGAATGCACTTCCAGGGTTATCTCCCACTGGTTCCTGGGAGGACCTGTACCTACATCACAAAAAACACCAATGCAATTGAACTACTTCCTACTCTGCCATTGGCAGCCTCAGCAGACAGGTCAGAGATTCAGTGACCATGGGAACTGAGCATTCCTTTTGATCCTGAAAATGGTCCTTCCAGCACACATCTCAGTCACGTTAGCAAGAAGTGTTGATTAAGTGAAGCTTACACCGCTACCTCCCGTGCTTCAAAAAGGAAGACTTTGGTTTGCAGGGCTGTTGATGATGATGTGGTACCTTTCACCGCCACTAAACACATGTAAGATGTGAATTCAGGCTCCAGAAATCTGGACTCTTTGGACACATATGTTGTACTCATGTGGCTTAAGCAGTAAGTATTACACCTCTAAAACAGGGAGTACAACCTTTCTGTACACAAGTTCTTTCCCTCACTGGAAATCAAGGCTATCCATGCTAAAAAGTCTTTGTAGAGGAAGGTCTTTCATTCTTCAACATGGTGCTTACCGTCCAAAAAAGATTTTTTGTATTGTAAGATCCTCCTTTTGCCCATAGTTTGTATCTCTCACAAGGATAATAAGTAGGCCACTGTGGAGGATGAGTGCCGCCTTCTGCTGAGTGAGGGGGTCACTTACATCACAAGGAATAGCTAACAGAGCAACGCTGTTATCACTTACACTGAGGTCATCCCTATTATCAGCCTGCTTGGGTGTGGGGGGCACATTTTCATCATAAGATTATTGGGTGGAGACAATGGCCTTTGGGAAACAGCTTCTGCTTTGGTATGTTTTGAGCCCTCATGATGAAAAGTGAACCACTAATCTGAGTCTAGTTCTGATGCCCATCAGCCATGCCAGTTAATGGGATCGTTCCCAGCTGGTAACTTCATTCAATCCAATAATTGTTTGAGCCTGAACAAAAGATCACAACACTGGATATAGGCCAACTGCCCCTAGCAAGGGACTATTACAGATTAACCAACAGGCTGGTCTCAATGCCGCTGGTACCCTGAGTGAGAAGAGATCACAGCACCAATGAATAGTTCACAGTGTCCTGAGCAAGAGGAGATAACAACCCCTTCTATGAGCTAGATTCAGAGGTTACAGCTCCTCCCAGACATTGACATACTTGTATCTCTTCCAGCTTTGCCCTGTCACCAAGGCACAGTATGGAAGCCATTGCCAAATTTGATTTCAATGCTTCTGGAGAGGATGAACTGAGTTTCCGTACCGGGGACGTTCTCAAGGTAAGTGCAGCCCAAGGCCCCACCAAAGGAGGACTGTTTAACCATGTGACTCCTGCCAGATCCCACTGCACCAGTGCCTCTCTCCATAACATAGGCCAGCCTAGATGTTCACAGACTATGGTCCAGATGCCACTAGTGTTCCATGGAGGGCTTGCTGGAGGTTCATGGAGAACTGGCTAGTCACACAGTGCTTGCCATCCTCCTTATTTCCAGCTGTTAGATTGCCATAAAAGATGGCTAAAGTACATTAAGTGACATTCCTGATGTTACTGTTCCCTGTAAGGAATTACTGTAGTTGCCACAGGGATATTATATAATTGCTAATGGGAGGGGAAGTATCCACAAGATAATTTCTGTATGAAAAATTTTGAGAACCCCTGAGCTAGAATGAGCTAGAACCCCCTTCAGAAATGAAGAAGCAGAGGAGTGCTAGAGTGAGAGTGGGAAGAAGTGGCAGGCAAATGTCAGACATATAGTACGTGAAACACAGTCTATTTAATCTTTGTATTGTTATGGTAGAATTGCTCTTGTTATCAGCAATGAGGATGAAGCCACACAACCCCACATAATATTTTTTACCCATTCCTCAATCTACAACACTGTGCATCATAGTCACTCTGCTACAGCTGAAGATGCCTGAACATGACTCACATTGGTCAAAGAGGGGGATCTTTCCGAAGTGACATGAGAGGTGCTATGGACAAATCCCCCTTCTCCCCTTTAGGATGGTTGGGCACTTCCTCTACACAGCACTCCTGATGCTTCCTCAGCTCAAACTCTGTCCCCATGCCCTTGCTGCCTCCACCTCTGCACTGGGTTGATTGTATCTCTCTACTCACTTGTTTATTTTCACTGGGAATTCACGAGAAAGCCAGAGATTGTCCTCTCATTAGATCTTTCTCTTTGAGGCAACGCAACTCCCTAGCAGCCAAGAGTCAAAGATCTGACAAATCGAAGTGTGTAACATCACATGCACACACACACACCCCCAGCTGTCCTCCGTACCGGCCTGTGCAACCTGCTGGGGTTTATCTTAACTGATTGGCAAAGGAGATAAGGTAAACAGTATTGATGTGGAGATTAAATGAACAGGAAGTGTGAGGCCCTGAACCAGCAGCGACAGGAGGAAATCCACCTCCCCACCACCCCTGCTGTGAGAGACTGACACAGAGGGGCCTGCCCTCTGCGCACCAAGAGCTTGCAGGTGGATTGCGCCGGAAACCTAGCTGCTAGCAGAGCAGTCTCCAGGCAGGAGGGGAGAAAGGGTTGCTGATATGCAGTCATACCCTGTGTAGCTGTTGAGCCATACGGGAGAAAAGAGTTGTATCCCATTTGGTTTGTTTGGAGCAGCACAAAGGGACCTTAAATCAGGCCCGCTGTATGGGGGAATCAACTGGCAATAAGCCAGGGAATCCTCAGCTACCCATTCAGAAATCCTCAGCTGCCCATTCCCTCCCTGTCCGCAGGTGTAAGGGTTTCACAAGGGGCAAGGCAGTGGAGAATGAGTCCCAGAGGTCTCAGTACTGTCAACCCTGAATGTTTAAAAACAAGGCTTAACCATTTTTTTTAAAAATTACATATTTTGGAAACTTTTTTTTTTTGCCTTCTCTTTCCTGAGCCCCTAGGGGTCATACTTCAAGCTTTTCAACCATAAGGGCTAGAAACTTCCTTTTAAAAAACAATGAAAGCTGAGATTCTCACGTATTCACTTGCCTCCTGGAACTGGAATTTTAAGAAAAACACCATAGACCACAAAGCTTGCAATAAAATCATATGCGCTGGCAACACAGGTAGCTATATGCCACCTGTTCTCTCACCTCTGTCTTCAGGCCATGGCAAGGGCACAATGGGGTGGAGAAAGAGCATAATGCAGTCCAGCAATCCTTGACCAGTGGAATGACCCTAGTAGCGATAGTAGATATAGCCCTGAGGCTACTCCAATTTGCATTACTGCTGAGGCTGGCCCCCTGCAACCCCCAGGATCTAGGGAGGCAGAAAACTGGCTTTGAACCACCTTTGCCTCCTCCCTTCAACTGCCCTGGTGTGAGCTCTGCACAGCTGAAGATTCAGCCCCCTAATTCTAGCACATGCAATGATATCCAGTAACACACACGCAATCACAAACACACACATTCCTATGTAGCAGAATTTTTCAGAGCTTTTTCATCTCTTGTCAAATTGGGACCCGCCAGGGCAAACCATTAAAAAGAACACAAAGAACTCCTTAAACCCCCACTAAGTCCTTCATAGCGAACTCCTCCATCAGGAAGGTATTAGAGCTGTGCAGCCTACATCTCCCAGCCTCCTAGACTTTTATCCAGGAATACAGATAAAACTAACAAGCAGTCCCTCTAATTCCTCCATATCGTCCTCATTGCTTTATTTGCACTGCACTGGCCTTCAGCTCTCAGCCCTGCTGCAGTGTGTGTATGTGGGGGGAAGAAAACGGGGGTGCCATGGGATTCCAGGGCGCTCAGCACCAGCAAACCCAATCTAGTCTGCTTTTATCCTTCCAAGTAATTCCAAACTCTTTTTCTTTCTTTTGCCAGTAACTTCTCCTTCTGGTTACCTTGCCTTTCCCAAGGAGGTTCGTTCATTCATTCATTCATTCATTCATTCTGTCTCTGCTACAGATTTTAAGCTCCCAGGAAGAGTGGTACAGGGCTGAGCTGAGAAGTCATGAAGGCTATGTCCCCAAGAACTTCATAGATATTCACATTCCCGCGTAAGTACAACTGAGATCAGGTGCATTTCCCTTGAAACTTTCAGGGAGTTTTGTCATGTGTGTAAGTCTACACTTATGACAGTGTGTACAGACACTGCACACCCAGCTAGCACAGGGATAAAGAGCAGAGTAGAAGGTGAGGCATGGCTTTGGTGAGGAAGAGGAGAGTGCCCTACACACCTGAACCTCCAGGGTGTATACCCTACATGGGCTCTCTACATAGGGTTACTATATTTCAAGTCCTTCAAATAGAGGATACTGCCAGGATCTAGGGTGGGGTACAGCAGCCACCACTCTCCAGCCATCCTGCTCTGAAGGTAGCGCCGCAACCACCACCAGCACAAAAGTAAGGGTGGCAATACCATACCATACCACCCTCACTTCTGCACTGCTGCTGGCAGCGGCACTGCCTTCAGAGCTGAGCACCCAGCCAGCAGCTGCCTCTCTCTGGGTGCCTAGCTCAAAATCACAGACATTTGTTCAGATTTCAAAAATTTGCCTGGGCAGAGATTGGAGAACCAAAAAAGAGATCCTATCCAGGAAAACCTGGACATATGGTAACCCTATCTCTACACGCCCAAGCAATGCTGCCCATATCTAAACTGCTGGTTTTTGCCAGTGTAGTGTCCTGTTGCCTCCCCCATGCCAAAGCCTTTCCCATAGGACATAAGAATAGTAATACTGGGTCAGACCAATGGTCCATCTAGCCCACCGTCCTATCTTCCAACAGTGTCCAATGCCAGGTACTTCGGAGGGAATGAACAGAACAGGCAACCATTGAATAATTCATCCCGTCGTCCACTCCCAGCTTCTGGCAAACAGAGGCTAGGGACACTCAGAGTATAGTCTTGCATCCCTGCCCATCCTGGCTAAAGCCATTGATGGACCTATCCTCCATGAACTTATCTAGTTCTTTTTTGAACCCTGTTATAGTTTTGGCCTTCACAGCTTCCCCTGACAGAGTTCCATAGATTGACTGTGCACATAGGCGCCAACTTCTCCTGGCACCGGTGGGAGCTTATGCCCCCCTCGCCACTGGACCTGCCCCACCCCCATTCCAACCCCTTCCCCAAAGTCCCTGCCCCATTGGACTCCTTCCCCAAATCCCTGCCCTGGCCCCGCCTCCTCCCCTGAGCGTGTTGCATTCCCGCTCCTTCCCCTCCCTCCCACAACTTGTTACGCCACAAAACAGCTGTTTTGTGGTGGCAAGCGCTGGGAGGAGAAGCGGGGGTGGCGTATTCAGGGGAGGAGGCAGAGGCAGAGGTGAGGTGGGGCTGGGAGGGGAGCTTGGCTGCCTGTGGGTGCAGAGCACCCACCAATTTTTCCCCATGGGTGCTCCAGCCCCGGAGCACCCACGGAGTCAGCGCCTATGACTGTGCATTATATGAAGTACTTCCTTTTGTTTGTTTTAAACCTGCTGCCTATTAATTTCACTGGATAACCCTTCGTTTTTGTATTACGTGAAGGAGTAAACAACATTTCTTTATTCACTTTCTCCTCACCAGTCAAGATTTCATAGATCTCTGTCATATCCCCCCTTAGCAGTCTCATTTCCAAGCTGAAAAGTCGTGGTCTTTTTAATCTCTCCTTATATGGAAGCTGTTCCATACCCTTAATTATTTTTGTTGCCCTTCTCTGTACCTTTTCCAATTCCAATATACCTTTTTTGAGATGGAGCAACCAAAAATGCATGCAATATTCAAGGTGAGGGTGTACCATGGATTTATTTAGAGGCAATATGACATTTTCTGTCTTGTTATATATCCCTTTCCTAATGGTTCCTAACATTCTGTTAGCTTTTTTGTCTGTCGCTGCACATTGAGCGGCTGTTTTCAGAGATGTTTTAGCCACAATGACTCCAAGATCTCTTTCTTGATTGGTAACAGCTAATTTAGATCCATCATTTTGTATGAATAGTTGGGATTATGTTTTCCAATGTGCATTATTTTGCATTTATCAACATTGAATTTCATCTGCCATTTTGTTGCCCAGTCACCCAGTCCCTGTTTCCTTCCCCCTTGCCAGAGCCTTTCACTGCAGTGTGCACCTACACCCACTGCAGTGACAAGTGTGGCGCGGACTGCTTTTCATGTGGCGTGCAGTTACCCCTGCAGTGCCTGTACTCTACATGCTGCCATAAGTATAGAGATAGCCTGTGTGTTTGGTCAGCGCTTCCTCTCTCATACTTTCTTAGAGCACGATACAGTTTAAGGCTGACAAGGGCTGTGGCAAAACTCCACACGCCAGCCTGTCAATGCACATTAGTCCTCCCCTGCAGCACCCCCTGCTATTTTAGTCCTGACAGCCCCAAAAGGCTTGTTACTGTTGCTAGGATGTGGTAGGAGCTACATCAGAGGTGGGCATAGTACGGCTCGCAGGCCACATCCGGCCTGCAGGACCATCCTGCCCGGCCCCTGAGCTCCCAGTTGGGGAGGCTTGCCCCCGGCCCCTCCCCCGCTATCCCCGTCCCTCACAGCCTCAGCTCGCTGCACCACCTGGCAGCACAGCACCGGCGCACCCCCTGTGGGGGGGAGGGGCAGGGGAGAGCAGGGAGGGAGGCTCACTCGCAGCCTCAGGGGAGCAGGCGGGTGGTGTGGGCAGCAGGAGCGCCGCAAGCACGGGCCGGAGGACTCTGGAGGAGCACCAGGAGGCCGCACAGCCGGCCGGAGAGAAGCGTCGCTTTGAAACGGAAACCGCCGCTTCTCTCAGCTGTGCGGCTGCCCCTGCTCCTCCTGTTTTGGTCTGTCTTTGATTTCTGAACTCCCCCTGCCCATCCCCAGGGTGTGTGTGACAATTAATGTTGCCCATGCTCCCAAATGGATTAGATAAGTGATTTTGGCCCCTGCTGCAGGAGCTCTCACCTCCATATCTGCCCATCCACTGCCCAGCAATTCCACCCCCACCCTCATCAGTTGTGCCCCCACCACCACTTTATCTTCCACCCCCATCAATTCAGATCTCCTCTGTTCAACCCCTCCAGACCCACACCTTGTCAGTTCAGCCCCCCAGCCTCACTTCTTCTCTTCCTGGTGTTCTTCACCCCCTTCTCCCAGGTCTGGGGGTCTGCCACGGGGTTGTCGCTCCCCTCTGCCCTTTCCACTGTTACCAGGCCGGCGGTGGCAGGGGAAACGGGGGAGGAGCAGAAGCGCTATTCTGTGCCAGTTGCTTACAGGAGGGCTGGGAAGAGGAAGGAGTGGCACCATCCGGAACTTCTGGGGGCTTCTGCTCAGGGCCAGCTCCAGCGTTTTTGCCACCCCAAGCGGCGGGAAAAAAAAAAAAAAAAGCCGCGATCGGCAGCAGCTCTACCCCACCGCTTCATTCTTCTGCGGCAGGTCCTTCCCTCCGAGAGGGACTGAGGGACCCGCCACCGAAGAGCCAGAGGTGCCGCCCCTTTCCGTTGGCCGCCCCAAGCACCTGCTTCGTTCGCTGGTACCTGGAGCCAGCCCTGCTTCTGCTCCTTCCCCTCCCCTCCCCTCCTGTGAGAATGGCTTCATACCGCTATGGGGTGAGGGGTAGCTCTTCCTGTAGTAGCTTTGATTGCTTGCTCAGTACCAGGAGGCAGGCAAGTGGGGCAGGCAGCCAGTTGGAGGGCTTAAATTCACTCAAGGTCATTGCCAGACTGGCTCCTCTAGCCCCAGACAAAATTATGTCACTGGTGGAAAAAATCCTGAGAGTTGGTGATACTGTATGTGTGAATTCCATCTACTGGCTGAGCTGTGGGACTTGCTCTGTTAGCTCAACAAGCAAATACAGGCCTGTGTTTTTGGCACCAAAGTTCTCTCCTTCCATGCTGCATGTACAGGGTTTGCTGAGGTGCCTGTGCCACAGGGTGTTATGCTAGCAGCTTTTTCCTGGCACACTTGGAGTTGTGGAGTAAGCCCGTTCATTATGCATCTCACATAGGAATTACGTCTTCACTAACCTTTCCCTCTCACACACACAGAGTATGTAATAGCTGGGCTGAAACATTTCCACTTTGATCCTTTTCTGAGCAGCAGCAGCTCCTCATTTTGAAAGTTGTTCAGGCTGGACACTGGAAAGGGGAAGGGGGAAGGAAGTTGGTCTTCATAAACGGCCATTTTCTCCATCCCTGTTTCTATACACCATACTTCGAGAACATGCACTGTTAGCGGGAGACAATCCTACCTAACCCTCTAGTCCCTTTCCCTTCTCCTTCCCCTACCTCTGCTCATTCCCAACTCTCCTCTCACCTCTTCCCTTCTTTTTCTCTAACCCATTTCCTTATTCACATGCATGTGATTTATTCCCCTTGACAGCTGGTTTAATGAAGGGATATCCCGCCATGAAGCAGAGACCTTACTCATGAGCAAAGAAGTTGGCTCTTTCATCATCCGAGCCAGCCAGAACTCCCCTGGTGACTTCTCCATCTCTGTCAGGTACCTGCTACTTACAGTATCTTCCTGCTGTTTCCGGTTAACGCTGCTGTCCCTAGCCTCCCCTTGACAGGATGGCAGTGCCTTGGGAAGTTTGCGTGGTGCCAGTCAATGGGAACAAGTGAGGCATCTGTTTCTCGGATGTTTCTTTTTCCATTAAAGTGACACAGCCAATATCCCATCCCAAAATCACAACCCCAGCTGTCCTGTTCCTTCTGAAGCAGAGCAGAGCGCGTTCTGTGGGCCATCTCCCACCATGCAAAATGTGTGCCTTTCAGGTATGTTTTTTTGCCTAATGGCTTTAGTTACTGGCCAAGAATGCTATTTAATATCCATTAGGAGGTGACTTGCACCATTAATTTATTTCACATAGGCCACTGAGCAGCCACCAGATGGGAATGGCTTTCAATCGCTGTTGACCAAATTGCACAGGAACCAGCAGCTTAACAATTATGATAATAAAAATCCTTAGCATTTATGTAGCACTTTGAATACTGAAATGCTGTATGAACATTGACTAATAAATCAAAAAACTCCATTTCCCAGCCCCCTGGGCCTCTTACTCCCTATGCTTGTTTCCCTTTTCAGCCACTTATTCTAGTCCAGCCATTCTCGGCCTTTGTTTCAAACCCAACACTGCCCCCTCCTGCGTGAACCCAGCAGGGCCCTGCATGGCACTGGGACTGCAGATGGTTCTTCAGAGGGAATCCGTTGTTCCATTGGGCGCTGGTGGACGTTATGCAACAAGTATGAAGGGGTAAATCTCAGTCCTTCACCCCATCTTGTCTAGTGATTAACCTGAGGAAAAATACCTCAGGTAAGGTTATAATCTGGCGGCGCTCTTTGCTTAGAGCCAACACAGATCCACTTGTTAAGGGGCACCGTGCTGCTGCCTTACCCTCTTTTAAATAAGGTGCAGAATCAAGCTTCTAACCATTTGTGGTCATAAAAGATCCCATGACCCTTATTTTGAAAGTAAAGGTCTGAGTCCCAGTGCCCTGTATTGATTCTCCCATTTGGCCATGCATCCTCAAGGCAGCTGCATTTTTCTGGTTGGTGAGTGATTCCTTTACATGCAGGGTTACATTCAGATCCAGTGTATCCAGGTGCAATGCCACTGACTTCACTTTCCAGAGTCTGCAAAGGGCTTTTGGATTAAAGGTATTTGAGGAAAATAAAATTATCATCTGATGTTCATTTCTCCCCTTGATCACAGGCATGAGGATGATGTCCAGCACTTCAGGGTGATGAGGGATACAAAGGGCAACTACTACTTATGGACAGAGAAATTTCAGTCACTGAACAAATTGGTGGAGTACTATAAGACCTCCTCTATCTCCAGGCAGAAGCTGATATTCCTGAGAGATGGGAGCCAAGAAGAGAAGGTATGCCCAGGGTTCTCAAACCATCCCTGAAGAACACAAGAGGAGAAAGCCATTCCATGGGATGAATTTAGTGCTAGAATGTTGCCTCTGGAGACCTTCAGTAGAATCCCAGTCAGGTCTCTAGATTGTAGGGCCTGTCAGCCTAGATTTTTGATTGATTGCATCATAAACACATTACGTAACTTAGTGAGATTCGCTGTCTCCATTTACGACAAGCTGAAGACTGCAGCAGGGAATGCTGAAAATCAGGACCGAGAGGCTTTGCCAGAGCTGTGTAGGGGCCCAAGGACTGAACTGCAGGACGTGCTGCAGGTCAGGATTGAGGTGAATCAGCATGAATAAGGGAAGCCAGGTCTAACTTTAGGAAGGGGTGGTACAGAATAGCTGCAGGAACACGGCTGTGTTTAGGGGATCAGGGATAGAGCAGGAAGGGGATCACAGGGCAGACTGAGTTTATTGGCAGAATTGAGAGAAAAAATTGAGTTTGGTTCCTTTCTCCCCTTGAATGGACTTAGGGTGCTGCCACTGTTATAGCTGAAAGTTTGGCTGCATTGAGGAATTGCTTCTCTCTTATTAGTTGCGGAACATAGCAGGGTATTGTGGAGGAACTGGGGACAGGATGTAGAAGGGGTGGCAAAAAAGGGGCATAAAGTTGTCCCAGAATTCCAGAGATGTGAGCACAGTTTGTGAGTTCAAGGAAGAAGCAGTAAAAAATGTTTGTGGAAGCAGGGAAATCCCTGTTCACCAAATGCCCATTTGGTGGTTCTGTGCCAGGAAAATGAGGGAATGACGCAGCACAGGGTGCCAGCCATTGCACACACAATGCTGAGAGAGAAAACACATGGTAACTACAGTAACTGAAGTGCTGCTTAATCAGGAAGCGGACTCTGGCATTAAATTACCAGGATGTGTGGTTAGAGACAAGGCAGAAAATACATGACTTGTTCATTGTGGCAATAAAGATTTATCAGCTCCATGTGGGACATTCTTTTCAGCTCCAAAAGGGCAATAGGGTTCATTTTTCAATCTGATAAAGGGTTCTCTGTTGTTGACTCCTTCTAGACCACTTATGTGGCTTTTTTAAAAAGCATTACCTAGCTGTAAGGGAGGCCACATATAGGAGAGAGCTGACAGCAGAGGATAGTCTGCACAGGGCAGGAGATATTGTGTTAATAAAACAACCTATTGAAGGTGGTTCAGAGCAGGGAGAGGGAGGAAGGGGGATGATATTTGTGCCAAGATGTAGACAGGTAAATGAAAGAATAGGGAAGGGGAGGTTGCAGCCAATGCTCCACTCCATTGCTGTGGTGATGAGGGTTTGTACAGCACCTAGCATGATGGGGACTTGGGCCACGACTGGGGCTCATCGGCACTACAGCAATGATAATAAGAATTAATAAGTAGAGCCAGGTGCAGAGACAAATTAAGTCTGAGGCCAGAGTTTTCAAAAGAGCTCAGCCTTGGGGGTGCATGTTGGATGCTGAGCTCTACCAAAAATCTGCCTTCATTGTGGGTGCTGAGCCCTTGAAATTCTGGGTCTGGGCAGTTAACCAAGGCCTCACAACCACTGTTATTTGCAATGGGTAAATAGGCCCCAGACATGCTCTTCTCTTTCTGTAAAGGGGGAGGTGGGGCCTCAGCCACACATGATTGTTTACTGGAGGGAATATTGGGGCCCAACTCACCTTGTGTATGTAGTGAGGGGACAAATGCAGGCTCCAAATCCATCCATCTATTTGGGCTCAGAGCCCCAAATCCCAGCTTGCACTTCTGATGGAGAGTGGCTGTGGTGAAGAGACAAAATCCAGGATCCCAGATTTGTCAGTTTGTTCAGAGGAGCAGGAGTCCTCCTTTGCATAGGCCCTAGGTTTAGGGAGAGTAGTGGGAGGACAGAGATCTGGAGAGGGAAAGGGACGGAGTACTGATTGCCAGGATACCAGCAAGGGCATTTTGGGAAGCAGACCTGGCCCGACCTTTATCATTCTCCCCCCCAGGAGAGGCGTGGTGGGAGCCTGGAACGGGGGGTACAGGAAGGACTCCGCCTGAGTTCAGCAGCTGGAGAAATCCGAGCATCAATGTCCAAGAGATATGCAGATCCCTCACCACCCCTGCAGCAGCAACAGGTATCACTGGGAAAGAGGGGTTAGCTGGGATGAGCCTGGACTGCAGAACATGCTGGTCTCTGCTCACTAGGAGCCGGGCTGTTTACCTAATTTTTTAAGTGCATCGCCATGACTGCTTCTTCACATTGTGATGTAGCATCAATGTATAGTGTCATCATGGTGACATCTGGTGGACTGAAATAAATATGTGATCTTCTATTTTGTCCTCTAAATATCAGAGTTTATGGGATGGACCTGTAAAAATCCAAACTCAACAGGCAGGTGACACTCTAACTAGACGGCTGGGAACAGCAAACCCAGTCTTGCAAGAATGGCCAAGTATGGCAAAATGTTGAGCTTGGGACAAGACTGAAAGTCATATTGGGAGGACAGACCAACACTCGGCCACACACCTATCTAGGAATGCCTCTGAAGTCTCTAGGACAAGCCCAACTGTGCAGCCCATTTCTTTTGCTGTGTTGTGGTGATAAGATTTGGCACCATGGTGCACGCTGGGAATGGGAAATGAGTTAATTACCATTGGGAAAGTTTGGTTTCTTTGAGCACGTTCCACATGCTCTCTGTTTCTGATGTGAGTCCTGGGTTCTCTCTTTCTCTGCTGGGAGCTCCTGGTGTGTCATCCTTCAGTCCTGGGGCTGGGCAGAGATGGTGAAGGTGCATGCAAAAAATGCTCTTATTGTAGGGATGGGAGGAAAGAGCAGTGCATGGTGTTGCCTCTACAATTGTTCCATATTAATTTTGGTAGGAAATGGCTACCATGGGGAGGAGGGGCTGCCTCCTGTCTGTAGCAGGAGATGCTGCAACAGTATTGGCCTCATCTGAGGAGAAGACTGGTCCCCCTAGGGGAAGAGATCCAAAACCAAGCCTCACAGGGCAAGAGAGTCCTAATAGAGGAGGGCCAAGGACACTCTGGGAGTGGCCAGTTCTATACCCGATCATTCAGGAGCAACGTTATATAGGAAGGGGACTGTTGGCAGAACAATACAACTTGTCACAAGATTGGAGCTTGGGCCCTTTGTGACAAATCTGTCAAGGAGTCATATTTGATACAGAGCAGAAATACTTGTAAGAGAAAAGTATACCACAACAAAAAATGAATCCTGTGTCTCTAAAGCCAGATTGAGTTTGACTCACTCTGACATTTCCAGCCAGGGACAATTGACATGCAAAGTGGGATCCAGTCGCACTGACCTTTTAGGCTGACTAAGGTGCAGGCATGACCAAAGGGACATTTGAAATGCTAGGTACTGAGAGAGGATATTGGGAAGCTGCACCCAACTGCCCAGCTCGAGATTCTTGGTCCAAACCAAAGGACACAGACTAAGGAGTCCTTTCCTGTTAGGTGTGTTGCTTGCAGCCCAATGAACACCTGGGAAACAAAGACCTTATAAATGAAGACAAGAAATTACTTGGAGGCATTAGGTGACATATGCACTGGCTGGATCCTGAAACCCTGGTACCCAGTAACTGAATCCCCACCCCGGTCCAGTTGCACATCGGAGTATATTAATGGCTTCTCTTGCACCTCACTTTCTAGGACAGAGGTGGTGGGAGCCTGGACAGGAAGGATGGGCTTCATCGCCTCAGAGACCATGGAGAAGGGAGTGCAACATCCATGTACCGGAGACAAACAGAACCATCATTTCAACATTCACAGGTAGATGGTTTGCATTATATGCCCTTGTCATCTACCTGATCCCTTCTCTCAAGGAAACCACCATAGAGGCTAGTAGGTTTACTGTTCTCTGTGAGAGGTCAGGAGGAGGAACGGTGTATTATACCTGATGTGATGTTGCACATCCCTGTCACTTTAGAAGGTGTTTCCATGGCATGTGCTCCATTCCTGTATGCCCCAGCCACTTGAGTTCTACTTTGGGGCATGACTATATTGAGAGGGATACTGGGGGTTCCTGATAACTTGAACCTACCCTCAGGTGTCTCTCTTATTCAGGCTCTACTTTCTGGGGTCCTGATGGCTCTTCCATTGAATTCCATACTGGTATCATGGTTTCATATCCCAGCGTTGCATTTCTGGCTCTTTTTGGTTTGTGTTGTGGGGGAAATTCATAAGAATTGTGTCTGACCTCTCCTGTCTCTTCCTCCTCAGCAAACACTATGGGTCCAAGCCCTGTATGACTTTGAGGCATTGGAGTGTGATGAGCTAGGATTCCGCAGTGGAGACATCGTAGAAGTCCTGGACAACTCTAACCCATGTTGGTGGAAAGGGCGCCTGCGGGGCAAATTGGGTCTCTTCCCTTCCAACTATGTTACACCAGTGACCCGGTGATTCTGCAGCCTTCCAAGATGAGTTGGGATGGAGCTGCTCTGGCGTGTCGGGGGCAGAGAGAGCATCTTCCATGCAGCCGGAACATACCATGTTTTTATTACAATAATAATTTATTGGCAGTTGACCCATTGATTAGTTAATATTAAAGGGACTTCTGGAGAGGGGTAGGATTTTTCTCTCCTTTTACACCCCAGTGTTAGAGGGATCAAGAATCCTGGATCGTCCATGAGGTCTTGCTGGATCCTGCCTGCACTGCCATCATTTTGGCAAAATGTTGCTAACTCAGACTTTGCTAAATTAGATAAGTCACATGAGAACCCACCTCAAGCAAGCCAGGTTTCAGCTTGTAGGCAGCCCCACCTCCTCCAACATCTGAGCACCACCTTTTGGACCTTGCAACATGCCATCTAGCAGAGGAAGGGATGTGGTCTGGTAAACTGGTCCTGTAAACTGGTGTACAGAGCAATGTGGAACCAATATATGGGGAGGAAGAGAAACCAAGTTCTTTACAGCTTCTTATAGACCTGCCCTCATGCACTCCTGCCCATAGCACATGTACTCCTGTCCACTGTCCAAGCTGCCTTCCAAGATATCCTGCACTTTCCATTAAACATTTGTGTAAGGGGGCCTGGCTATTCAGCCAAACCGATAGTCACCAGCTGGAAATATGGTGAATGTCACCAATAGTTTTGTTAAATTGGAATTTTTTTTGTGGTATGTTGCTGTCTAAAAATCCTCCTCCTATTTTTTTGGAAATCTGGAATCCCTGTTTTTATAACCTTGAGTTGCTGGTAACATGTATCATCCACCTCTGTGTATCTATGTGAACACACACACACACACACACACACACACACACACACACACACACACACAAATATACATACACACTCTTCTGCATAGGTATTTGATCATTGCAGGGAGGGCAGAAGACAACTATGTATGGTTGTGTAGCACCGTGATATCTTTAGAAATTGTCCCAATTTCACATCCCTGATTTTCCACCCACCCTCTCATGGCCTCCAGCTTCCCCATGCCTAGCTTCTGTTTCACCTCTCCTGAGTATCCATCTCTCGGGTCTCTTGTTACAAATATTACTATAGTGCCAGAAGCAACCTCTGGCTAGCACTATTTTGATGCCAGATTCCAGGCAGGGCTACTACTCTACTTGTGGGAATGAAGTGAATAAAGTTGCCGTCAAGAACAGTCTCCTCTATATACCTGTTTGCTTTGAACTAAATAAGGTAAATGCCCAACACATTGGAAACAAGATTGAAAATTTAAAAAAGGAGAGAGTTGTACAAATCACCAAGTGTGATATAAATGAATTGTAAATACACATTTTAAATTATCAAAATCTTGAGCGAGAGCATTGGGTAACTGCTACTCATGCAAGTTGAAATTTAGCAAGCTGCCTGAATAAAATACTTTCCCACTATGTTTAAGACCTCAGGAGTCAGCAAGGAAGTGCTGATTTCAGTTTATTTGGCACGAAAGAAAACACAAACCAGACCCATCAGTAAAAATGGACCTGATAAAGAATTAAAACCAATGGGGAAAAAAGAAAAGAGAAGCCAGGCTGAATGCCATCCAATGACATGGCATAAATACCATTGTCACAAGATGTGCGACATTTTCTGTTCTTGAGGAGTAAGGAGCTTTTCTGGAATGCTTGAGGGAACTGGAACAAATGAAGTACAGTTTAAAAATATAAATATAAAGAAGAATATTGCTTATAGAGGCAGGAATAGGTACTGAGAGCTTAACAGGAATTTGGTCAGGGGCATCATTTAGGTAGGGTGGGGAGATGGGGGAGGGAGAGTTGAAATGTGTGAGCAGTTACCATGTGTGAACAACTCAGACACCAGATCCAGAGACCGGCTCTGCTCTCTGAAACCTTTGGTGTTTGGAGCCCCATGGGCAGCCTGAAGCCTCCACTCCCCACCCTACGCAGCCCAGCTGCAGGGACCCACCTGTCTGACTGCAGCTCTCTGCTCCAACCTCATCCGCTGTTACACTCCATTGCCACTGACTGGCCCCAGCACTTGCGGCCAGAAGCTGTGACTGGCAAATTTGTGGCCAGAAGTATTGGTTGCTTGGGGATCAATGAAGCAGATGCTCTGACATGGATCTTCTGTCTCACATGTGACAAGTGGAAAGTGCTCAGTTTAATGGATGTAGGCAGGACTCCTCTGTTGTGGGGCCTGGTGAGAGGGCTGGCTCAGGGTACCGTGGCTAAGAGGAGCCCAATCACCTCCATAAACAAAGCCAATATTTCCCCCGCACCTTGCAGATTATAGGGCATGACTGGTCCCAGCCCCCCTGTGTTGCACGGCAATGCTCCAGCCCAGTAGCAGATTGGGGGCTGATGTCTTCTGTTTCAGAGTGTCAGCTTTTCTAGGCAAAGAACAATGAGGTCTCTCCCCTCTGTGAAGGGGACAGCCTAATTATGGATTTTTACATTTTATCCAAGAGTTTTGAGGGAACTAAGCAGTCCCTGGAACCCCACTGAAAGTTGCCCCCTCCCCTACTGAAATCTGAAATGATGCCCCTGAATTTGGTTACCCAGGTTTAGAACAATGAGTTTCAGGAAACAGCGGGACAAGGTGGGTGAAGTAATATCTTGTATTCAGGGCCGGCTCTAGACCCCAGCGCGCCAAGCGCGCGCTTGGGGCGGCATTTTGCCGGCAGGGCGGCAGGCGGCTCCGGCGGACCTTCCGCAATCATGCCTGCGGGAGATCCACTGGAGCCGCAGGACCAGCAGACCCTCCGCAGGCACGTCTGCAGGAGGTTCCCCGGAGCCGCGGGACCGGCGACCGCCAGAGCGCGCCCCACGGCGCACCGCCCTGCTTGGGGCGGCGGAATTCCTAGAGCCGCCCCTGCTTGTATTGGACCAACTTCTGTTGGTGAGAGAGACAAGCTTTATCCAGTAAAAGATATTACCTCACCCACCTTGTGTCTCTAATATCCTGGGACTGATACAGCTACAACACTGCACAAAACAGAGGGACATGCTCCATTCTGTTGAGTGAAATTTTGCTGTGGTACAAATAGTTGCATTTCCATTTTCCTCAGTTACCTTGTGCTATATCTGGGCTGGCTTTGGTCCTGGTGGTTCTATATGAGCTAGATTCTGACACCCCTATGCAGAGTAATCCTTTCTCTTTGAGCAGCCCCCTTGAAAATCAATGGGACTGCTCATGGAGTGAGGTGTCCTGTGCAATGGAAGGGTGTCAGAATCTAACCCTAAGTGACTCCACAGCTTCACAAGGTTCTTTTTAAGACAAGGAGAAGATTTGGAAGAGGGAAGGTTTAAGATCAAGAAAGAGAGAAGAACGAGACAGAGGAAGATGAAAGAAAAAAATCAAAGACCAACAAAAGTAAAGAAGCAATTTCAGATCTAGAACTGCCTGAAGAGGATAAAATGGTTCTCTCAGATTTATCCCCACCATGTTGTATTATTTTTCAATTCATTGTTGTGTTTACATTTATTATTAAAATTTAAACTGAGGATTTTTTCCCCTTTGCTCAGCCTCCTAAAGACTGTGTAGGTAATGAAGAAGTGGTTGCAAACAAATTAGATTGAGGATCATTTGCTTAGCACTCAAATAGCGCTTTACATAGTTAAAGTCCCTTTACAAAGATTAAGTAATTAATACTGGGCAGTAAATTGGAAGCACTCCAGTGTCAAGTGATGATTTATTGTGTAAGAGGTAGCTCTCCACATGTTTTTTAAATTGGTGTTTCAAGAAATAATATGTAAAGCAATGAAATCAAAGGGATTATGCACATGCATGTCTTAGAATCTCATATGCTATATCTTCCTGGTGTTTGTCAATATTTTATAAACCAATAATTCAGGAATACAGTCTGGATGATATCCTACTGTGAAGCTGAAAGAAGGGAAAAAATCCAGTTAAGTATTTGGTTTAGTATTTTTCACAGGCAAAAATGACAGCATCCAAGAAAACAGATTATAAACAAGAACAGGAGCAAGGAGAGTGCGTGGAAAAGCAAGACAATTTTTTAAGCAAATGATACTGAAGAATCTGGATTGCATTTGGAGGGATAACAGAAGTGCAAGTTATTAAGCAGAGCTCAGCTGGGTTCACTTTGATGGCTGAACTAGCTTTTTGTCCTCAGTAGGGTGAAAATCCCTATTTTATTTACAGTGTCTCAGTGGTTAATAAGAATGAGTAAACAGAATACATGAAAAGCTTTAACACAAAAACCAGAACAGAGAGAGAAAGAGAGAGAGAGTGTGCACGTGCACTCACAATATCATGCATTAGAAACAACAGAATACAGATGGTTACATTCTGGCAGCTGCTAGAGGAAGGGCACACAGGGAGACTGTGCTTGCCATTGCCCCTAGGGACACCTGTGTAGAATGCCAGGACTAACTCTTCCTAACCTCTGAGAGGTGTACCATGGTCTTAAGTGACCAGATCTCCCTTTTTTCCCCCCAGTATCCAGTAGTGTTGTAGCCGTGTTGGTCCCAAGGTATTAGAGAGACAAGGTGGGGGAGGTAATATCTTTTATTGGACCAACTTCTGTTGGTGAGAGACAAACTTTCAAGCTTAGACAGAGCTCTTCTTCAGGTCTGGGAAATGTACTCAGAGGGTATGTCTACACTGCAATTAAACACCACATCTCAGCTGCCTCAGGTTTGCAGGGCTCAGGCTATGGGGCTGTTTAATTGCGGCATAGAAGTTCAGGCTCTGGCAGGAGCCGAGGTTCTGGGACCCTACCCCTGTGTGGATTGTGAAGGGGTTTAATTTGCATGAAGCATGAAAGAAGTCACTTGCAGAAGCAGAACTGACAGTAGGAAAAGACTGTGGACTTAGCTGTCAGCTATGGGCCTGGAGAGAAACAGACAAATGGGTAAAAAAATGTGCACTGACCTCAGTTCAGAAGAGAGATTCAAAGCACATTTTATGTTTCATCGTGCAAACAAAAGCCACTCGGCTGACGTAGCACGTGCTAGTATGAAAATGGAAAATTTCACAAATGGCAGGAGGCTAAGGACATTGGCTGGAAATGCAAATGGAAGAGCAGCCTGGGTAATAAAGGGGATGTCCCAAAAAGAAGGAGAACCCCCCAAAAATATGCAAAAAACAAAATAACTTAAAAGCAAAAATAAAAGATATCAAAATATCTAACAGAGCCTACAGTCAAACTCATCACTGGCACAAGCAGGTGGAACTCCACCGCAGTCCATGAAGACGTGGCCACAGTGAATTTGGCCCTACAAATGAAAGTGAGGACAACTCTGTGCAGAAAGCGGTTCAGAACAGATGAGTTAGCTGTACATATGAAGCATGTAAAATAGTAAGAACATTCTGAACTCATAACTGAAGTTCAAAGCCCTATTTAAAAAGCACTTCTAAGAAGATTTTCAGTGAACCAGCCAAAGACAAATACAATTTTAAAAAAATAGACACCTGCCTGATTGCTCTAAAGGTCGTTCAGCCGGTGTATCTTCTATGACTGTACTGTAGTGAATGTGTCTGACTCAGGCAAGCTCTTTGGAGTAGGGATCATGCCACCCTCTCTGCTTATAAAGTGCCTACACTGTCATTGCTCCAATATTTACAAGTAATTATTAATGGTGAGAACTAGTCCATGGTAATGGAATTGGAAATGAACCTTGGCATGAGCTAATGTTTTTAGACATTGCAGTACTGATTAGGCTATGCAATGTTGAATTAGAAGCAGAACATAATTCTACAATTTTGTACATGAAAACTGGATAAAAACCACAAATAAAATAACTTTGGCATAGGCTCCTGAGGCCAGATTCTCCACTGCTGTGTGAACCTTGTGCAGTCATTTTCACTAGTGCAAAGTGGATATAAAGTGCTTCCGCTGGTTGCTTCTTACACCCACTTTGCACTTTTTATATCAGTATACCATAGGGTGCCATTTTGGTGCCAGCTGTTTTCCTGTCATTGATGAACAAAGTCTATTATTGCAACACTATGTCAATGACGTAACAATGACTAGGACAAATGAAGAGCACTACCAGAATTTGAGGGATGGCTCAAAACATTTAGATGCATAGGAATAACATTTGAGAAGTCCAAGGATTTTGCTTAATAAAACTCTTCACTGATGATGTTGAATTTGCTGTAAATGCTGAATCAACGAATCCACCCAACATCTCAGCAGTGGAAGCTGTGGTGAAAGCTTGCCCATTAAAACACAAATATGAAAGAGCTACAGTCATTTCTTGTACTGGAATTTACTACAAGAAAAAGAACTATTTCTAGCATGTTCACACTGGTAAATCTCCTGAAGAAGCTATTATCAAAGAATGTTACCTAGGAGATAAATTCAACATGCCCAAAAGTTTTCAGAAGAATTAATTAATAGCCAGAAATTTCTTGATGTCCTGTGACGCAGCTAAATTAGTAACTCTTGCTGTTGATGTGGCTTCTTTTGCATTGGGTGCAGCTATCATTTGTGTCAATCAGGTCTGGGAGCACATCAGTGCTAACACATTAGAATCTTTAACATCAGCTGACCAAAATTACAGCTTGATCTTCTCCTTTGAACGTGCACAATTTTCGGAGTGCAGATGTTTCATACATACTTATTAAGCAGAAAATGGACACTAGCACTGATCACACACCTCTCTCTGATTTTAGGACAGAAAAAAAAGATTCTAGTTACAGCACCATCAAGACACAGACATGGGCTGTCCAAGTTGAAGCTACACTAGAAATAAGGCGCACTTCTTTTTTTTATCAGTGAGGGAAATTAACCTCTGGAACAACTTAACAAGAAACGTGGTGGATTCTGTGCTGCTGGGATTATTAAAGCCAGACTGGATGCCTTTCTGGAAGATGTGCTCTAGTTCCACCACACTGGGTGAAGTTCTATAGCCTTTGTTCTGCGAGAGGTCAGCTGAGATGTGCATAATAGTCCCTGCTGACCTTAAAAACTTTTGAAGCTATCTGCAAATTGCAGCCCTCTTTGTGCGATATTAAATAACCCTCATTAACACAATATACTCATGCAGGAGTTTGCCCTTAGAGGATTGCATTTAAAGCAGTGGTTCTCAAACTTTTGTACTAGTGACCCCTTTCACATAGCAAGCCTCTGAGTGCGAGCCCCCTTATAAATTAAAAACAGATTTTTATATATTTAACACTGTTATAAATGCTGGCGGAAAAGCGGGGTTTGGGGTGGAGGCTGACAGCTCGCGACCCCCCATGTAATAACCTTGCGACCTCCGGAGGGGTCCTGACCCCCACTTTGAGAACCCCTGATTTAAAGGTAAGTGGCCTAGTTTTTTGAAGTGCTGAGCATCCGCAGCTCTAGATGAAGCCATCTCACACCAAGCCCCTTTTATGTAGGTGCCTTACCTGCCCAGCTATAGCACAACCAGGTTTGAAACATGTGGGCATTGTGTCCTGAAGGGACATTGGGCCAGATTCTCAGCTAGTGTAAACAGGTGTCGCTCTAATTAAGTCAGTGGAGCTATGCTGATTTACACCATCTGAGAATCTTGCCTATTGCTCCAGAAAGGCGTCATCTAGTTTGATAAGATCTTCCGGTAAAGAGGCAAAGGGTGTGTGTTGCGCTTTACTCCTTGTCTTTGAAATGACAATGACACACTTTATTTAAAGAGCCTTATGCATGTGTGTAGAAGAGTGTTTAAAAGGGCCATATCCTGAGTGTTTTACTCTGTCATTACTCAGGCAAAACTGTCCATGCCACCAAAACTCTCATCTAGGCCTTCATCTTCTCGTGCCTGGACTATCGTTCCCTCCTCCTCGCTAGCCTTGACTTCTGCATCTTTGCTCCTTCAAGTTCATTCAAAATGCTACTGCTACAATCTTTTCCCACCATGGCTGCACGGGGAAAATGCGGCATATTAGAAAACATGTTCACTAATGTATTTTAAATAATATGAGGGTCAACACACCTTAGCACCTAGTGTAGACAGGGATCAGCCATGTTTAAACATGTTAACCATGATTAATTAACTATGGCACATTTTTAACACAACTGACTTTGTCCACACTAAGGCCAAAACTGTGCTGAACATCATGTTAGTTAAAATGTGTGTGTGAACATATTTTCCAAGATGATGCATTTTCCTAGCGTAGATAAGGCCTCGCTGGATCGTCACTATGACCACATTAGCCCCCTCTCTGAGTCCTTCCACTGGCTCCCCCTTCACCACTGTTTGAAACAAAAGGGCTTTAAGGCCCTTTATAACATAGCCTGTCCTACCTCATATCTCTAGTAACTTAGCACAATGCTGACTTCCATCTGCAACTACCTAGGCATGACCACCTACCAGTCAGCTTCTCCCTCAAACACCTTTGTGCTTTCTTTTACTATTATTTATTATTTGTATTATTGTAGCGTCTAGGAGCCCTTGTCATAGAATCATAGAAATGTAGTCCTGGAAGGGACCTTGTGATGGGGTGTATTAAGCCCAGAGGCCCCCTGCTAGATGCCTCCCAGTCCTACCACACCCCATCCCAGAAAGGTCAGTAGAGGAGAGTCCTCCAAGCTGTCTTGAGCAGCTGCATGGGAGAGGCTGCCAATTGGAGAGGCTGCAAGGAGCAGCCAATCAGGGCCCAGCAGGCTTATATAAAAGGAGCTGTAGAACCAGAGCCAGTTGCTGCCTGGAGGAGTGTGGATGGTGTTCCTGCCTAGATGAAGGAGCTACAGGACTGTGGACAGAGCAGTTGCTGGCAGGAAGGAGAGAAAGAGCTCCTGGCTGGCTGCTGGGACTGAGAAAAGCAGTTCCTGGCAGGGACCAGGGGTGCAAGAAGGTGCTTCTGGTTGACTGCTGGGACTGAAGCAAGAAGAACCCTCAGTTACCAGCAGGGACTCAGGGAGCAGAGAAGGAGCTTCTGGCTAGCTGCTGGGACTGAAACAAGCTGTTGTTCAGAGACTTTCACTCTGTGATAAAGGTGAAGTGTTTGTGAAGGTGCTTGGGCCACAGGGAAGTGGCCCAGGGAATCATAGCAGTGATATAGTCTAGTTAAAGGAATGCAGCAGTCAGCTGCTATTTGTAGGGTCACTGGGCTGGGACCTGGAGTAGTGGGTGAGCCCTGGTCCCCCCACCAATCACTAGGGAAGTAGCATCAGGCCCATAGAAGGGGGCTGAACTTTAGATGGTGATACCCCACCCCTCCCCACAGAAGGGGACCTGAACTGTTTAGTGGTCCAGCTGGAGAGTTGGGGCCAGAAAGGCCCAGCAAGGTGAATAGCCTCCAAGGAGGAAGCCCTGGAAGCACGGCCCCATACTAGGGTAAAGGGACTATTTGGAGGCTAGCCCAGAGGGGCTGTGGGACTGTTAAAGACCAAGCCCGGGGAGGGCTACAGAGACGTTCCAATGGAGGGGGTAGTGAGATAGGCCCTTGTTAGACTGTTTACCCGGAAGGGGTTTGTTTGTGCTTCACACACAGATTGTGTGTGACTTGGCCAGAGGGCTGAGTTGCTGAAGACCTGCTGCAATCACAGAGAGAAAGTGTATGCACATGCACTCGACCAAGGGGTGCTCATGCAGGTGAGTGCCAGCCCCTTACAGACCTCAAAAGCTCATCTAGTTCAAAAAGAGAATTCCTGCCCCAAAGAACTTACAAGCAAAGTATAAGACAAGGAACAACAGCTAGGTACAGACAGGCAGATGGGGGAGCACAAGGAAATGATGAGACAATATTGGTCAGCATGACAGGCAGCAGTACCAGTGCACCAGCAGCCTAATCGTTGCCAAGTTTAACCCCCGCCGCACCCCTGCCCCATGTATAAACCCACTACTCTGTCCTCCTTCAAATCCAAGATACCCTTGCTGCGAAATCTACAAAGCCCATCCAGTTGACCCTGGCTGGGTGTGACTATCCCTTTTACTTTCTTTCCCTGCTCCCTTACTCTACCTCCCCTTGCCTCCTGCCCTTTCTCCCAAACTAGTCACAGATGAAACTAACAAATCTGTGCCAATCATCTCCATGTTCATTGATGGTTCTGTTACATCCCTGGGCCCAACTCTTTATCTCAGGGGTGGACAAACTTCTTGGCCTGAGGGCCACATCCGGGAATAGAAATTGTACGGCAGGCCATGAATGCTCATGAAATTGGGGTTGGGGTGTGGGAGGGGGTGAGGGCTCTGGTTGGGGGTGCTGGCTGAGGGGTTTGGGGTGCAGGAGGGTGTTCTGGGCTGGGATCGAGGGATTCAGAGGGCGGGTGGGGGATCAGGGCTGGGGCAGGGGCATGGGGAGAGGCTCAGGGGTGCAGGCTCCAGGCAGTGCTTACCTCAAGCAACTCCCGGAAGCAGCAGCATGTCCCTTCTCCAGCGCCTATGTAGAGGTGCGGCCAGGCAGCTCTTCATGCCGCCCTGTCTGCAGGCACCGCTGCTGCAGCTCCCACTGGAGTGTCGGAGGGGGACCATGCCACGGCTTCTGGGAGCTGCGTGGAGTGGCCCCCGACCCTGCACCCCAGCTGGAGCACCAGAGCAAGGCAAGCCCCAGACCCCACTCTCTAGCAGGAATTCAAGGGCCAGCTTAAAATGGCTGGCAGGTCGGATCTGGCCTGCGGGCCATAGTTTGCCCACCCCTGCTTTATCTGTTCTTGTGTCTGTTAGATTGTGGGGTAGAGACTGTCCTTTCATTTGCATTTGTACACCACCTAGCACAACGGGGCCCTGATCTTGACTGGAACCTTTGGGCACCACCAAAATATAAATGATTAATAATAATTAATGTCTATGGTGGGATGACCTAGGGACCCTAAGGCTGCAGGTTTGGCAGAATTGTCTAACATGGCCCTGACATCAATTTTTACTTTGTATGAAGAAAACAAAGTCTACTGAACTTGGAGACCTCGTACCCTGCAGCATTGCCCCCCACTCCCAGAAACCCCCAAGAACTCCAGACAATAATACAGTGCTGACCTACTTAGCATTATGCTACCCACCCTGAGAGAAGAAGTGGCTTGTTCAGGGACAGCAGCCGGGGGGAGCCCATGGGAGGATGACTCATTTGAGAACTTTGTTGCCTTGGTGACTTAGGAAGGCCAGGAAGCTTTGTGGCTGCACAAAGCCTCTGGGGATCTCCTGAAAAATCTGCACAGATCTCAGGAGATTCTCGGATTTAGGGGGCTGATTTACACCCCTGAGGTGGAACTCTGTGGGGGGAAGAATGGAGCTTTCTGTCTCCTATGTGGGTGTTTTCTGCATAAGGTATTATCTGACCCAAAGTACTTAGGCACAAGTGCCTAACTACCTAAGGATCCAGGCCTTACATCCTAGACCAAGTTAATTATCCATGTCTTCATTTTACTTCCATTGGCTTCCACAGCAGTGTTTCTTCCTTGCTCCTTTAATGGCTTTGTCAATACAGTTGCCCTAGGTCAAGGAGGTGTACTGTCTTTCCCTGGAGACAGCGCAACACCTAGGACTAGTCAGAAAGGACTCTTACTAGTAACTGCAGGGTAGCTGTAGCCAAGTCAGTGTTGTTACTGGGAACACTTGTCTCTGTCACCGACAGAAGTTGGGCCAATAAAGATATTACCTCACCCACCTTGTCTCACTTCAAGGTAATTCAATAAAACATTCCAATAGGTTAGTTGCTCTTTCACTTGTGTGTGAAAGGCAGGATTTTCCCAACTTTTTGACCAAACTAAATGTTTGGATTAAGCTATAGTGCAAGGCAGATCAACTATGATAATACTGCAAATGCAAAATCAAAAATTATAGATATTGTTGAAAATATTAGGATCTTTTAGTAACACCTCCTTCCTCTGCATTATAGATATCTCTGGGTCGTCTTGCTCACAGCCTTAGCATATCTAGCGCTGCCCCCTTCCTTCAGGCGCCAGCACTAACATTTATTACCTCCTCTCTCTGCTCAGCATCCACATCTTCGATCACATCCCCTGCCCATCCCAGCTTTCTTAATCAGGCAGCAGGTTACACTCTCCATGCACATGTCTGGGTTGATTTCCCTCTCAATAACCTGCCTATTGAAGCTGCTAGGCAGGTTATGTGGGACAGGAAGTAGAAATGCCCTGTATTTTCACTCATCAAGTGGGTGGGAGAAGTTACCAAATGTTACCCCATAAATATTGGAACAGGACTCTGGTTTTACCTGTGGGTTTTTGTTCCTTGACTGTACTGTTGACACGGATTGTGTTCTCAGGCAGCGTGTGATAGCGTGCTGCTTTTAATGGGAGTAAACTCTAGAAGTCCCCTTATTTTAAACTGGGCTGGCTAAGCCATTGTTTAACACGGGCTGGTATATGTTCATGTAGGTTGGGGGAGGTGTCCTGGAGATAGAGTTCTTGTTTAGGTTTGTGGGTGTGTATTTGTCAGGAATGACATAACTTCTGCGTATGAGTTCCTCATCTGTAGACTGGGGATAATAATACTTAATTTCCTACCTTGCAAGTATATGGTGAGAGCAAATTAATAAACATTTGCACGGGGTGGTTGAAGAAGAAATGCACTGCATTAGGGCTAACTGTCATTATTTAATATCCGAGAGACAAGGTGAATATTTAATATTGTTGTGGGGGATGTTGTATTTGTTTTGATTTTAGTGTTTGACGTGTGGTATGGGGGTGGCTGTGTTTCTGCAGTTGTGTGTGTGTGTTACAATGTTTGTGGAACATGGTGGGCAGGGGGAGGAGTGTTTGTAGTGGGAGAGGAGAGAAGGTGAACAGTGAATTTTTAACCTTTCTCTCTTCTGACTTTCAAATATTCCTAGCTGAAGAGAAGAGAGAGTGAAAAAGAGAGAAGAATCATAGGGTAATGGAATGGAAAAGAATAATATAGGATAAAGGATTACTAATTAAAAGAACAAAAACATAAAAACTACAATGGAAAAGGACAAAGAGGAGAATGAGGGGGGAAAAAGACGAAAAGAAACAAAACTTGAGACTCCAGCTGGTAGGGACAGAAGCAGCCAAAGCCAGAGCCTCTGGACATTCAGAGAACTTTCTACAGTTTTGACTGGACTTTCACTTCTCTGTGCTTAGCTATTTGCTCCAACCCTCCCCCTCCAACACAGTCTCTTCACCTCAGTGTCACTCCTCTTTTCTTCTCTCCTCAGAACCCCTCTCCCTCCTTGCCCCTGGCAGGCCAATCTGGGGGGGCACTTCACTCAGCATGCCCCGCCGAGGCATCCCCTGACTAGTCTGTGAAGCATTCCAAGCATACTATTCTGTGTTTGGTCTGAATTGTTTTGTAAGGTGCTTGTTCATTCACATTGGTGTAGTTCTTTGGGGCAGGAAGCTGTTCTTTATCTGGCATAGCTATTGTATAACTTTGCATGAACCTAAAGTGATTAAAAAAAAGATTAAAAATTCTAAAGGTCATCTCAGGTGCACCATTTACTGACCTTTGAAGCGGAAGTAAGTGGAGGTGAATAGAGTAGGGCAGATCAGGTATCACCAAATATGGGTGAGAGAGGCAGGAAATCATCTGTGTCCAACTTATTCACCAGGGTAATGTCTATGAACGTTACCTGGAGCTGGGCAAATAAACAAACCCACACAAACGAGCCATATTCCAGCCAGTTGAATCAAACCCCAGCACTGCACATTCATCCGGAGTGGCCTTGTGATATTGTCACTCTCTTTTTATTGGCCCAACTTCTGTTGGTGAGAGAGACGAGCTTTCGGCTCTCACCAACAGAAGTTGGTCCAATACAAGCTATTACCTCACCCACCTTGTTTCTCTAATATCCTGGAACCAACAGGGCTACAACTACATTATATCCATTGTGTCACCGTATCAGTCCAGAAACTGTTCTGTGCTCTGAGAGCCCGTTGCTGGAGCCCATCCATTTTCTGTCGTAATTTGTTGTTTAGTGTTGCTGTACAGTTGATATAGTATTTAAAAAGCTGGTGCCTTCCATTCTAGAGGCACTCGCATTGCATTGCTGGGTGAAAGGATCCCTATGCATCCCTCAGCAGAGCTGCTGTGCAATTAACATTCATGAAGTGCTGTTAGTTCCTTGGATGTAAGGTGCTACTGAAGTGTAAAGTGTTAGGTCACTAGTCCTCCTCCTTCCCAGACCCCACTGATGGCTTGTTCAGTTGCCTGCGCTAAATGAGTTGTGCAGACTGAGTGCAATTGCCAAAGAGACAAGAGCCTACATCATAAAAACCACCGTAACATTCTGCACTAACTGGCCTTGTTGGCAGCCTCAACAGAGTGGCCATCAAGCCATGAAGGCTGAATTCTCGCCTCACCCTAGAAATGATCCTGAATGGTCAGAGAAAAAAGTATTATGGAGGGGTGGTGGGGCCTGTCATAGGGTAAGCTGGCCCTTTAAGAGTGTTGGGTGCTCAGCCTTACCAGTGTAGCTACCTCCCCAGGACAAGGAAATGAGGGGACGTCACATGACAAGGAGGAGCATGTGACTAAATCAGGCCTGCTGGGAGATAAATGGGAAGGTGGTGGATGTTCTAGAGAGACTTTAGGAAGGGTGGGAGAATTGATGGGAAGGAGTAAGTGAGGTGATCAAGCTGTATAGATAAGAAGAGGTCCTGAGAAGGGAAGATAAGGCAAATTGGATTATAGGGCAGATAGCCGAATTGTTGAGAATCCCAGGGTTGGGAACACACAGAAGGTGGTGGTTTCCCTCATACTATTACCTTGTGAGGTGATGCAGCCATCCCTGTCAACAGGGGGAAGACAGTGCTGATTGGAGCCCAGGATGGTTGGAAGCTGAACTCAGGAGAAGGGCTACAGACTGTTGTGGGACAAGACAAACCCTGAGAGGAATGGTTATATCTGCTAAGAGTCTGGGGTGGGACAGTTGTTTTTTGTGATTAAGACTTTGATTAACTCCAGGAGAAGTGGACTCCAAGCCTTTGGTGGAGAGGTAAGTCACCTCTGCAACCCAGCAATGCTAGGAGCAGCTGGTGGGTCCCCAGGTCAGAGGGGAAACTGAGGCAATGGATGGGCCTGAAGTCAGACTGGGTAAGGTCCTGCTACAGATCCCAAGTATGTGTTAAATGGCTACTGTACCTGTTCTGTGTGGAGGGGCAGTCTCCACAGGCTGACAGTCTGGGATCTGTCACCAGCCCCAAAAATGAAAATCATGAGGAATAAGCTGTCTGAAGAATGTAACCATGAAGAAGGAACTCTCCCTGGGAAAAATTCTTCTTGTTGGACCAGTTTGTCAGTGTTATGGTCACAGCTCAAATGCTTAGATACTACTGAGTTTGGCACAATTTGGTTCAATCTCTTAATTTGATGCATATTTGAACTCCACCAGCTGAAAAGCTTGGTCACTTTTTAAGACATATCACTTTCTTTAAAGAAAGACAACCAGTCTGTGTGTTCCATTCTATGCATCCGAAGAAGTGAGCTGTAGCTCACGAAAGCTCATGCTAAAATAAATTTGTTAGTCTCTAAGGTGCCACAAGTACTCCTGTTCTTTTTGTGGATACAGACTAACATGGCTGCTACTCTGAAACCAACAAATCTGTATTAGTTGACATGCAAAGAGAATTTCTGCACAAACAATCACAGAATGAACAGGATACTCCCAAAGTCTCTCAAGTCCATCAGCCCAGAACTCCAAAGGGATTTTGGTTTTCAAAGAGCTCATAACCAGATCTTTTCACCAGTGCTGACCTGGGCTTAAACTGTCATAAGCCATAACCCACATTGGGGTTTTATGGTCTCATGAGATCTTGGATGCTAAGCAGGGTTGGGTTAGAGTTTTGCTTTTTGTGTATGGAACCATAATGTGGGCATAAGGTAAGATGTTCCGGCCACTGAGATCCCACCATCGTGTCTTGTCCAAATTCTAATGACATTTTATTTACTTTAAAATTCCCTTGCAGTTTCTACTGTGGGAGGTTATCCTGCAACCTATCTACTGTTGCTGTGTACTGTTAAACAGCTGCTGTAGTTCCATGAACATATGGCTGCCTTAAGTGATAGCTGAGCGATCCTGATCCTATAGCATTGTATTCCTGTGATGCAGCTTGACGCTCATGAAAAGTGCAACCATCTAAATTAATAAACAGTATTAGCTGTAACCCTTAAGGCCCTATCCCGTGGTTGTGGAGTCTCTGAAACAGGCTTACAGAAAAACTTTAAAACTGTTGCCTTTTCTGTTTTACGCAGGCATGACCTGCACCAACTCCCTAAGGTTTCTATTCCAGTCTCCGCTGGGGTCCATAGTCTTCTCAGCTGGAGTGAACAGTGCCTTTGACCAGGGCCGGCTCCAGAGCACCAGCAGGGCAAGCTCTACAAATTTGGCTGCCCCAAGCAGTCATGCCTGCGGGAGGTCCACCGGAGCCCCGGGAGCAGTGGACCTGCCACAGGCATGACTGCGGAGGGGACGCTCGGCCGGCGGCTCCAGTGGACCTCCCGCAGGCATGAGTGCGGACGGTTCGCTGGTCCCGCGGCTCGGCTGGACCTCCGGCAGGCATGCCTGCGGTTAGCTCAACCGGAGCCGCCGGACCAGCGAACCGCCCGCAGCTGCGGGAGGTCCAGCCGAGCCGTGCGACCAGCGGACCCTCCGCAGTCATGCCCGCGGGAGGTCCGCTGCTCCTGCGGCTCCGGGGCGCCTCCCGCGCATGACTGCTTGGGGCAGCCAAATTTGTAGAGCCGCCCCTGCCTTTGACATAGTGATTGCCCTCATATAAGTTGTCCAGCTGGTTTCTGGTCTTTCAGAATTCCTCTTTGGCACTTTCACTTTCAAACTGAACACGTATCTCATGGGCAAAGTCTCTTGACACTGGCCCAATAAACCCTGTATGCCTCACAAAGCTGAAATACGTCCCCTGGCCTCATCAATATGACAGATAAACAGGTTTTATGCGAATGACTCACAAATCTACCTCTCCACCCACTTGGTCTCTGGCCAAGCATGTATTTCAGCCTGTCTCTCCAATATCGCCTCTTGAATGGGTCTTGGGATGTTTTCTAAGGAAAGAAAACATCCCTACATCTGGTATTCTTGATATCACCACCCTCCGGTCTGTTGTCTAGGGTTGTAACCTAAAGCTCACTTTTGACCCCTTCTCCCCACACATCCAGGCCATGTCATATTCTTACTATTTCTTCCTCCAACATTTTGAGGCTCTGACATTTCCTCTCTATCCTGAAAACCAACTTCCACATGTGCCCTGATAATCTCCTGTCTTGATTTTTGCAGCCTTGTCCACTCCAGCATCTCCATTGGTTCTCTCTCTGTCCATCCATTAAACATGGTTGCTAAAATTATCTCCCTCACTTATAAGTCTGACCCCATCACTTCTCTCTTAGAATACCTCCACTAGACTACCTCCCCTTATCCATCACATAAACATTGGACTTCTGGTCCTTGCCTTTGAGGTCCTACATAACTCCACCCAGGCTTATACCTTCAACCTACTCTGAGTGAATCAGCGCAGCCCCTTCTACTCCACTAGTGGTGCCCCATTCATCCCCTCTACCCACTCCCATCTCCATGCCTCATGCCATTCCCTATGAGTGGAATGCCTCCACAACTCCTATTGCCCAAGATTCTATCCTCCCTACAATCAAATATCTCCTAAAGATTGAGTTTTTCAACAGAGTCAATAACTATATACGTATCCCATCAAATAGTATGTATACAAGTAATTACGTGATAACAGTCCTCTTCCCCTACCCACCTATTGGTTTGGGCTTTCTCTTGTCTCCATTTAGACTGTAAGCACTTCAGGGAGGGATTATCCTTAATTTGTTGGTAAAGAACCTAGCACACTTTGTTACATTTAAATCCCTGTAGTGTCTGAGCATCTTCCAAATGTTTTTACAATCATCCTCTCAGCAGCAAGTAAAGCAGAAAAATATTCTGGGGAACTGAGGTACAAAGAGATTAGGCCCAGATTTTCAGTGCAGCAATGCCTAATGGATCTAGGAGCCTAAATATCAATTTAAGTGATTTAGGCACTTAAGGGCCAAAATCCCATCAGCTGTCAATGGGATTTAGGCTTCTAAATCCCTTTAGAAGATAAGCTTTAGACTCCTATATTAGTTAGTTGCAACACTGAGCACAGCAATGCCCAAATATCTTTTAAAAATTTGGGCCTAAGTGACTTGCCCAAGGTCACCCAGGATATCTGTGGCAGAGCTGGGAATTGACGTAACTCCTAAATCCTTGTCCAATGCCTCAGGACAGATCCATTCTTCTACTGCATACAGGGGAGCAGCCAAACAAATGAACAGGAGGCCCTGCTTCAGCCTTGTTCTCTGCTGGGGACTCTTGCAACTATTTGCTCTCTCATTGTGTTTCTGTTTAACCACAGAATGGGCAACAGCAGTTAAGCCTCAGTTCCAAATGATGCACTTACCTTCTCGCTATCTCAGCTCGGGTTCTCCTCTCTCTCCCTACTGCTTGGGAGGAGGGAGAGAGAAGCCTCATTTTTAATTGGTCTAAAAAGACTGCAAATCCAAGCAGAGCTACAGGAACTGCCCCTGAATTTTTCTTGGGAGAACTCGTGGGTGGTTTGCTACTTAGCTACATGTACATGAAGCAACTAGGATCTAGGAGGCAGGGCCTATTTACTATCGCCCTGTATTTGAGAAGCTCCTCCCAGCCAAGCCAGGGTTTAGTTCTAGTTTATATTCCTGGTCTGGTTCCAAAATGTGTTTTTCCCCCAGGTCAATAAGCTAACCTTACAAGACACATTGCCTCTAAGTGAAATCCTCCCCCAGTTCCCATTATATTGCTTTAAATCTTCTTCAAACACCTCCCACATAGAGTCTTGTTACTCACGCTTAATTGCATCACTTTTCTGCAGTGTAATGCAGGTTATGTATTCAATAAAGATATGACACCTTATATTTAGCATTAATTGTAACTGTGTTTGCCCATAGCATATATCTCCCTTGCCAGTCCCTCCTGTGTAATTTCAGTCCTTAAATAGCCTATCTCATGATATATTCTTAGATAAATTTCCCAGTGGTTTTTCCTTGTAGCAATTTATGTCACAAGTTCTTGTTATAAGACTTTGTGTGCCTGGCTCAATCTATATAATCCTCATTTGCTGCCTTCTCTTTTTTAAATATCTAGTTTCTCTCCTGCCAAAAGCAGTGATAATCAGTGTCCAAGCTGAAACTTTTTGGGTAGAGATTAAGTGAATTTTTAGAAGAAAACTGGATGACTCAAGGGATTAGGGATGCGGTATGGAAATTTTCATCTCTAGTGAGCCCAGCTCTTCAAGTTATTACCATATGTCAGCAGCTCCTTAGGCTGAGTTTTGGGACTGGAAAGATT
Source organism: Mauremys reevesii (assembly GCF_016161935.1). Lineage (NCBI taxonomy): Eukaryota > Metazoa > Chordata > Testudines > Geoemydidae > Mauremys > Mauremys reevesii. Next base: position 269,096,785 of record NC_052623.1, read on the forward strand.
GTCAGGTCAGTTCCCAGTAAGTGAGCAGGTGCCTACATCACCATAGTTATTAAACACTTCCCTTGTTGGTAGTCTTAGAGATCCCAGGGGCTGAATGGGCAATAGAAACTGCTCTTCCTTTTCAATGTGCTCTTCAGGGCAGGGCTGGGGTCCAAAGGATAGATCAAGAGAAGCTTACATAAGCAACTGACAGCACTATACTTGTCCTGAGAATAAGGATTTCAATTTGCCAAGCCAGCATGAAATTCTCTAGTCATGGGATCAGCAGGTTGCATTACAGTTGTATCCAAGTTCAGGGCAAACCAGCAGAGCTAGGGAAGAGAGTCTTAAACAAGGTAGTTTGGGGATGGGGGTGAAGAAGCACCCACCTTCACCACTCTCCCTCCAGCATCCTGGAGAGCTCTAGGCAGCAGAAGGTTAGTTGTGTGACAATATGGCTTCTGCAGCAGCCTGGAAGATTTTGAACTGGAGGAAGAAGTGCTGTCAAAAGCTTTCTGCCTGCCACACTGCACAGCCCCAGGGAGAAAATCTGAGTGCTGAGTTAGAGAACTGCTTCAGCTGAGTCACAGCCACCTCTGTCCACATGCTCTCTTGCCTTCATAGCCCCAGGGGAAACAGAGCTTTCCACTCCCTTCCTCAGCTGCTGCTGCCATGCAAAGAACAAATGGGTAGGAGAGCCTTGTGCAGGAAACAAAACGGCCCCATTTTAAGACACACACATACCCCAAGCCCATTTCCTGAGTTGTTCCCAGAGTGGGGTATTGCCATGCAAGGATCAGAACACAATAAGGCATCCTGCTCTTTCCCTCAGCTGTTCCAAGCCCCCAACAAACTTTCCTCTCCAGTCCTGGAGGGGCCACCCTCTGTGCCTACCCTGCAGTCACAGGGTACGATAGCAGCCCAAGCAGACACACGTGAGCTAGCTAGACTAAATCTCGCTTGGTTAGTGGAACAGAGAAGCTGTGCCAAGATGAGTTTCAGTGTGGGATGTATAAACCTGCCTGGAACCCTGGATAATTACTTGTGAGGCTTGCTCACACTGCCATGGCTTCACTATTCCAGGACCTGAGCTAGCCCAGGTATGTCAGCTCCAACTGCAATCACGCTGTCAGTGCAATATAGGTATAGGTGACAGGAGAGGGGAGTTGGGCTCTGTGTCCCTTTCATTCAATCCTCAGCCTTTTTTGCTGGTTGCTTCACTGCAACAGTAAAGGTGGTTTTCATGATGCAGACATTCAGCATACTAGCAACTGGGCTGAAAAGCCAAAAAGTCAGTGCTCATAATTTAGTTGGACCAAATTTGTTGGGGGTGGGTGATGGAATGTTGGAAGGTCTCCTCGGACCCCTCCCCTTTTTTTCCATGACCGCAAAGCCTACTTTACCTTAAATTATCTCCCATACAATATAATCCTTTAGTGTGATAGCTGATGGCTAAAGTTTTTCACAGTGAAGTAGAAATCTTTAGTACTTCTAATATTTAAGAACTAGATAGTAGAAAAAGTGGCTTTAAAAACCAAGTAAAGCAGGAAATATAAACTATAAAATGAAATTGTGAATCTACTGTTGCTTTCATGGGGGAACCTTAACTAAATATAGAGGATTAGCTCATACAGTAACAAATGAATAGAGATTTTTATTTAGCCACATGAAAAATGGCAGATTTGGTGGCAGCCTGGTAGAGAAAAAGAAAATAAAAACCTGCAATGAAATTAACTCTTAAAAAATTCTCTACAGTGCTATTTCAAAACGTTAAGTGATTTCATGCTAGCAAAAGGTACCAACTTCCAGCCTGGAATAATAAGATCCTCTATTTACCTATAGCGAAGGCACAGCACAGGTAGGGGCTGAGCAAGCAGCCCCTCCCCAACCTGGGATTTTCAAGCTGTCTCACCTCAATCATAATGGAGCATTTCTGGGGGACAGGAGAGGGAGTTCAGCTTCCGTTGCCCCAGTCATGCAGATGCTGAACTTCAGGCATACAAGCCATTCCATGGCCTTTAATGGGACTAATCATTTGTGTGAACTGTCTGCATAAGGAGCCCATGATTGTTTCACTGTTACTTTGTCCTCACCCTTATTTGTTTGTCCATTTCCACCTGTTGTTTCCCATCTGGGTTGTCAGGTCTTTGGAGAAAGAGTCTCTTTAGTGTATGTGTGTACAGTGCACAGCACAATAGGGCCCTGATACTGATTAGGGCCCCTAGATGCTGCCACATATCAAATAAGAAAAAAATCTGAACAAATTTAATACTATTACTGTCAATCCATCCTTACTATCTCCTCTGATACTACTGGTAAAATACACAATGCAGATGATGGTTTTTCAAACTTTATTTGATAGGAGGCAGTATGGCCTAGGGGACAGAGCACTGCGCTGGGTCTCAGGAGAGCTGGGAATAGAACCCAGGTTTCCTGCCACCAGCCCACTGAGTGACCTTGAGCATGTCACTGTCCCTTGCTGTACTTCCATTTCCCCATCTCCAAACTGGGGGTAATAAGACCCACTTCCTTTATAAAACATTTTGAGATCTACTGATTAAAAGTGCTATTATAAGAGCTAGGTATTAATTTAAATAAAGCTAACATAAGCGAATGCACAGTTTAGCTAAAAATACACACATCCCACTTAAGTAGTTGTAGTAATAAGCATTTAATACATGACAGATGAATTGCATTTATTAGGAGCTTTGACTGCCTCAGCTGCACTCTGCCCCAATCTATCAGACCTTTAATATTCAACTTCTCTGAGCAGCTTTCAAACAGCCATTATATTTTTGAAGAAAAAAATTAATAAAACCTGCCAGATAAATATTTATTGACTTTCTCAAGGGTGGGATTTCTCTATCACAATTAAACTGGTCTATGGCCCAGGATGGGCAATATTCAGTCCAGGACTAACTTCAGTAGCAGGCAAATTGGTTGAAACTATAATAAGGAACAGATGAACACAATATGTTGGGTAAGAGTCAACACAGCTTTTATAAAGGGAAATAATGCCTCACCAATTTATCAGAATTCTTTGAGGTGGTCAGTAACTATGTTGATAAGGGTGATCCAGTGGATATAGTGTCAAAGGCTTTCCAAAAGTCCAAGTACACGGCCCAACACCAAAGGCTCTTAAGCAAAGTAAGCAGCGATGGGATAAAAGAGAAGGTCCTCTCATGGATCAGTAACTGGTTATAGGCAGGAAACAAAGGGTAGGAATAAAGGTCAGTTTTCACAGTGGAGAGAGGTATAGCGGGGTCTCCCAGGCATCCGTACTGGGACCAATGCTGTTCAACATATTCATCAATGAGCTGGAAAAAGGGGAAAACAGTAAGGTAGCAAAGTTTACAGATGATACAAAATTACTCAGTCTAAACAAGTCCAAAGCAGACCACAAAGACTTGCAAAGGGATCTCATAAAACGGAATGACTGGACAACAAATTGGCAGATGAAATTCAATATTGATAAATGCAAAGTAAGGCATGTTGGAAAACACAATCCAACTATACGCACAAAACAATGGGGTCTACATAGCTGTTATCACTCAAGAAAGAGATCTTGGGAGTCATTGTGGATAGTTCTCTGAAAACATTTGCTCAGTGTGAAGCTGCAGTCAAAAAAGCTAACAGAATGTTAGCAACCATTAGGAAAAGAATAAATAAGACAACAGAAAATATCATACATATAAATCCATGACATGCCCACACCTTGAATATTGTGTGCAGTTCTGGTCAACTCATCTCTAAAAATATATATTAGAATTGGAAAAGGTACAGAGAAGGGCAACAAAATTTATTAGGGGTATGGAACAGCTTTCATATGAGGAGGGATTAAAAAGAGTGGGACTATTCAGCTTGGAAAAGAGACCTCTATGGGGGGATATGATAGAGCTGGAAATGGGTGACAGGGAATGGATCACCTGATGATTACCTGTTCTGTTCATTCCCTCTGGGGCACCTGGCATTGGCCATTGTTGGAAGACAGAATACTGGGCTAGAGGGACCTTTGGTCTGACCCAGTATGGCCATTCTTATGTTAGGTCTATAAAATCATGAATGGTGCGGAGAAAGTGAATACTTTACTCCTTCACATAACACAAGAACCAGGGGGATCACACAATGAAATTAATAGGCAACAGGGTTGTTGTTTTTTTTAAAAGGAAGTACTGCTTCACACAATGCAGAGTCAACCTGTGGAACTCATTGCCATGGGATGCTGTGAAAGCCAAAGGTATAAATGAATTAAAAAAATAGATAAGTTTATGAAGAATAGGTCCATCAGTGGCTATTAGCCAAGATGGTCAGGGGTGCAACTCCATGTGCTGGGTGGCCCTAGGAATCTGACTGGGAGAGCCTAGGACTGGACCACAGGGAATGGATTTCTTGATGATTTCCCTATTCATTCTCTTTGAAGCATCTGGCATTGGCCACTGTTGGAAGACAGGATACTAGGCTAGATGGACCTTTGCTGTGACTTGGTATCACCATCCTTATGTTCTTAGGCCCACTGCCAGGTATAAGGTCTGACATCTTGCTACCCATCAGAGCTCTAGATCAGAAAACCGGGAATGCTTCTAACCCAGTAGTACAGGAGAATCACTTCCAGTCCTGGAGCCCAGCAGCCCTCCCCTTCCCAGCAGTGGCTGGAGGCAGAGTGAATGGCACATAGCCATGAGCAGGGGCGGCTCTAGAAATCACGCTGCCCCAAGCAGCGCGGTGCGCTGCGCTGCCCTTCCCCGGTCCTGCGGCAGGTCCCCTCTTCCCGCGGCTCCGGTTGAGCTCCCGCTGCGGCAGGTCGACCGGAGCCCGGGACGAGTGGACCTGCAGGCATGACTGCGGCGGGTGCCGTGGTCCCGCGGCTCCGGTTGACCTGCCGCAGTCATGCCTGCTGGAGGTCCACTTGTCCCAGGCTCCGGTCGACCAGCCGCAGCCCAGCCTCCCGCCCTCCCCGGCTGCAGGGGACGCCCCCTACATTTTGCCGCCCTAGGCACCAGCTTGTTTTGCTGGTGCCTAGAGCCGCCCCTGGCCATGAGCACAGAGTGGCTGAGGAGCCCCAGTGGTGGGTGCCCAATGGGTGAAGCCCCACTGGACAGTGACTGGAGCCAAGGGGTGGCCAGTGAGTCCATGGCCCTATCTAAAGACGTGTGGCTTCCAGGGGGGCTTTGCGGGCCAGTCACAAAGCACTGCCCTGGCCCCCAGCTCCCCGGGCGCCCCTGCGTGCAGGCTGGGCGGTGCCCCGCGCTTTGGCAGGCCCCGCGCTGCCCCGAAGGGCAGGGGTTGCAACAGAGCCGGGCAGCTGCGCGGCGACGGGGCAGAGGCGACGGGGCAGAGGCGCCGGGCCAAGCCCGCCCCCAGCCGCCGCTCCACCAGCTGGGCGGGCGCCGGCCGCGGCCAGGTGAGGCGGCCCCGCCCCGTCTCCCGGCCCGGGCGGCAGCAGGTGAGCCGCGAGCATGGCGGACTCCCAGCTGATGTGCCTGGACGACACGCACGTGAACGAGAAGGTGACCGAGGCCCAGGCCAGGTTCTACTACAGCGAGGAGCAGCGCCGGGCGCTGCAGGCGCTGGTCGCCAAGGGCGAGCCGGGCTACCGGGAGCGGCTGCAGGACGGGCCGCTGCGGGACTTCCTCTCCAGCCGCGAGCTGCGAGCCCTGCCGGACGCCTGGCGCCGCTATGAGGCGCACCTGGAGGGCGCCGGCAGCGCCGGCGGCGGAGGCGTCTCGCTGGCCTACTGGCCGGAGTGCTCCGACACTGAGGTGCCGCCGCTGGACTTGGGCTGGACGGACAAGAACTTTTACCGGGGCATCAGCCGGGTGAGTCTCTTCACCCACCCCAGGAAGGAGGAGAACGCGCCGCACCTCAGGCAGGTCATTCGGGAGATGATCCAGCAGGCACACAGGGTAGGTGTGTCCCCTTCCCCCCGCTCCCTTCATCACCCCGAAGCACTGGGCGTGGGTCCTTCCCCCTGCGGGCTGCGGCTCCCACCGCCTCCTGGTGCTCAGTCTCCTGCGGAAGCGGATCTGCTCAATGGCTTGTTTCCATTGAGTTCCTCTTCTCAGAGCGCAGCAGCACTGAACTTCGCCAGCCACTGAGCCAATTTTCTTCAGCCTCCTGTGAAGAGCGTGAAAACTGCAGGGACAGGCGCTGTCCCATAGGCAGACAGACCCTCACTGTAAAGGATTCTGGGAAGGAGCTTTAACTTGAGGGATGGAAAAAGCAGAGGGGAAAACACACCACCATCACCACCCCAACAATAAATTGACTTTCTTTCCTTGCTGCATCAAAGAGGAGACAAAACCAACAAGGAGTCTGGTGGCACCTTAAAGACTAATGCATCTGAAGAAGTGAGGTTTTTTTAACCACGAAAGCTTATGCCCAAATATATGTTAGTCTTTAAGTTGCCACCAGACTCCTTGTTGTTTTTGTGGCTACAGACTAACACAGCTACCCCCTGATACTTGACACCATGCAAGGCAAATAGGAGACAGTTAACTATGGGCCCCCAGGATCTATAACCTACTAATGTCCTATGCAGCATCTCATGATATTCAGTCACTTTACTGTTAATCAAAAGATAAGTTTTGCCAGAGTGACTCCATCAAGAATCTATATCCAGGACTGGATACCCCATTGTTAATGGGGTTTTATATCAGCTGCCCATTTTGTACTGTCAGTTTGAGTCAGTGGCTCAGACAATCACATATTTTGAGTCTATTTCAATTCTCTCTCTCATATATAGATAAAACTATTTAAACTCTGTAAATTTAGATAGATTTGTTTGTTGATGGATTTCTAAATCTATAGTTTAGTGGTTGAATACTCTCTTAATCCAGTCTTGATTGCTAAACAGTTGGATTTGAGCCAATACGTAGCTGTATTTATCTTTTGGGGGCAGAGAACTGTTGTTAATGATGTACTTCTCTGCCAACAAGACAAACCAATAGGAAGATTCCAAAAGTTTGCATGGAACACGGATGTATCAAGAGTATTTCTCATGTCAGCTGAGCTGAGGCTTCCAGGAAAGAGATTACACTTAAAATGGCTTCTCTTCTTGCACAGGTTTCCATTGGAGTTGGCACTTTCAAAGGTGGCAAATGGGGGGGCTACTTGATCCCTCCCCTTCCTGCTGCTTTCTGTGGGTAATGGAAGCCATTTGTGTCTCCCCATATACACACATCTCTCACAAAGATTTTCACTCTGAATCTGCTATGTGAGATAGGATAGGAAGCAGTTTTCTGAAAAGATTCCCTCTTCAGACTACATATTCCCCTTCTCCCCTGACCCCTTTCACTCACTCTGAATAAGGAAGGCCTGATTAATTGTTCACCTGCCCCTTATGTAGTCACACACTAATGCAAAGTGGTTGTGAAATGTTTTTATTCTGAGTTAGTAGCATTTTACATCTATTCCGCATCCACTTTGCACTGGTGTAAATGTCTAGACAAAGGGCAGGGTGGTGAGGAATTGGGCTGTTTCAGCATCTGTGCCTGAAGGCCAAAAGTTGCTGGGGCAGGTTGGTTTTGCTGACTTGGACAAACTGAAAAACCTGTGCCTATCCCAAACAAGTGGAATTGTAGGCTCTAAAGTTTTACATTGGTTTGTTTTTGAGTGCAGTTATGTAACAAAAAAAAAATCTACATTTATAAGTTTCACTTTCACAAGAAAGAGATTGCACTACAGTACTTCCAGGAGGTGAATTACAAAATACTATTTCTTCTGATTATCATTTTTACAGTGCAAATATTTAATAAAAGTAATGATGTAAAGTGAGCACTGTACACTTTATATTCTGTGTTGTAACTGAAATCAATATATCTGAAAATGTAGAAAAACATCCAAAAATTATTTAATAAATTTCAATTGGTATTCTATTGTTTAAGAGCGCAATTAAAACTGTGATTAAATGTGATTCATTTTTTAATCACAGTTAATTTTTTTGAGTTAATTGCATGTGTCATAAATAAACAGATCAGGGTTAAGGTCTCTTTTACCTGGAAAGGGTTAACAAGCTCAGTAACCTGAGAAACACCTGACCAGAGGACCAATCAAGGGACAGGATAATTTCAAATCTCTGTGGAGGGAAGCCTTTGTCTGTGTTCCTTGTTGGCTCTGTGTTCTCTCTTTGGATCTAAGAGAGGCCAGACATGTCTCCCAGTTCTCCTGGAGTAGTTCCTACTATCCAATAGTGAGTATTAATTAGAAAGGCGGATTAGTCTTATAATTTGATTTCTGTATTTGCAATTGTGTGTTTTGCTATAGAATTTCTTTAATTCTGTACTGTTATTGCTTTTACTGAGAAAGAAAGGAGGGGGGATTCTCTCCAGAGATTAATAAGTTTAGACCCTGTGTATTGTTCCATCTTGGTATTACAGAGACAGTTTACTTTCTTTTTATTCTTTAATAAATCTTTTCTGTTAAGGACTTGGTTGATCTTTCCTTGGGTGAATTCTCAGGGAAAGGGGAGGAGGGAGGAGGAAGGCATCCCTCTGTAGTTGAATCCCAGTATCTCTCCTAGAAGAAAGGAGGGGGGAGGAAGCAGGGAAGAATGGTTTACTTCTCCTAGGTGTAAGAACTCCATGGATTTGGGGCTCTTGGGATCCCCAAGGATTTTGGGGAAGGACTGTGTCCCAATACACGTACATTATTGGGTGGTGGCAGCTTTTACCAGATCTAAACTAGGATTTTAGTTTAGGGGAGTCCATGCAGGTCCCCATCTTGGAACCGAACAGCTCCAAGTGGGGGAGAAACCTATGACAGCATGAGTTAACTGCGATTAATTGACAGTTGTACTGTTAACAGATGGTGTTTGGACTCAGCAGCACTCCCAGGTCCCAGGGGAATGAGCTACCCAAACAAGGAGTGTGTGTGGCAGCATAGAGTACTTGCCCCCTGGCTACAGGCTTGTACCTGCAACACTCCATTTCTGCTGAGAAGTCAGAGAACCAAGCTGGAACATGGGCCCAGCTTTTCTGCATAGAAGTAATCATTAGGGTCTAGTCCAGTGTTTCTCAAGTGTGGCCATGACAGCCTCCTGGGGTTGATTGGGGGGTGAGGGGGGGAATATCAGTCTCTTCCCCTCCCTCCCTGTTGCTCCTGCATGCGCCACCCTGCAGCAGCTCTGGAGACAGGTGGGGCACAATGCTGCAGAAGCAAGGTGAGTTTTTGACCCACCTTGGGGGAGGGGCGAGGCTCAGGGACTCCGCTTCAGCCCTGGGTTGATTGGGCTTCCCAAACCCCTTATCCCTGGCCCCACCCTAGAGCCTGCACCCCCAGCCAGAGCCCTGCACCCCAACCCTCTGCCCCAGCCCTGAGCCCCCTCGCACACTCCAAACCCTTCGGCCCCACCCCCACCACATGAACAGATCACCTTCATATTGGTGCACATAACAAAATTCATTCCGCACATGGGTGGTAAAAATTAGAGGGAACACTGCCTTTGACCCCTCAACCCGCCTTCCAGGGCTTAATTTGGCCTGGGGCTTGCTGAGAAAAGTGATCTTAACAAACATGCAAGTATCACTTTTCACAGCAGACTTACTAGCTAGCTGGGAGACTGTGAAAAGAGATGCTTGTATGTTTAAGATCATTTTTCACAGCCTTGTTTTTCCACAGCATTATTTTTATTATTGAGTCTGCAAAAAAAAAACAACCAAAAAACAAGCTATATAAATACATTACAATGATTTGGATGTGTGTATGTGCATATGTATTTGTTTTTCCAAAAGTTAATTAAGTATTTTAGAAAAAAGTGTCAGTGCAGTCACCAGCAAGAGTTGGTGGCTGCACTCTGAGGCCACCAAAACATTTTTTGTAAGAACCCCTGGTCTAGTCTACACAGGTCTTATCCCCTAGCGCCCCTCCTTTACTTGCACTACATTGATGACATCTTCATCATATGGACCCACAGAAAGGAGGCCCTTGAAGAATTCCACCTGGATATCAACTATTTCCACCCCACTATCAACCTCAGCCTGGACCAGTCCAAATAAGAGATCCACTTCCTGGACTCTACAGTGCAAATAGGTGATGGTCACTGTGACGTTGCACTCCATGTGTTTTATGTAAATATGCTTGAGTGTAAATATGATGTAACTGGAATATGCTTTATGCAAAGGTGGCTTGTATGGTATCATTACAAAGCTTAGGATCTACTGAGTGTGTTCATCCTGTTTGTTTGCCTGTGTTATTTCTAAGTCTGGAGTTAGGCAAATGAGATATAAACTTGTATTACTGATGTAAACATATTAAGTGGAAGCCATTAAGGGTGCTTCAGAATCAATAACCTGTAAATGGCTCTGTTTACTCACAAACCTTCCTGGGTACATGTTGGCCAGCCCTGAAAGAATGGAGGCTGGGGTCTCACGGGACATGTGAACACGTCACCTGATACTAGAATCCAGCTTAAACCTGGTGCTTTTCCATTTAGAAGGAGGGGTGGGGACCCAGAGAGAGACAAAGGATTCCCGCCTTGTGCCAAAGCTACAAAAGGGGGTGGAGCAGGACAAGGGGAAGCCCAGCCATGATAAATCCCCAGTTTACCACCTAAGATGTCTGCTGGAACTAACAAGGACTGCACCAGGGAAAGGATTGGGCCCAGACTAGGAAGGAGTCTAGTCTGTGAAAGAAGCTTATTGGAACATCTCTGAGGGTGAAATATTACCTGTAATCAGTTTCTTAATGTATTGGGCATAGACTTGCGTGTTTTGTTTTATTTTGCTCGGTAACTTACTTTGTTCTGTCTGTTATTACTTGAAACCACTTAAATCATAGTTTTTGTACTTAATAGAATCACTTTTGTTTGTTAGTAAACCCAGAGTAAGTTATTAATACCTGGGAGAGTAAATAGCTGTGCATGTCTCTCTATCAGTGTTGCAGAGGGCGAACAATTTATGAGTTTACCCTGTATAAGCTTTATACAGAGTAAAACCGATTTATTTGGGGTTTGGATCCCATTTGGAGCTGGGGGTCTGGGTGCTGGAGGTAACCTGCTAAACTGTTTTCACTTAAAGCCTGCAGCTTTGGGGGCGTAGTCTAGACCCTGGGTCTGTGTGGCAGCAGACTAGCATGTCTAGCTCAACAAGACAGGGTTCTGGAGTTCCAAGCTGGAAGGGAAAACGGGCTCAGAGGTAACATCAGCACATCAGATGACAGTCCCAAGGGGGTCTCTATGACCAAACCTGGCACAGTGGCGTAGTTGAGCAGCATCTGTGCACAGCTGATTGCTTTGAGATGCTGGTAGTTATTTTAAGTGAGTTTTAATTGTGGTGGCTGGAGAACAGCCAAAGTGGTTACTGTTCTGTTTGCTTATTTCGGGTAAGGGAAATAGAGGCAGGAAAATCAGCAAAAGGAGTGAGAGTGAGGTTCAGAAGAAGCTAGAACTGCACAGGATGCAGACTGCTGAGAAGGAAAATGAACATAAAAGACAAATGGAAATTGATGCACAATTTTCCCGGGAAAAAACTGCTTACAAAAGAGCCATGGAAGCCCAGAGGTTAGCTCAACAAGCTGCTCAAGAAGAGAGGTAGCAAGCTTAGGAGGAGAAGGAAAGACAGAGGCAGCAAGCCCTGGAGTTAAAAGACAAAGACGTTGTGGCCCAGAAGCATGAACTGGCTGTAATGCAGTGGAAGAGACAAAACCCTTCAGCAGCTGGCTCTACTTCCTCAAAAATCCACAATTGGAAATGGTTATGTCCACAATATGATGAATCCAGTGATATTGCTGAATATTTCATCACCTTTGAGAAACTGTGCACTCTCCATGTGATTCCTGAGGATCAAAAAATGACTACTTTGGTTTCAAAATTAATTGGGAGAGCTCTGGACATATACAATAAGATGCCTATTGCTGAAGCTTCAGACTATGGTAAATTTAAAGAACTGATTTTTGAAACAGTTCCAGATTACATCTGAAACCTACAGGGTAAAATTCCCACACCATCAACCTCAGCCTGGACCAGTCCACACAAGAGATCCACTTCCTGGACACTACAGTGCAAATAAGTGATGGTCACATAAAAAAAATTGGCAAATTAAATTTAATGTGGATAAATGTAAAGAAATGCACATTGGGAAAAAATAACCCCAACTATACATACAATATGATGGGAGCTAATTTAGCTACAACTAATCAGGAAAGAGATCTTGGAGTCATCATGGCTAGTTCTCTGAAGATGTCCACGCAGTGTGCAGCGGCAGTCAAAAAAGCAAACAGGATCTTAGGAATCATTAAAAAAGGGACAGAGAATAAGACAGAATATCTTATTGCCCTTATATAAATCCATGGTACGCCCACATCTTGAATACTGGGTACAGATGTGGTCTCCTCATCTCAAAAAAGATATACTGGGATTAGAAAAAGTTCAGAAAAGGACAACTAAAATGATTAGGGTGTTGGAATGGGTCCCATATGCAGAGAGATTAAAGAGGCTAGGACTTTTCAGCTTGGAAAAAAGGAGACTAAGGGGGGATATGATAGAGGTATATAAAATCATGACTGGTGTGGAGAAAGTGAATAAGGAAAAGTTATTTACTTGTTCCTATAATATAAGAACTAGGGGTCACCAAATGAAATTAATGGGCAGCAGGGTTAAAATAAAAGGAAGTTCTTCTTCACACAGCGCACAGTCAACCTGTGGAACTCCTTGCCTGAGGGGGTTGTTAAGGCTAGGACTATAACAGGGTTTAAAAGAGAACTAGATAAATTCATGGAGGTTAAATCCACTAATGGCTATTAGTTAGCATGGGTAAGGAATGGTGTCCCTAGCTTCTGTTTGTCAGAGGGTGGAGATGGATGGCAGGAGAGAGATCACTTGATCATTACCTGTTAGGTTCACTCCCTCTGGGGCACCTGGCATTGGCAATTGTCAGTAGACGGGATACTGGACTGGATGGACCTTTGGTCTGCCGAGTACGGCCATTCTTATGTTCTTATGCTGTGGCATGGTTTGGAGCATACAAGGGCAATCTCTTTCCCAGATTCAGTTTGCCTCTCTAGTGAAGATTATTTACCCTGCTGTAGTTACTACCCCTTGAAACCTGAGTTGGACCTCTTCCAACCTTCAGCTGAAGAAAAGGGGCTCTTCTCTGCACTGAGATGGGACCCATACTGCCTGATTGGTTTTAAAAAGAGTTTAAAATAGTTTCATGCTACCTCTATTTAACACAATGCAGCTGACCATTGTGAATAGCGCCCATGGAATTTAAACTTTATACAGACAACTCTGTACCCAGCCTAGTGTAGGCAGGGGGCCTCTGACTGCCCAAGTTTACATGCCCACCATAAATGAATGAGACTAGGAAAGCAGAAGCTGCCTGTGGTTATTCATTCACAGCCTTCCAAAGGCTGGGTAAAGTCTTTCAGGAGGAAGAGGCAAGTTGGGACTTGATATTTCTAGTGTTTTATAAAGGGAGAATAGAGTGGGGTGTGGACCACAGAGAAAAGCCCTTTGAGATCACCTTGCCGTGTTGTAAAGGGTGCCAACAATCTTCTTGCTTTGTAATTACCTGTAACCACTGACTGTTCAGAATTTTGTGAGTTTAACAGCATGTTAATGTAGCTTTTTCCATTGTTTTTTATAAAGTCTGTGTTGGAAAAATGTATCCTGTTGGGCATTTTAAAGTGAAAGGGAGTGGGGAGGAAACTTACAGCACCAACAAACGCAGAACTGAATGCCAAACTGTGTCTGTTGTTATAAATATGAGCAGGTGTGTTTGAACCCCATAGGTCAGATATAGAGCTGTGTTCCTTGTGAACCCAGCCCAGGTAGGAGCGTTCTCAGGGGAATCTGTGGAACAGAAAAATAAAATCCCCCTTCTCCCCACACCCTTAGTATTCTGTCTCCTCTGCCACAATTTCTCTGGCCACTTGTGCTGAGCAGATGAACCTGGGTTTTCCAGAGTCTCTTCACATATAAGTAAATCACTGTGAGACAAACATGGTGGAGAGGCCTCACAGCGGAGGTGAAAACTGGGTAGCTGGCTGTGTTGTTCTTCAAGCCTCTGATTAATATGCAGCATTCCCTGGAAATGACGAGAGCTCCCAACAAGAACTAACAAACTCTTTCCATGTACATGTGTGGGCATTGGGAGCCATGCCATGAAATAATGAGGTTACTGAATTGTGTTCAGGCATGTGTTTCTCTCACGCTTTAGTCTGCCTTGAGTATACTCTCTACCCAGCTGGCCTGGCACCCATACCCTTTTGTTTTATATTCGTGTGTTTGCATGTCCCCATCTCATCCCTATCTCTAATACTGTATTTTACTTGCCTCTCTTTCTGCCCGATCCTTTCTTCCAGATCATTGCAGTGGTAATGGATCTGTTTACAGACCGGGACATCTTCCAGGATATTGTGGACGCAGCATACAAGCGCCGTATCCCAGTGTATATAATCCTGGATGAGGAGGGTGTGAAGTTCTTCCTGGAGATGTGCAAGTGTATGAATCTTAGTAGCTTCCAGATCCAGGTAAGATACTGTGATACAATGGAGGCCATGTCTACGCTACAGATGTTCCGCTGTAATGCTCAAGTATAGACACTTCCTACATCGACAGAAGGGGATTTTTTTTGTCAATATAGTTCATTTGTTCAAGAAGCAGTAGCTACGTTGACTGAAGAAGTCTTCCTTCAATTTAGCCATGTTTACACTGGAGATTAGACCAACCTAACTATGGTGTTAAGGGTGTAAAATTTTTCACGGCTCTGAATATTGTAGCCTGGTCGATTTAACTTTTCAGTATAGATCAGGCCAGAGCTTAAAGGGCCTTTGTGTCTCCAGCAGGGGGCTGAGCTGCTGCAGTTCTGGGGTGGATTAGAGACTGTTTGTATGGACAACTGAGTCCCTTCTAGCTGCAATGTGCTCTGATTGGCAGAGGGGAGCTGGGAACTGGAGCCATATTGGAAAGCAGGAGAGTAAGAAAATGGTTCTCTGGTGCTGAGTGGAGCAGGAGAAGACAGAGGAATGACCATAGAGAGGGAGCTCTGAGTAGGAAGGGGCCTGAGGAGGGTTTGTGCCTGACTGATCTAAGTTGGAGAGAAATTTGTCATGGAGAATCATGTGCCTCTGGAGCAGGGATTCCAGCTGATCTAGAACCAAAAGGTCTCAGTCATTCTCTGACTATTATTTGGGCCTGTCAATTTTGTTGTCTGACTGTTATCTAATTCTGTCTCGTCACTTTACTGAACTCACTTCTATTATCTCAGCCAGACTGGTACTAAAGCTCCCAGCTAATTTTGTGACCCCAATGTGTGAGTGAGTGTTTTTCCTGGGTGAAGGCATTGCATGTGAGGTACCCTGGAGACTCTCCTAATGGCTTGCCTCCAGGGTTTGTGGGTAGAGGTCACTAATTTTTGTACACCACTGCTCTAAGATGGTGTCAGTTACAGTATGTTCATGTACCAGTGTAACCCCCAAAGAGATTACATAGATTCCTGGAGCTCTGTCTGCTGGCAGCTCAGGGAGGAGGAGCCAAGGCAAACTCAGAGTCTGCCCAGCAACCAATAGGGAGTGGAGATGCCCCTCCCAGGGAGTTGAGGAGAGGGAGAAGCCATTTTGAGGAGAGGCTGGAGCCAGCCAGGGCAAAGGCCAAACTGGCTGTGTGGGGAGCTGGTGAGTCCCAGGCCTGCAAGCAGGGTTCCCCCTGAGAACTGGCCTCTAGGGACCGGACACCAGATTCCCCAGCTGGGTTTTCCTTCCTCATGGATGATTCCCAATTGTTATGTTTGCTGAGAAATTTCCCCAGCTACCCTGGTGAGACCAGTCCCCACATGGTCAGCGCTGCTAGTCCAGGGCTGATTCCTGCCTGAGGAGGATCCCTGCCAGCAGACAGCAGCCCCTGGAATCGTCCAGCGTCATCCTCAACCCTGAAGATCATTTGTGGAGTTCGTGAATGCCTTGTCTTTAGTTAGTTAGTCAGGGAATTTGTTTTGGGGACCCTCTACTCCCTGAACTGTGTCCTCAAGCCAGGGAGTGAGGGTTTGAGGATTTTATAATCTACCGCTTATTACACCTGTGGAGGGATTCACCACCTCCTCCCACTTGTGGGTCTTTTGGGCTGTACTGAACCCTGTCAGCCACACTGCTACACCTCTGCAGAGAATTGTATAGGTCATCAAGGGCCCCAGCAAAGTACGCGTACCAACAGGACACTAGTTTTACATTTGTTACATCCAGACACGGGTATTTTAAGTGTGGGCACCGGTGACCCTAAACATAGTGTTTCCCCTATTATGTTGTATTTGTTGCCTGTTTAATATAATTGTTGTGTTGAATATATTTTTATGTGTTGTGTTATCTTTTGGAAGTCTCCAACTATCTGGCAAATAAGTGGGGATTCCTCTGTAGTTAGGATTTTCCACCCAAGCTGCCCTGGTGACCCTGCCAGGAAGGAGCGAGGGGGGTGGAGGCACCGCCAACTAATTTCATAACCAAAAAACAGAACAAAGATTCACCCTACTGAGTAGGTGGCGGGATCCAAAAGAACCCAGACCTGTCCATCAGAACCTGTAAGCGGATTGCCATTAAAGGAGGTAATCAGGTGGAGAGGGGCGCTACAGAACTGTCACAGAACTGGAATAAGGGTCTGGGTCTAGTCTACCTGCTGAGGATTAGTGTGTAAGCAGTAGGAAAATTTTCACATTAAAGAGAGAGAGAGAGAGAGGGACAGAAAGGTCCCTTCCATGTACATACCATAACCTGCTGGGAGGCCATGACCAGCCTGCTTTGATTTCTAGCAGGAAATCATTGGTCATTGCTCAGGGTGAAAACCAGGTCTCCTGTGGTTGAAGTAATTGCAAAGCAAATTCAGATAAAAAGAATATGATTTCCTGAAGCCTGAGTGTGGTGGCTAAAAACAAGGCTTCTGCAGCCAGAGGTTTCTAAATGGATACAAACTGGAGGGCTGCTTCTAGCTGAGGTCTAGACTTGTCCTCTGCTTTCTTTTTTCAAAAAGTGTTTAACGGCTACACTCTCCTTTTATATTTAGCTTTCTGCTGCCATTGGGGGAGACTTCAATACTTGAGTTCAGCCTTATTCCCCCTGAGTGGGCTTCACTGTCAGCCTTGCAGTGAAGTCAGACCTCTGTTGATCTCCTTCTCAGGGACAGTAGTTTTTACTTTTACCCAGCTAAATAGCAGGTAGCCATATCACCTTTTGCTGGGTTTCCCTCAGATCTTACAGGTTAAGCAGGATCAAGCTAGATCAGTACTTGAATGGGAGACCTTCAAGGAACACCAACGTTCTGCAAGAAGTGCTAATGACTGAATAGCTGGCACTTTCTCCTGTGTTCACATTAGGGTGACCAGACAGCAAATGTGAAAAATCGGGACAGGGGGTGGGGGTTAATAGGAGCCTATATAAGAAAAAAAAACACAAACTATCGGGTCTGTCCCTATAAAATTGGGACATCTTGTCACCCTAGTTCACATTGAACTAAGGTCCTGGCATGGTAATAGGGGGTGATCTGCTGCTGGAAGTGCCATCTTCCAAGTGACCTGTAACACCAAGATGTTGATTAGTTGCAATCATTAAATGATCCCATAGCACTCTGATTTTTTTTTTAAAACCCTTAAGAACAGTTCTGGCCATATTTTAATTTAGGTAATTGCACTCTGCTTCAACTGGATATCGTATTCTTTCTCTTAGGGTGCATCTACATTTGAACTGGGAGGTGTGATTCCTAGCTTAGGGGTTAGCACCTAAAAATAGCAGTGTATCCACAGCAGCTCAGGCTAGTCGCCTAAGTACTTGCCTAGGGAGTTGGGCAAGATTGTACTTGGGGCAGATAACTTGAGAGGTCTCCTAGGTTGCTGCAGTCACACTGCTATTTTTAAGTGCTAGCTTGATCAGAGCTAGCATGGATACGTCTGCACGAGCTGGGAATCACACCTCCCAGCTCAAATGTAGACATACCCTTAAGCTATTTAATAGCATGGTAGTGCTCCATCCTAGAAGTGAGTGCATTTCAGTGGAGGGATCCTGTTCCCTCTGTAAAGTTTATTTATCAATCTTTAAATACCCTGAAAGATCTCAGGGTAAGAGACATTATAGAAATATAAATTTTTGGAGGCAGTTGATGTGGTATATTCACTAAATCGTATGCTATTTGTGTTTTCTGCACATGAAGCCATATCAATATATCTTTGTCTCTGCACTGTTAAAGGGTATGTGGGTGATTATTTTGTTGTATCTTTCTACTCCCTCTGTGCCCATGTAAAGAGTCATTTTTAGATCACAGTAATTAAAAGAAAATCAAATTTGACTTCTTTTTACCAAAAGCAGGAAATGCAATGTGCAAATCCAGTGAAACCTCCACTTTCTAAATACTGTTGCAACATGTCTGGCTTTGTGCTCACACAGACTGCTCTCAGTAGACAGATTGCTTCCTGGTAAAGAAGTCACATAACCTCTTGTACCTTTTTTTGACTGATTTGAAAAAAATGAGGTCATTCTGTTTGCAGATTATGGGCTATTGACTGGCATATAGCAAAATCCAGGTTGGTTAAATAGAAAAAGATCTTCAGTGGAAAACCAGATGGATAAAAATGTTATAATAAACACCAAACAGGACACTCTGCTTCTGGTGCGCTCTCCCTGACCTGCATTCAGCATCCCACACACATGACTCACTATGAGGCCTTGAGCAAGTCACTTTGACTTTTTCAGGTTCCCCATCCGTGACACAGAGTAGTAGTACTTATAGGGGTATTGTGATGGTTAATTAGCTAATGTCTGCACAGCCAGGGCCGGCTCTGGCTTTTTTGCCGCCCCAAGCAAAAACAAGGAAAAAAAAGGGAGGGGGGGGAGTGGAGCGGCAAAGCAGGAGGGGAAAAAAACAAAATAAAACAAAAAAACCTGCGGTGCGGCCAGAGCAGTGCGGGGGAGGGACCTGCAGCGCGGCCAGAGCAGCAAAGCAGGGAAAGAAAACAAAACAAAAAAATTTGGGGCATGGCCGGAGCGGCAAAGCAGGAGGGGGGAAAAAAAACAAAACAAAAGAAAAACCTGTGGCGCGGCCGGAGCAGCAAAGCAGGGGTAGAGGGGGACCTGCAGCACAGCCGGAGTGGCAAAGCAGGGAAAGAAAACAAAACAAAAAACCTGGGGCATGGCCGGAGCAGCAAATCGGGGAACAGCGCGGCTGGAGCAGCAAATCGGGGGGGGGGGGGGAAACAGCGCGGCTGGAGCAGCAAAGCAGGGGGAAAAAAACAACAAAAAAACCCTGCCAGGCAGCCGGAGCCAGGGTGCAGGGGGACTCCCTGTGCTGCAGACGTTCAGTGGAGTGCGCACCCAGTCTAGCAGGGAGGGAGCGGGAGAGAGAGAGGGAGAGGGAGAGAGAGCAGAGGGGCAGCCAGGGCTTCAGCTGGGCGCTTGTCCCATGGTCCCGACCACTGCGCCGCCTGCCGGGAGGGCTCCGCGCCGCTCCAGTTGGTGGAGAGGGAAGAACAGGGGCTGCCCTGCCCAGTTTGCTGCAGGGTGCTCCCCTCCTCCGCACTGCCGCCCCCTACAGGGTGGCCGGAGCGGCAAACCAAAAACAAAAAACAAAAAAACAGCCGTGCTGCCCTAGAATTGGGCGGAATGCCACCCCATAGAATATGCTGCCCCAAGCACCAGCTTGCTCAGCTGGTGCCTGGAGCTGGCCCTGTGCACGGCACTTCAAACATACCAAGTAGTATATGATTGCAAGTATTATAATTTATTATTAGTCAGAATTTGTACTGACACTGCAGCATTTCTATTGAACAAATACAACAGATATGATGAACAGATTAAAAATTACATATTGTATTCAGAAAACTAGGATTTTAAAATAATTCTGGATTCCATTGGTCACAGTAAGTTCACCTATGGCTGGAAATCCAGCCTGGTACAGCCAGGGCCATGTGGTTCTTTAAACATATGACATAGGTCTAATCAGCAGAGTATTTGTTTGTATACTCAAATCTCTATTCTTGTATGTTATGTGCAGACAGACATCTGACACTGAAAGGCATATAGCCTTAAGTCAGCATTTTTCTAGTCTACTTAGGACTTAAGTATAACTGACCCTTATACCACCAAATCTATAAAAGAGGATTCTGTGGTCTGTCATGCCCTCTGATCTCTTTGCAGTGGCCAGTTAGATTTCTGAGATGCTTGGGAATCATTCCCAACCTACCAGTAAGGGGAGGAGCTCTCTTACTGTAGCAGGAGACTAGGAAACCTCCAGGGGAATCTCTCCTACTGGAATGTTCCAGAAAATTGGGATGTTCTCTCCTCTTGTTGTCTCTGATAATAAAATTGTCCAGACTTTTAATTTCCCTCCCTTTACCAAGCCCTACTTTATCACTATGACAACACAAATGAGACCAGTGCCTGAGACCCTGACTCAGGTCTCCATTTCAGCCCCTTTAATTTAGCACCAGGTGGATCTCCCTGTAGGAGAATCTCCCTTCCCTCATCCTCCCAGCATAGGAATATGCAGGGGTTAGGAATTTATGTGACCAGAATGCACTGTGCTCTAGCTAGTCTGGGCTGGCAGAGTGGCTTATGGGAGACTGGGGGTGGACCCAGGATTCAGAGTGTGCAAAAATGCCACTATTGATTCACTCCCCAACCTGGGCTGCAGCTCAGCATTGGGGACTGAGGATCATTTTCTTCCCTTAGATTTTGGAAGCTTTGTCCCACCTGCATTTCAGACCTCTGAGAGCTGGGATGAATAGGTGAATGGGACAGGCATTTAACCTAATAGACAGGCCTACAGATTGATGGAGGAGAGTGACCTGTATAGAAAATAAGTGACCAGCTGGGACAGACAGCAGAAGTACATTCTGCCTTGGATTATCCCTTCTGCAACCTTTCTGAGTTCTGTTGGCCGATGTGAAATAAGCTCTAGCATGGGATGAGGTGAGATGAGATGACTGGGGTGGTGGTGCCTGGAACTGGGGGATTATCTGATTCTCTATATGCACGATTTGTTGTGACTTGTTTTTTCACCTTCCTGTTAGAACATCCGTGTACGTTTTGTGACGGGAGTTGGGTTCTATATGCCATCAGGGAAGATCAAAGGCACCTTGGCCTCCCGGTTCCTGATGGTGGATGGTGAACAAGTGGCCACTGGGTCCTACAGGTGGGTCACTCACCCAGGACATACCCATGTTCTTTGTATAAGGTCTACCCCATGCTTTACCTAGGGGAGGTAGGGAGCAGCCTCCTTCTTTTTTTATTCCCTAACAGTTGTCCAGTCCATTCCTAGATAGGCTGCTGTGTCCAGTTGAGCTCTTTGTAGAAGTCTGATGTGCGATAGAGAACACAGAACTGACTTTTGGAGGATAGAGTATCTCTGTGTCAACAGAACATTCCACTGAATGAGAATATTCCTCCTCCTCACCAGCCAAAGGCCAAATGGAATTCCCCAGCATCCACTGTGGCCAGTTTGCTATCTAGAAGAGGTTAGCAGGGCAGTATAGAGAGCCCTCCTGCCAATTCAGCAACAGCAGGTTAAGTGTGGTTACCAGTGCCCTTGTCCAGATGGGGGAACTGTACTTTAAGGTCTCACAGTTTTTTCTACCATATTTGTCCACCTGTACAATAAAGAACAAACTTAAAAATATATACCATGCCACTCAAGTATCAAGTCAGATACTCGTCACATGGTTGCAGTGCCATGTGTTTCTGAATGCCGAGAGTTCAGAGGTGGTCATTTGGGGGTTGGAGAGGTGTCAGGTCTCCCTATCTCCATGCAGAAATCTAACAGTGGCTTCTCTCTGCCAGTTTCACTTGGAGCTCATCCCACATCGACAGAAACATCCTCCTGTTGTTGACAGGGCAGAATGTGGAGATGTTTGACATAGAGTTTCGTGAGCTCTACGCCATCTCTGAGGAAGTCAATCTCTACAAGGAGCTGAACATTGCTAGCCCTTTTCATTCAGGAGCTGGGATATCAGAGCTTCGCTCCTCCACTGTGTCTCGTAAGATGATCAACCCCAAGTATGGTCTAGTGACAAGACCTGCCCCTGGTGAAATGTTCTGGGCTTCGCGCCAGAGGCAGGAGTCACAGGGGAAACTGGAAAGGAATGAGGAGGAAAGTGAGTCAAAGAAGCGGCTGAATCAGTTTCTGAATGACTTGATCACGGTGGAGCAGGTGCTACCAGAAATTCTGCCACCTCTCGAGAACTTGGGGAGAGTGAATCGGAGTCCCCAGAGATTGCTCTCCTTTTTCCATCGGGATCCGAAACGTAAGTCCAAATCCAGGGAGTCCATTCGTGACACCAAGAAGGATGAGGAGGCTGGCAGTTCTGTTGCCAACGGGGAATCCAACTCCAAGCAGGGTAAGAGGTTTGGTTGCGGGTTTTTCAGCAGGAAAGCTAAACAGCCCCCAGTCATGAGGGCCAATTATTTTGCCAGTGAGGGACTCTCAAGAAAAGAGTTTTTGAGATTGTGAAGATGGCAGGTGAGGACCTGATCAGCTTCAGCCCTGTCAGCATTCGGAGTTGTGTGGGCACCTCAGGTAAACTTCCTTCACCACGGTTCCCCTGGGCTCCTCCAGTCCAGGCACGTGAAGGCAGCTCCAACCATTTCTTTTCCTCTGCCTTAAAATGACAAGGAGAGCAACTGAGGCCAACGAAACAAAATAATCTTGCAGGCATTTTTAAAGGGAAATTTTGTGAGACTCACACTTCTCATGTGACTTTCTCAGATGGTCTCGAGGTGGGGAGGGTGAATCTCTCTCTCATTCCCCACCTCCCCATGTAAAAAGGTTCCAGGCACAGGTACTTTGCTTCCCAGCTGGAAGCAGCATTAGTGGTTCACAGCCCTCCTTGGTGCTAGCAGAGAACTGTGTTGTACTTGAGGGACACTATTGACAGTGCACACTTGAACGGACAGGTTTTAGATGTCTCCTACCACCTAACCTACTCAGCTTTACTTGACTGGATATAGAGTTACTATGACAAAGTCATTGTGGGAGGGAATACAGAGTGGAGGAATCCTACATAATCTTCTCCTTCTCCATCCCCCACAATCAAACATGGGGGAGATCATCATGGAATTAGAACCTAGGGAGTTATCGCAACATGGCCATGATCAGTGCTTGCGACATGTCCTTCAGTGGCTTTGTCCAGGTTAGTTTTCAGTGACTCAGGTGAATTCAGAACTGGCAAATCCCCTTCACACGCTAGTTCCTGAAAGGTTTAGATGTTGACAGACTGAAACAAACCTATAGACTTTCCAGGCTAGTCTCCCTCTTTGGCAGTGACCCATGCTGGATGCTGTGGAGAGAGTTGCAAAACCAGAACACCTCATATAGCAGGGGAATAAATTACATTCGGACAGTGGTCCCCAAACTTTTTCGGTCACCCCCACCCTCTGTTACCCAGTCTGCCCACCCGCCCTCCCCCGGGGCTGGGGCTGGGGCTGGGGCCGGGGCCGGGAGCGGGGCTGGAGCCATGGATTGGGGGCTGCGGCTAAAGGCAGGGCCGTAGTCGAGCTGGGGGGCGCTCCCCCCCACCTGCTATGGGGGGTGCCCCAGACCCCGCCGCACCCCCTGAACATTCCTCTGTGCCCCCCCTAGGGGTTGCACCCTACACTTTGGGGACCACTGCTTTAGGGGAGTAATTTCTTCCTGATCCATATTAACCAAGGATCATTCTGTGCCCAAAAGAATGTGAAATGGGACATTTGGCATGGGAGAGGAGGGGAGATTTGATAAGCCTGAAACTGCCATTTTTTAAAAATGGAAAGAGACTCAAGAAAGTGAGGAGGGTATTGGGGAGAAAGATGAGGTTAAAAAATAGCCATCAGTTGGAGTCTTAGAAATATTTCTGCCTCGAGAGAGAGATTTAAATTCCAAAGCTACTTAAAACAGATTGAAACAAGATGCAAATAGTCTAGTCTGGACCACAATAGATTCATTTTGGAGGGCACCCTTAGAATTTGGGAAGTTGGGAGTGAGCCCTCCCCTCCCCCATCTCAAGTAACTGCATATTCTCTGCACAGCTAGTATATGTTAGGTACTCTGCTGATCCCCTTCTACGGAGGAAGGAAATCTGTAGACTTATTGGAATCAGATGGGTTGACCTAAGGGCTTGCAGTACCCTCTAGTGACAAAACTAGAGAACTGTTGAGTCTGTTTTCCCACCTGTCTCTCTAAAGAGGCAATTTAAAGTGATAGAGACCCCATATTTCTAACCCCTGACTCTAGCTGTTGTAAATTAGTTCTCCCACCATCCTGTCACTCCCACATGTTATGTCAAAATGAGGCTGTTACCTTTCTAGGGCATGAGCTGGGTCTTCCTATCAGTACTGTAAGTCAGTGGTTCTCAACCTCGGGCACATGTACTCTGGGGGTACTCAGAGGTTTTCAGGGGGGTACATCAACTTATCTAGATATTTGCCAAGTTTTACAATAGGCTACATAAAAAGCATTAGCAAAGTCAGTGCAAACTAAAATTTCATACAGCCAATGACTTTTTTTATACTGCTCTATATACTATACACTGAAATGTAAGTACAAGATTTATATTCTAATTCATTTATTTTATAATTACATGGTAAACATGAGAAAGTCAGCAATTTGTCAGTACTAATGTAGCTGTGACACTTTTGTATTCTTATGTCTGATTTTGTAAGCAAGTCGTTTGTAAGTGAATTGAAACTTAGGGGTGCGCAAGACGAATCTGACTCCTGAAAGGGGTGTAGTAGTCTGGAAAGGTTGAGAACCACTGCTGTAAGTCACCTACCACAATTTGGGGTAGTATATGAATAATGAGATGGTAAAAAGAAAACTCACTTAAAGCTTATACTTAGTATCAATTTATAAAGTAAATGCAGCAAAAATCTTAGAAATCTAAAGTCAACAGTGAACTTGGTGATCATGTGGGCGCCCTACATTTTGAGTGGGGGGGGGAGGGGATGAGTAGGGCAGTCACCCTGGGTACAAACATCCAAGTAGCATTGTGCCACTGGGCTTTTTTTTACCTCTGCTATGATTGGCTGGCCTTTTTGGGGCGGGGAGGGCTTGGTGGCTGGGAGTGGGTGGCAAAATAGCTAGGGTCACTTCTGCATGTGGGTCTCTTATTTAGGTTTATACAGATACTAAAGAGGTGCTGGTTCAAAAGTGTAGGTGACCTGACACCACGACAGTGGGTGCAAGTGGATCTAAGGGAGTCTGAATGTAAGGGTGGAGAAGGGATACAACTTAAGCATTGCCTTAGAATTTGGATCACAGTCTCTGCCCCAAGATGCTTATAGTCAAAGAGCTTGATCTTGCAACCTTCTCTAATCAATGTGGCTACTCCAAGAGTAAGGTTCAGGCCCCAAGGTAACACTTGATAAGTGGGGACTAAGGGGAAAGAGGAGAACAAGGTTTACATTAATAAGATCATGTGGTTTCTTTGTTAATAACATGCTGCTTGAGGGTTTAATAAAACTTCCTAGGCATGGATGTGGAGTGGCATTCGTGCTTCAAGAAAATGTGAGGCACGTCTTACTACTAAGATAACTTTGAGACTGGCTTCATTTTAAAACTCCAAGCTTGGCTCAATGTAGGCCTAAGTGAGAAATGCTGCAGTGCTATGTTTGAGGCTGGAGGGGAAGGTTGAAATACAACAGAGGTGCTTTGAATGCAAGTGGGTGCAGTTATCCAAAGCTTCACATTTTGAATTAGATGCATGTATTTTTTAAAGATTCATGCAAGCATGTATTAACGCTTTGGGCTTACCTGTGCACACATCCTCTAAAGCAGGGGTCTCAAACTGGGGGTCGGGACCCCTCAGGGGGTCACAAGGTTATTACATGGGGGGGTCACGAGCTGTCACCCTCCATCCTAAACCCTGCTTTGCCTCCAGCATTTATAATGGTGTTAAATATGTAGAAAAGTGTTTTTAATTTATAAGGGGGGTCGCATTCAGTGGCTTGGTGAAAGGGGTCACCAGTACAAAAGTTTGAGAACCACTGCTCTAAAGTCACTATTAATTATATTTAACTGTAGAGACACATGACATCGTACAAATACACAGAAAGACCAGATTCCCATTGCTTGTGTTGATCACAATCTGAGAGAAACTGTCTTGGCCGCTAGCAGTCTGTGGCTCAGGCTCAGTCAATAGTAGGAGAAGACAGCGAAGAAGGCACAGAATTAAGCTTTGTGGCAGGGCTTGAAAAATCTTACTGGCTGTTTACATTCCAGAAGACTATATCAGAATTAGATACAGCCAGAGTTAGATACAAAGCGTGTGGGTTGTAGAGACCTCATCAGTGAAGACTGGGGGTAATGTCCTGATCAGAAGCCTGGCCGCCACTTACTGGGATTTCTGCTAGGGTGATGTCCAAGTGTATACTGCTTGAGGACTCCATTTTTAATAAGTGTGTTACCCCTGATCTTGAGCAGCCTCCCCCACCAGCATCTTCTGTGTTGAATGAAATACATCTAGTGTAGCTATCCGCTGCCTAAGGGAGATAGGATAACTTTACAAATATTAAAGGGTACAGACATCAGGGAGGAGTGGGAAAGAAGGAAACTGTTGAGTGTGGTAACCAAGGGATGATTAGGAGTAATGGGATAAAACTCAGAACGTGACTATTTAGGCTAGAAATCACACTTAACTGTGGGATTATTACACCCCAGATTTGTCTCTCAATAAAAGTTTTGGAAGCCCCATCACTCTGGACATTTGAAACTAGAATGAGTAAAGCACTGCAGAACGTATTGTAGGGACTAAGGCTGCACTGCTCAGGTGGACAAGCTGACCCAGTAGCCTTTTTTCATCTCTAACTCTTTGGAAGTGTCCCAAGCAAGCAGTGACCAGGTCTGGCCTTTCTTGCCTTCTGTGAGCTGAGGAGTCCATAGTTCAGACTTTTCATGCTTACAGACCAGGAAATAGAGCTCATTTCTCTAGTTGTTATAAAACTTTATCACCTTTTGATTCTGGAGTCTGCCTTTTTTGAGGTATCTCCTGATTTCACAGTTAGAAAGTGAGATGGGTCTAAAACAAGCAATATAATGAGGGAGAGTTGAAAGTTGTGTGCTGAAAGTTTTTTATAAAAATCTTTATTTTTTTTTAAACCTTTTTATTACAGGTAAAATGAACCCAAACTCTTCCACAGGGGATAAAACCAAAGGGTCAGCCTGTGTGATGTCTTGATCTGGAAGGAATGTCAGGAGAATTGAAGACCCCAAAAGAGCATTTGATGGAACATATGACTTCTTACCCATTTAAAACCTGCAGACTTGTTCTCACACAAATGGTCTTTCAAACCATTGTAATGTCCGGGATGCAGCTTGCACCTCCAGTGAAAGCACATGTGTTGCACAAAGCATAAAAATGTGGGTGGTTCCTATATAAGGATTAGCGGTGAAAGTGTTAATGTCAATATTTAACTGTGATAATTGGAACTCGGAGCTAAACCCGCACTGAGATGAATGCAGGGGAGCTTTCCACTTCTTAATGCAGCTATTTCAATCTATCTAACTACAGACTCAAAAGGACAGCATTGCATCATTTGGGAGAAAATTGTGAAATCTGCAGATCATGTGGATTTTCCTTTTCCATGGATTTCTATAGATTTCTGTTATCAGCAGGGACAGCTAGAAGATTCAGTGGATGAAGAATGTGGATTTGGCTGGAAGAGACCAGGGGGTTAGTATGCTAGCTCTTCACTTCATGTCAACCAACTGAGCTGAATGATTTGGTGGTAATTTCCCCTCAGGAGAAGACAAGGTTTGGAATACAAGGGAATGCTTCAGACCAAGATTGAGGTGCGTGTGAGGCCCCAGACCTAGGATAGCAAGGAGTGCTGCAAAATTATACAGGGCCACAGGAGGTGAATCATAAAATCAGTTTAATCATTAATTCCATGCCATCTTGATCTTAATGGAAAGTGAGTGAGTAAAGGGACACATCTTGACGGCTGAAAAGACAAGGAGAAATGGGTGACAGTTTCAAACATCTGGCTTACTTTCCATTTTTAGTTAACCTCCCCCTTCCAAATGCATAAAAACAGAGGTCCCCATCCCATAAATATATGGAGACACCAGTTATTGTGCACACCCCCATTGGATTCATTCAGTATTTGGACTAGCATTTTGTACTGATGTGTTTGAGTGAATTTTTGCAGGCTTCAACAAACCCTCAGTGATTTGTAAGAAAAATACATCATAATGGTAAATAACCACCTACATACAAATAATATATTTGTACTAAAACGTTATTGAACACAGCAAAGGAAATATGGTTTCTTTAATGAAAATGAACAAAGTTCAGCACACGTTCCGGTTGTACTTGGAATTTGTAGCAAAGAACACCCACCCAGAAATAAACTATCCCAAACATTCTGCTGGGTCTTTGATCGCTGTGATTGTATGATGAGGGAGTTTCCTGCAATTGATAAAATCTGGTCAATTGAACATAAGAATGGCCATATTGGGTCAGACCAATTGTCCATTTAGCCCAGTATCCTGTCTTCTGAGAGTAGCCAATGCCAGGTGCTCCAGAGGGAATGAACAGAGCAGGTAATAATCAAGTGATCCATTCCCTGTCGCTCATTCACAGCTTTTGGTAAACCGAGGCTAGGGACACCATCCCTGCCCATCCTGGCTAATAGCCATTGATGGACCTATCCTCCAGGAATTTATCTAGTTCTTTTTGAACCCTGTTATGGTCTTGGCCTTCACAACATCCTCTGGCAAGGAGTTCCACAGGTTGACTGTGCGTTGTATGAAGAAATACTTCCTTTTGTTTGTTTTAAACCTGCTGCCTATTAATTTCATTTGGTGACCCCTAGTTCTTGTGTTATGAGAAGGAGTAAATAACACTGCCTTATTTACTTTCTCCACACCAGTCATGATTTTATAGACCTCAATCATATCCCCCCTTAGTCGTCTCTTTTCCAAGTTGAAAAGTCCCGGTCTTATTAATCTCTCCTCATACAGAAGCCATTCCATACCCCTAATTGTGTCCTGTCCACAGCCGATGGCCTGCCTGGAAGTTGCTCATTCTAGCAGATTTCTTCCTATCAGCAGGTCTGGTTCTCAGATACCATGATAGTGGGTTTGGTATAAGAACATGAATGGAATTCTCTGTCTCTCCCTACTTTTATTTATAGGGTCAGCAAACGGGCATGAGCTGCTACACTAGGCATGTGCAGTATATTTAATATCAATGACAAGTGAACTGCTTCTATTGCTGAACATGCTCACAAGAACCTCACTTGACCTTAAGCTGGACATGGTATCTTTCCCGCATTCTACTAGGTATGCTCACCCCAATGTGAGTTGACAAAGTGATTGCCAGTCAGTATACCCAGCCTCGGAACAGATGGTACCCCTACAACTGGTTCAACCAACTCTAACCTAACAGCAGCTCTTTATAAAACTTTCCCTCCCCAGTAACACAGCACAGCAACATCACTTGAACACAGGAATAACTTCATACATGAGTAGTGCCACTGAATTAAGCAGGGCTACTCACATATGTGAGTATTTCCAGTATTTGACATGGCTTGCTCCTTATAAACTGAGGTGACTTAGTTTGTCTTGGTTCTATTATCTTCCTCTTCATTTGGAGATTTTTCTCTTTTTACTTGTATTTGTTTAACTTCAATCTCTGATAAAGTAATTAAGTTAACCATGGCCAGGATTGCTTTTCATACACTTTCTAATTGGTCAGACGGTTGTCTGATTTCAAGCCTCTGGTGCTTCCCTATTCTCTGTGACCAAGTATTGTTTTTTAAAATGTGGTTTAATAAATACACTAGCTAATTCACCTAATAACATGATGATTTAAATAGTCTTTGATCAATCTATTTTAAAGGTCTTCATTACTATCCACATATCTTTTTCTTATTTTTCTAGTTAAGAGAGACTTAAAAGGAAATCAATACCTCAGCCATTCTTCTGCTGTTAATGTCATTCCGGCCTCGGTTGTTAATGGATTGAATTTCTCTTTGGTATTACATTTCCCCCGGATATAAAAACCCTTATTTCCTTTAACCTCACTGGCTAACATCAACTTGATCATCTTGTTTTACTGTACTTATTTTTCCCTGCAGATCTTGTCTGACTGTCCATTTTTGTTTTGTTGTCACACCCAGCTTCCACGTACAATTTTTTGGTCTGTTTTTCTTCCAATTTTTAGTAGCCTCAGGAATTAGTTTTATGCCTTATCTCTGGAGTCTAATAGGACTCTTCAGCCTTATTATACAAAACTAGATTTTAATAATATTTATTAGATTTCTTAATTTCCACTAAACTTGCTGTCTTGCACTCTAATGCTGCATCTTCTGAACCTATTCCTTAACAATGTCAGTGGAACATTTCTGGGATGCAGACAGCCCAGCAGATCCAGGTTATCGTCTCTCAGATGCAGAGCTGAATGTTTCAGCATGCCGGGTTACTTATTTCTACACTGCAGATAAGTCTGGTTGTTCCCATAGCAATAGGTCTGTGCATGGGTGAGATAATCATGATTTATTCTGACCAACAGTATTTAATGTGGTTCTCAAGGTGTTAGGAGAATTCAGGGCCTGCAACTTGTGAAATGGACCCTTGCCCCTCTGATGGATAAAATATAGTTGGGAGGTGGGGTGGGGACATGTGCAAAGATAGTCAGCACCTCGTTAAGGGAGGGCAAGATGGCAGCAGTTCTCAATGAACCTAGGTTGGGCTCTTGCTCGACAAGCCATCTTTTGATGCAGATATTTCCAATTAGAACCATGTGTCTAACCTTCCTTTTTGAGAAGATTACTTGAGAAGATTGCGAGAAAGCAACTCTAGCACTTTTTGGAGTCTATTTCCTTGACCCCGGTCAATCCAGTGAGAGTGCCTCAACTCTGGAACTTGCTTCCCCTTTGGTCCAGCAGAGCCAGAGTTCACTGATCTTCCTGGCACATCATGAAGCCTATCTTTATGCACAGACTTTTGCTATGGGGTAATAAAATTGGGGCTCTCTCTCTCTTTTTTGGGAGAGACTGAGTCCTTTGGTTGACATTGTGCCAATTTATTGTACATATTTGTGTCTTTAATGTGTACATGTGCCAAGGAATCATGAAAGATGCATTTTATGAGTCAAATAAACAAATTTCTAACATGTTACATTCAGAATTCTTGTGTTCTTTGGTGTTGCTTTATTTATTCTCACAATTTCAATAACTTCCTTTCTATGCATAAGTTGATCAAAGCTGGGGGTGTTTTTTTAGTTTGTTTGTTTTTGTCCCCACTTCCCTCCCCCTGTCACGGCTACTTTCTTGGATCACATTTTATACAAACCCCACAACATCCACCAAAGTCTGCATGGCAGGAGAAAGAGCAGCTGTGTGAGTATCTGATAAAACTATACTGTAGTGTATTCTTGTACGTAAGTTGTACAGGTAGCTAACTACGTATATGCAGTGGTGAGCTGTAGCAGGTTCCCACAGGTTCTCAAGAACCGGTTGCTAAAATTAGACCTCCATGGAGAACCTGTTGTTAAAGGGCCAGGGGGTGGGCAAAGAACTCTGGTCCACAGGCCGGACCATCCTGTTGCTCCCAGGATTCCCAGCTGGGGAGGCTGAGGCTTCCCCGGCCCTTCCCCCGTTCCCCCCAGCTGTAGCGTGGCCAGCCGCGGGCAGCTCAGCTGAGCTATGGAGTCGTCCTGCTGCCGCTTTTTGAATGGCCCAGCAAGGTGTGTGTGGGAGGGGGCTGCTGCAAGCTCCAGGGCTGGCCAGGGGGGGAGGAGGCAAGTGGGGCAATTGGCCCAGGTCCTGCAGGGGCCCCCAGCCCCACTAGGATGTCTCCCCTGGCCTCTCCCCCGCTCCCACCCCTTAAATCAGAACTTTTTATAGGGAACCGGTTGTTAAGATTTTGGCAGCTCATCACTGCATATATGAATTGTATATTCGTGCCTCCAAGGTGTGCAGGTATCTGGAATAGCCATGCAGCTTCCCATGTGGTGTTCTGCCTAAGGCAAGTGAGAATCCACCGTGAGCATGTACCCTGTCGTGTGTTACTGTCAGCATAGACCTGGTGTTGAAATCAGAAATTTGTTTCCAGGAATTTTTTTAGACTCTAACCTTATTCCCAGAGGATCCTTTCTTCCTGCTCTCGCTGCCCCTTTGTTAGAGATTAGACTTGCCTTCTGTGCAATATAGGAAGAGCTTTGACAGATGTTTGGCTGTATTTGTTAATGGATGTCTGAGCAGTTAAAATTCCCCATGAGTACAGTCCCCTGTGGTTTTGAGTACCTTGAGAGTTGCTCCATAATTTTTTCATTCTCTCTCTCTCTCTCTGTCTCCCAGTTGGGTAGGCTGTAGCAGATGTCCACTTCAGGTGTGGGTTTTTTTTTTTTTTCTTTTTCATGCTGCTCTCTTCATGGCTGAATTGTTTCTTGCTGCTGTTGTAAATACTCTTGACAAAGTGCTATCCTTTCTTCTCTCTTCATCTCTCCTATGTAATTTGTACCCATCAATAATGACATTTAATGTGAGAGTCAATCACCCCATTGCCTTTCAGCTATCCACACTAGATCATAATTGCTGATGTTTAAGTAACTTTTCAACTCTTCTTCCTCATGAAATACTCTTTTTTTGTGTACATGAAATACTCTTTTTATTCCTGATTACATTTTGCAATGATTCTATTGCCTGTGTGACTTCTGTATGTTGAAGGACACGAAAAACTACTTGAGATAAGCATGTCAGAGAAAAACAGAGTTCTCACTCTCAGGTTGGGTGCAGCAAGTCAGATACTTTATTTTCTCTAGCAATTGCATGGAGGGAGAGAGCAGAACAGGTCTCTCTCCAGGTAAACAATTGCAGCAAGCATTTATACCTTTTGTTACATACAATAATGGGTGACAGCTGCATTTTGTTTATACATATGTCCTCCTGATATCTTATTTTCCTCAACAATTTAGACTATAGTCTACATTCCATACTTATCTAACACAAAGTCACAACTTGTCATGTAGTTATTTCCCATTCACCTCACACAATCCTTCTACAAATCTGGGTTACAGCTAGCCTGACTCTTGCTCACACAAGGGGACTGTTTTGAATATGAAATCCCCTTCAAATCCCTGTCAGTTCTCGCTCTACTTCCACAAGCAAAAGCTCCTCCCTTTCCTATCTGTGTTTTCAAGCCTGCTTAGCAATCATTGCCAGTTCACAATTTGGGAGGTGTGCACCCCTCATGCCTAAATGGCAGTAGCCTTATCCAGTTTCCTTGTCATGGAAAGCATATCAATGCTCCATGAACCCCAAACCATCTATATCTACTAGCAGCGCAGCCATCAGTTGGTTTCCATTGTCAGTTTTCTTCACTTGCACTCTCCCCAGCGAGAATCTTGAAGAAAACCAATAATATTGACCTAGTCTTTCCTTTTCTTCCTCGCTCCCAAATGCCATTCTTGGATTTTTTTGTCCAAATTTCCTTAAACTTTTGGTAGATGTTCTCATGTAATCAGTGAGCGTTCCAGGAGTTAATGACCTCTTCGTGTCACAAGATCCTATTTGTCCTCAGTCTGCAGAGGAATGCAGGACTATTCCATAGTGAGAGGTTTGGGAAAGGCTAGATCAGAGGTGGTAGGAGGCATGGGATGGAGAAACCTACAGCTGTAGCCGCAGGGCCTTTGTGCCTGCAGCCAGGCTGGGAAACATTTTGCCTAACTCTTAGCACAGCTCTAACTTCTGATCTTTGTCTTAAGTTACAAATGTTTCTCTCTTTCTTCTGTTTCCTTTCCCCTCTGCACCCTACACATCTTTAGTAGTGGCCCCTCATGGTCCCTTTCCCTTGCACAGGGAGAGAGCTGTATACCATTATTGAGTGCAGATTTAGAGGAAGGATGGTAATTGCCTATTATGGGCTGAATGGATATGGCTCTAGTTCCTTGCCCTATCAAAATTGAATACACATTACCAAAGGGATAGAATCTCCTTCAGTCAGTTTAATAGCCATGACAGAGGGAGGACTAACATGTTGTGCCAATGCAAGGAGCCAAGTATCCACACACACAAACAATGTACTAACTGCAGTGGCTTTATGCTGACGTAACTTGTGTTGACCAAAATTTGTACTGTAGACATGGCCTTAGACATACAAGACAGTAAGCACCACTAAACCATAAGAAGGACTAACATCATGATTCTGTTGCTCCCTGTTCTGCCAGGGCCCTAGTACCTACGGTTATAAAATGGTCAGACCAGCACTCCTGCTAGCAGAGCAGAATGAGAGACTCAGCCTGGAATAATTCAACTTACACTAGATCATAATGGATTGTTCCAGAAGAACACACTCTATGAGAAAGTCTTTTTACACTGTGAGCCAGAATATAGATTGATGACAGTTGGGTGAAGTATCCTCGTTCACTCCTTCCCCCAAATAATATAAATAAATAATGCCTATTTCTCATATAGCATGTCCTGGAGTCATATAGTAATGTTTGTTGTCAGAAGGGGGTCATGGTGCAATGAAGTTTGAGAACCCCTGCTGTAGAACAGGGGTTCTGAAACTGGGGCTCGGGACCCTTCAAGGGGTCGTGAGTTTATTACATGGGGGGTCGTGAGCTGTCAGTCTCCACCCCAAACCCTGCTTTGCCTCCAGCATTTATAATGGTGTTAAATATATACAAAAGTATTTTTAATTTATATGTGGGGGTCACACTCAGAGGCTTGCTATGTGAAAGTGGTCACCAGTACAAAAGTTTGAGAACCACTGCAGTGTAGAAGGATCAGTTGCTCTGGTTTAGCATGGCCATTAACCACAGTGTGCAGCTACTGAAAGAAAAGGAAATGGCTCCTTTTAGTGTACTGAGGGATAACTTGTTCCATTGATAGAAATTAGAGATGGAAGAGACCACTGGGTCATCTTGTCTACTGCCCCAACCTACTACAAGATTATTCCCTGCACTACATTTTCTAGTGCTTTGTAAATGATTCCACCACTTGTCTTTGACATGTGCTAATGCACCTTGTGGTCAGGAAGTTATAAAATAACACTTCAGTAGAAATACAATAGGCAGAGGCTCTGATGGGCACTTCAGTGAAAATAATGACCTTTCCTCTGGTATTTTAAATCATTTACTGTTGCTCTTTCAAGGTGGAGATACAGTAACAAATAGAGTAAATAAAGTGAATATCTGATGAGTATTTTAATGAATCAAAAGTTTTCTGGGAGAAAAATTCAGTTCAGATGCTGCTGGTTTCTCACTAACTTCCTCTGCTACATGTCTAAATCATGCTCATTTACACTGAGTAGGATATGACCCACAGTCTCCTATTTGCATCTGTACGAAGTCTGACCCCCACCCGATCCCTTCACAGCATCAGAAACACAACAGGCAGCAAACCAGATCTGCCCCCTGCAACAATAAATGGAGGAACCACACAAACTTCCTGTCGAACTACACACCAGCAACACCCCCAAAAGGCAGCAACCCACCCACTGTCCTCCAAGTCAGCACTCAGTTCAAAACAAGCTTTACCCCAGGTTCAAAAAAGAACAAGTCCCAACACCCCCAGCCCCAAGGTAAAAAGTTTATCTGCCAGTAAGCAAAAGTGTGGTTCAAGGCAAACCCCCCCAGCCTGGGTGGCTTCGTGGGCCAGGGCCGACTGCCCCCTAACTCCGTGAGCAGGGCAGTGCACCCCGCTCCTCACCCCAGCCTGAACCCACCACCCGCTCCTCCCACCCCCCCAGCCACTCCACCAGCTCCAACACCAAACCGACTGCCAGCCACTCCCTGGCCCCGCTGCCGGCTCTGCCAGTCTTCCATGTCTGCTGTAGATCTTCCTCCTCTCACTCAATACACTGCTTGGTGCTCTTTTAGTGATTTCTCCCTCGTGAGAGCCTCACACAGCCTTACCTAGGGCCTCAGCACTCCCTCAGTTTAGAGACCTCCCCAAAGTACGGAGATGATCTAGCTGCTCTAACCAACAACAGTTTAGCTCCAGCACCCACTAGTGGAGAGCTAAGAGGAACAAATTAGCCAACTGCTCTTTTCACAGTTAGAAAGGCCCCTCACACCACAGTTCCCAGCCTCTCTGTTTCCTGGGTTTTGTCAGCCCTGTTAGGTTAGTCTGCAAGTACATAAAAATGTAGGTTGTAGTTCCTTTCCTTAAAGTAATCTCCAGATTTCCTTTCCTCATTCTGTTATTTAAGGTAAGCCCCCCTTCCTCTGCTGCAAAGTGTAAAAAATGTTGGAGTCGTTTTCCAGTGCTGTGCAAATCTGTGCACACATGTGTTAGCAACAAGTGGCAAAGGTTGCCCTAATAATGCCAAAAGCAAGTGTCAGAATAGCTGGTAAATCTCATCCCCACTCTGCTTGTTCTATCTTCCCCTCACCCCTTTAAAATAACCCACCCTCCCCTCAATGGAAATCCTCCAGCTCTGGTTCCAACATCCTCCCAGATAGCTCATCCCTCCTTCCCCTCTTTCCCTCAGAGGTTCCCTTTCTCACTCCTCACTGGTGCCCCAACTATGTCTCCCTAAGCAACCTAAAATTCTGTTGCAAACAGGTGCCTAAGCCATACTTTAACTCTGGAAACATCCTATCATCGTCAGCTAGCTCACTGGCTGAGGTCTCCTGTCTCGGATGTTTGATGTCTGTGCTGTGACCTCACCTAACTACTTCCATCTGGATGAGGAGGTGCTTGGTGGATTCTCTAAGGTTAGTGGGTTGTCTCCATTAATCTGTGATCACTGTCATGAATGGCCCATACTGTGTAGAGGGGAGGGTAGGATGACTCTGGGATGAGTTCCTCTGTGGGCAGGGTGGATCTGTGTATAGTCTTTGTCGGGTTCATAGGAGAGAGGGGTTGATGGTCCTCTGCCTTTCTGCCACCCTCCTGTCTTCTGCCATCTCATATTACACCTAGTTCAGCTCATCCTCGGGGGATTCACATGAGATGCACCTAGGGTTGTCTGTTGGGCTACTTAGGTCCACCTTGATTAGCAGGGATGTTCTGGTAGCCCAATTAGGTTCAGGAGCTGTCTCATAGGGATGTCCACTGTTTCCTGTCTTCCCCTGTCAGCACCTGTTTCTATGCCCTGTCTTTGTCTGCCCTGGACCCACTTCAGGTTTGATCCTGTAGACCCGGCTCCATCTAGGCTTGTCCATCACCAAGTAGTGTGCACTCATCCATCTCAGGCTCTTGTTTGCTAGCCGCACCCCCTCAGAGCATTGCTAGGACTCTGTCCATTGGCTTCCAACTGTCAGCTATCTTGTGTTGCTCTCGTGGCGATGTTTCTTCTGCTGGCATTCTTCTGTTTCTCGCGATGCAGCTGATCTGTATGATGTTTGTTACGAGCTTGTTTAGTTTGGCATTTCTCCTTTCATCTTTCATCTCTGATTCTGCAGCGCACATCTAGCAAAGCACAGGTCTATGGGTGCATCTCCAGTCTCTGGGGAGGTTTCAATGCCTCCATGTGGGGTGATCCCGCGGCGCGTAGGTATTCAGCATTATGGCGGCTCAGCTATTGCATGCACCAGGCCGTATTGCCTTCTGCTTGGGGTTGGCGTCTGGGTAACATATCAACAGGGTCCTGTTGAAGTCTCCAAGCAAGCTGCTATCTCCAACAAAGTCCTGCAGGATCCTGCAAACCTCCGGGGGTGATCCTCCTCTTCTGCTCTCTCATCCTCCTCGACTATCTCTCACTTCAAGGTGACTTCCAAAGTCTGGCCCTATCCCAGTGTATGGGGCCACTGATCCGGATTCCAAAATATTTGCCCTCTTCAGTGGTACATCTCTGGCACTATTCCTCCTATCACTGAGCTTCAGTGGTGCGGGTGATCTGACCATCCTCGAGTGAATATAATATATCTTGACTTCTCTTGGAAGAAATCAATACAAACCACCAATGCCAACCAGCTTGTTTGGTTTATTGCTGTTTCATGCATTCAGATATGCAGGAAAGCCATCCCAGCCACATCCGGCTGCACATCTTTCGCTCTTTGCTCTTGATCCATTGTCTCATCCAGAGCCATCAAGCTGCTGAACCTTAAGTTCAATTCCTCATTCCCTCTCCCATCTTCAGTTGTCATGTCCTCTCTCCCACGCCAGTCCCCCTCTGCATTTTGCACTCTCATTTGCAGTCCTGCTCCCTTTTTTTACCTTTGTGGTCACACGGTGTAGCACTCCGCCTTGTAGTTGTCAATGGTCCATGGCTCTCCTCCAGTTTTTGCCCTCACTTTTTGGCAAGTAGCGTTTCTGCTGGGCTTCCTCCC
The DNA here is from genome assembly GCF_016161935.1 of Mauremys reevesii. NCBI lineage: Eukaryota > Metazoa > Chordata > Testudines > Geoemydidae > Mauremys > Mauremys reevesii. The sequence goes on from NC_052623.1 coordinate 269,134,926, forward strand.
CCTTCCTTTTGGCAGCGTAAGCAATCACACCCAAAGAGCTGTATCAGGCTCCAAAGCATCTGCAAGTTGGGCTTCCTGCCAGTCAACCGCAGAGCAGGGCAGATATAGGGCTCTGAAGCAGAAGGCTCGCATTCTCAAGCAATATCTTGCAGCAGGGCATCATGGGCAGTCATGCTACTCTTGCTCCGATCCATGCTCTCACAACGCAAATAGTTCGCCTGCCAGATCCTGCACATTCTCACTTCCTCCTGCTTGTGAACGCAATGCTGAATGCATGGCCATCTCTCTCCCTGGGCTGCATCTGATGCTACTGCTTCTCACGCCAGAGCTGGCAGTCAGTAGTTTCATAGCTTCAGCAGCAGCATCAGCGCCCAACACATAAGTCTCTCTGTAGTGCTTGTGCACACATACAGTGGTTGCACAGTCAGCCAGTCTAGTAGTGGCCAATTTGATGGCCCATAGCCCAGCTAAAGGCTCTGAGCCAAGTACTGTGGTGTGTTGGTTCATGTTGCAGGTTTCAGCTAGCCTCCTACACTCAGGTTTCTCCTGGCAGCTCGCTACAGTACTCTCCTGCTCCTCAAAACTCCACTCTGGTCTCCTGGCTCAAACATGCTCTAAACAGGTCAGCATTGGCAGGGGCATTCTCATAGGCAAGGGCAGTGATGCCCAAAGGTAAATACATTTAGGCTGTAGCGTTTTTCCATCTCCTTAATGTGAAGGGGTATCCTTCAGTCCACCGTCTTATTAGCATAATTTGATTTCTTGGCCCCCCTCTTATGGCTGTCTTATCCCTGGTAAGATCATTGAGTGTTTTACTGGAGTGGTATCCCCTTTACAGATCATTTTTAGGTTTTACAAAACCCAAGGAAAGTCTTTGAGTAGTCTTGATAAGTCTGGAGTAGTCCTTTCTTCATTTGCTTATAGTTTATCAGGATCAGTACTCACCTTTATTCCTGCCATTTGAGTTGCCCTCTTTCACTGAGTCCTTGGCCACACTGCACAACTGGCTTCTGGCTTCAAATTCTAATCCTCCCCTTCATCAAGCAAACCAAGATCCCTTTCTTCATGCTCTTCTCTTCCAACTTTCAATCTTCTTTCAGTCTAAATAAACAAAATAACACTTCAGTAAAATCATGTCAGGTCAACCTTCTATCAGGCGTTGAAATTGCAGGTGCCCCTTGGGGCATCGTTCGAACTCTTAAAACTATCTTGGGCATCCAGCTGGCTCTCACTCTCATCCCGAAGATCCAATGGAGAGATCTCTTCCCCCACCCATCTGATCCATGTAAGCCCCTTGGGGCCAACCCAAACAGTCAGCAAGATCCTTGGACTCGAGGTGTGGATCTGTTGTACTGGCAGTATGGCGCAATTTCCACCAGTCTGGCCCACATCCCCGGATTTTTATCACTTTCGAGGACTTCCCAATGTGATGAGGCGTGTGAGCACTCTTCTGTAATGATGCCATTGCACCACACATCTGATGTTGCCATGTTAAGCTCTTCTATCATCCTGGAGTCAGGTCCGCCTCGATCTCTCTCCTCTCACTGTCTTCTCATGGAGTCTGATGTTGTGCTGTACTCACATTGCACATCCCACATCACACTCCCTCAGGCATCACCTTCACTCCTTTCTTTCATCTTCTTTCTCGATCTTTCGATCTCCGATCTGCTCACATCTACATCCCACTCTTTGTCAAACTTCTCTTGAGTCTCACACTGAGAGATTCTCTGAATCTTTTGTCTTGCTTCTGTTTTTCAACTTGTCTTGTTCTTTCATCTGTGCTGACATCAAACATCAGGACTTCGAGGTTCACAATATCAGTCATGACTTCAGTGAAGGGGGGTCTCCTAGGGTTATGACTCCTGAGGGACAGCACTCAACTGGCTGCTCTCCTTCAACTGGCTGCTCTATCATTGCTAATGTCCCTTTCTGCCTTTCAGCCCCTGGTCTTCATGACAAGCACACTACCCTCTCTCAACTGGCTGTACTATCTAGGGTTGTGCCCATGTTCAGATTGCCCACTTCGGTGCCTCAGATCTTAGCCTTTAGCACTCCTCAATAGCACTCTCAATCTTCTTACTAGCGTATGTACAATCCAGGTCTCAGATACTGGGCCCCCAGCCCTCGGTCTCTGCAGTACCGTAGCAGGTAATCTATAGAGCTGGAGTTGGGACCTATCTTTTACACACTCAGCACAGACACATCCGGGTCAGCCTTTATAAAGTCAGCAACCCTTCAGGTGTCCCTACACCCCAGCAACCTCCTCAACCTCCTCAACAGGTCCAGGTCCACACACACAATCTAAGCATTCCCATGCATCATGCTGGCACAGGTGCACTTGCCAGTCAGTGGCTGTGCAGGCAAAGGCAGCAATGACTGAGTATAGATGACTGAAATATAATAGCTAATTGAGATCCCAGCTCCAGTGTCCCGGCTCACCACTCCACCCCTCTTCAGTCCTCCTCACTCCACCCTCGGGTTCCATCAGTCCTGCAGGGATCCCAGCTGGACGGTCTCTCTTTTGGATCAATCCCCCCTAGTTAGGGTGGTCTGGTCTCTCTCCCCAGACCTTCGGCGCTTCTGGTCCTCAAGCCCCTCTCTTCCTTTTTCCTATACAGGGAGGGTTCTCTTCCTCTGGCAGTTTAGTAGCACTGTGCCCCCTCTGGCCACACCGATAGCAAAAGAATTGCCTTTCCCCTTCGCCGGGGAGGTGGCTCTAGCTGAGAACTTTCCCCTTCCTTGCTCGTCAACGGTGCTTTGCAGTCTGAGCTTCTTATCTGTGTCAGGTGCTTTTGCAGCTCAGCTTCCTCTGTAGTTCTGTACCATCCTTTGCAGCTCGTTGTGCTTGTGTGCTGTGCCCTCCTGTTCTGCATTTTTGGTTTGGCAACCTGCTGTGGTTGCCTGTTTTTCTTCCTGGGCTTCCCTGTGCGCGCTTTGCTCTTCCTCTTCCTGACCTCCTTTATCAGCTGCTCAGCCTGGAGATGGGGATGATCTTGCCCTGATACCGATGAAGTAGGATTTGGTTTCCCTCTCTGGTTCAGTTCTCTTCCCTCCAGGAGTCACTGCTCCCCTCCATCTGCTCAGCAAGCACTGCTCCCTCCCCCTCTCTCTCTGCTCTGATCTCAGCCTCTCAGCTGTCCCCTTCCTTCTGCCTCACCCTTTCCCACCCCTTCTCAGCCTCTTACAGTAGCTGTCATCAGGGCTTCTCTCGGGGCTCCCATTATCAGTAACCTTCCAGGGCTCCCTAGGCAGTCCTAGGCACTGAGAAGGTCATCAATGAGCTTCAAGGGCTATTCAGCACTGCTAAGGGTCTACAGCTAGTACCTCTACAGCACATCTAATGCACTACATCGGTATGCTCTCACTTCCATTTCACTCAGTTGCTCAGCACTCCCCCTTTTCTCAGCTTTCCAACTTAACGCCCAAACTTCGACAAAAAACCAATCTTATATAGGCCACAATCCAACACAATCTTTGCCCCAGTGCTTGTGCTGCTTCCCCCCATAGCTGCTGCCGCCCTGAGCATGGGGCTGCAGGCAGCCCAAATACAAATCCATAACTCAAAATAATACAACAAACAATTCAAAATATATATACACACAACAATTGTTTCAGTGGAAGGTACTTGACACCCTTAACTAGGTAATGACCTCAGGACCAAGGGATCCTGCCCCAAATGTAGCCCCATGCCCCCTCTAGCCCCTCAAGCAGGTCCCCTTCTCACACATCCAGTCAGTATCCAGGCATTAACAACAACACAAACCAACCCGAACCGGAAACCACCCAGTGACCTGGGACACCACCTCACCCCCCTAGGCGCCTCGGGAAGTCTGAGGTCCCAAACTACTAATAGAGGAAGGAAACAATTAGCAAAATCGTTTTAATAAACACAAAACAAACGAACATAAACACAGGAGAACCACACACACACCTAAACAAGACCAAACAAAAAACAATGGCAAAACCTCCAGTACCAAGTCCAGTCCCAGGGTGGGTCCACCCCCAACCAAAGTCCAACAACCCAATCAGTCAGTCCCAGAGTTCCCCCCAAGTTTGCAGAGTTGAGTTTAAGTTTCAAGTTTTGGGGGGCTGGGTTGGGGGTGGGGGGTGGGGGCCGACTGCACCGGCCTGCGGGCCACTCTGTGGAGCCCTGCGTGGAGTCTGCTGCAGCCTTCACTGCGACTCACTCCACTCCCAGCTCCTCCTCCAGCAGCAGACCCGTGCCCCCAACCGGTCCCCTCCCCCACACCGCCTCACCACTGCTGCTCCACTGCTCCCTCGTCCCTGCCACTGCTCTGTGCCCAGCTGCTTGCTGATAGCCTCTCAGGCTTCAGGATCTCCTACCACAGCACACTTCTCTCACTCAGTGAAGCTGGCTTCTTTTAGTTAGCTCAATTTGTTTAGTGATTTCCCACTGTAGTAATGGCCCATCGTGCACCATTCCAGCAGCATGAATCTAGATGGACTCTAAAGGATTCAAAATCTTTAAGTGGAGAAGGGAGGAGAGAGAGAAGAGAGAGTTGGTGTTCCAAAGGCCTCAAGCAGCCCATACCATCAGGTACACACATCACTCCCTCCTCTCCAGTCCCTTCACTGGAACCCCTGTGGGTGTCCCTTGTAATGCTATTTAATGTAAAAGTAGGTTTTTGTCAATTTAAAGTCATTAGCAGTCTCTTCATTCCTCATAATAATAATTAGCCCCTTTTTCCTTTTTTTCCCCCAATAACAGAAATTGGGGATTTCCACAGTGTGAGAAAACCTTCCCATGCTGCTGCTGTGTGTGTTATGCTGAGTGAGTGGGTTTACCAATGCAAATGCACATTCCTAAAATTCCTTTGCCCACTCCTCATAATGTACCACCAGATGTCAGGGTAGGGCTCATCCTGACTCTGCTTACACATCCAAAGAGACAGACACACAATGAACAAAGACAGAGATACAAGTAAGAGCTGGTTGCTGTTGATGTATTCCCTGCAGCCAGTGGGAGGGTTCTGGCAGGCTGGATCTTGCTTTGGAATCTCCTACGTTAGGGGTGTTTGGTGTAAAAATAAATAAATATTGGAGGGGAACTTACCCCTGCACTGCAGCCTCTCTGTGATGGCTAAATCCCTGCAAAAGGGCTGTTCCTGGAAATATGTCTGCTGCAGGAGATGCTCTGCAGGAGTCACAGAGCTAGCTCTATGCTTCCCCTTACATTAGGCCCCCGGGTGCTGGTATTCTAGTGTAGGCCTATAGCAGCCTGATGATTCTGTGCTCTACCAATGGCCCAGAGAGGCCACTGAGCAGGGCCACAAGTTAGGGTAGTTCCCAGGGCTGCCCTAGTCTGGTCTGGGGGCCAAAGAGTAGGCAATCTATCAGCAGCACAAGTCAGTGTGTGGGCCACTTGCTGAACAGAACAGAGCTGCTGAGGGCTGTTGGGAGTGGGCGTGCTCTTTTCTGCAACATGCAATGAGAGCTACAGGTCCTTCAATCCATTCCCATTGCAGCAGCCCTCAGAAGGAAAGCACTATCTCCTCTGCTGCTCCACAGGGTGGGGGGACTCTGGTGACATCCCCTAGGACTCTGGAGCAGTTTAGTGTAGGGGTTGTGAGGAAAGCACCTTTCCCCCTCCCCCAAAGTAAGGGAGAGACAACGGTGTGTAGTTATTAATGCTGCTCAGAGCTGGAATACACCAACCCACTAAGATACCGGTAGTGGACTACGACTTGGAAGCAAGGACTGTAGCCACCTCAGCATTGGGTTGCCAGGTATCTGATTTTTGACTGGAACGCCTGGTCAAAAAGGGACCCTGGCAGCTCCAGTCAGCACCACCAACCGGACTGTTAAAAGTCCAGTCGGTGGTGCTGTGGGTCTAAGGCAGGCTAGTCCCTACCTGTCCTGACTTTGCGCTGCACCCTGGAAGTGGCCAGCAGGTCTGGCTCCTAGGTGGGGGTGGGGGACCACGGGGCTCCGCACGCTGTCCCCGCCCCAAGCACTGGCTCTGCACTCCCATTGGCCAGAAACCACAGTCAATGGGAGCTGGGGGGGTGCCTGCGGGCCAGAGCAGCATGCGGAGCCTCCTGCTCCGCCACCCACCTCTCAGGAGCCAGACCTGCTGGCTGCTTCTGGGGAACAGTACAGAACCAGGGCAGGGAGGGACCGCTGGCCGGGAGCTGCCCGAGGTAAGTCCAGCCCCAATCCCCTGCCCCAGCCCTGAGCCCCCTCCCGCACCCTGAACCCCTCATCCCTGATCCCACCCTGAGCCCATACCCCCTCCTGCACCCAACCCGCAGCCCCCTCCCGCACTCCAAATCCCTCATCTCCACCCAACAACCTGGAGCCCCCTCCTGCACCCCAGAGCCCACACCCCAACTTCCTGCCCCAACCCAGAACCCCCTCCCACACCCTGAACCCCTAATTTCTGGCCCCACCATGGAGCCTGCACCCCCAGCTAGAGCTCTCACCCCCCTCCCACACCCCAACCCTTTGCCCCAGCCCCGTGAAAGTGGGTGAGGGTGCGGGAGAGCAAGCCACCAAGGGAGGGGGAATGTTGTGAGTGGGGGGTGGGGCCTTGGGGCAGGGAAGGGGTGGGGTTAGGGTGTTCAGTTTTGTGCAATTAGAAAGTTGGCAACCTGACCTCAGCAGTTAGCCCCAGAAACCACTCTGACACAGTTGAGTGAAAGGGTATTTTACTTGGGTAGGCAGGAAAGGGCAAGGTTGCAGTCTAGATACCCTAGGTACAGAAAGCTTAAACAGTTACAGTTCACAGTGAGCAATAGTGGCTCTTGTTTGGGCTTGGGGGAGGGGAGGCAGTCCAATTGACTGGGCTCTTCAGGCCCAGTGGCTGGAGTGTCCTCTCCAGTCCAGACTCTATTCTAGCAAATGGGAATTTGCAGGCCAGGCTTATTTAGTGGTGTTTCTCTGAGGGGGGCACCTCTGCACTGGCTATCTACTCTGCTGCTCCCCCATAAGCTCCATACAGACCTCCACACAGCTGTAATGTCTGGCGCACTCAGCCTGTTCTACATGTGTCTCTGTACACAGTTCCTGGGGACTCCGCTCTGCATTCAGCTTCTCTCCAGTTCCAGGGTCATCATGTGGCTGCTGCTTCCCCAAGGTGCCTAGTCACTTTCTCCTATCTGGGCAGGGGAAAGGGATGTACAATGGAAAGGGGGTTGGCAGAAGTTGTAGTCCCCAGTGTATGTTGCAAGGTTCATCACATGTGATGTGGGGAAGGGATATTTGTGCAAGTCTCCCATCACACACTGGAAGCTGGGGCCCTCCTGGAATAGGGATAGAAAGCTCTCCCCTTCCTCCCCACGTCCAAAGAATGGGCAGATGGGGACCCTCTGTGTGGCGTACTGCATGGGTGAAGTCCAATGGGCCAGTTACTGAGCCAGCACCTCAGCACTGACCTTCCTGCTCCTGTTGCTGCCTGACTGAGATCTGTCAACAGCCTCACTGTGTGAGGAAGTGAAGAGAAGATGGCGCCTGTAAATGGCACCACACTGTTGACCCAGGACTGCTGTCTTGGGCTTCCCCTGCCAGGGCTGCTCAGAGGATTCAGGGGGCCTGGGGCAAAGCAATTTCGGGGGCACCTTCCATAAGAAAAAGTTGCAATACTATAGAATACTATATTCTCATGGGGGCCCCTGCAGGGCCCGGGGCCTGGGGCAAATTGCCCCGCTTGCCCCCCAGGCAGCCCTGTCCCCTGCTCTCAGTGAGACTTGGGAGTCCTACCATATTTTCTCCTCTCCTTCCTAGCTTTAGGTCAAATGGCAGCCAAGAAGGGAGCTGCTGTCAGCTTCCTGTTAGGCAGGAGGTGCAGGGAGCTCGGTACCTGAGACAGGGGGATTGGTTTAGGTGCCAACAGTCCCAGGATGCTGGCCAAGATAGCACAATGAGTGAGTCACAAGTTTGTGCAGGGTGTGATTCAGGTAAGAAAGAAAAAACAAAGTAAACTCCAAGAACTTTGCTTTTACTATTTCCAGTATCAGCTTCAAATGGAAGGGTATGTCATAGTACCAGCCGCCATCAGCTACCTCAAGGCTGGACAACTATCCAGCATCTCGGCTGATGCTGCACATGTGGCAGCTTTATCTTGCTTGCTCACATTCCTAGCAATTACTTACACATCTGGTGTAGGTGTGGGCTAGTAGCAGGGTTCCCTCTCCTAATGCCTGTAACTCAAATCTCTTCCTCCTCTGTCTCTGGCATGCCTTTTCCTGCGGTGCCCCAGCCAGGAAGTACTGGCAGCTAGGAAGAGATAGGGGGAGAGTGAGTGAGTGGAGGTTGGAGGCAGCAACAGAAGGGCTGGTGCTGGCTAGGGCACAAGGGACATGTGACAGAAACAACCCTGGCCCCAGGATCCTGCAGATGTTCCCCCAGGCTTCCCCCTCCCTCTAACACTCCTGGACCCAGGCTGCCCTTTCTCCCCGCATAACCTCTTCCCTAGGCTTCTCTCACCACCACCTGGTCTCTACTGGCTTTTTCAATCGCCCCTCACTCATCACAGGCATTTCCCAAACCCCAGTTCCTGTCTGCCTCCCAATCTATTTCCCGCTCTTTTCCCTCCAGTTCCCTCTGTGTACAACCCACCCCACACACACCCACTCCCCAAAGCCATTCTCTTCCCAGTCCCCTCTTTTTCCATCTCCCTGACTAGCTCTTGCCCCCTCACAATCCTCAGCTACCCTAATCCTCTTAGCTGCTTCAGCTCCCTGCTCCATACCCAACGTTCACACACACCTGCTCCCACTGTTCTGCTGGAGCTTGGGCCTGGGCAGCTGTTGATGGGATAGGAACTTTTGAGGGGACTTTACTCCTAACTCAAAGCTGACCTCACTTGTGGGATGGTGCTAGCAGGCAGGGCCGGTGCAAGGATGTTTCATGCCCTAGGCGAAACTTCCACCTTGCACACGCACCCCCGCCCTGAGCCCCCCTCTCCTCCTGCAGCAGCTCCCCCCTCCGCCCTGAGGTGCCCCCCTGCGGCAGCTCCCCCACTCCACCCTGAGGTGCCCCCCCTTGCGGCAGCCTAAGCTGATTGGCACCGCAAGCCTGGGAGGCAGGACAAGTGAAGCAGCTCACCCCTGCCCCGCCACCACCCCCAGCACGCCGTGACCGCTTCACTTCTCCCGCCTCCCAGGCTTGCAGCGCCAATCAGCTTAGGCACCGCAAGCCTGGGAGGCAGGAGAAGTGAAGCAGCCACGGCGTGCTTGGGGAGGAGGCGGGGCAGGGGTGAGCTGGGGCGGGGAGTTCCCCTGTGTGCCCCCCCCCCCATACTTGCTGCAGGCAGCCCTCCCCGCACTCCCCTGCCCCAGCTCCTTCCGCCTAAATGCCAGCGGCGACCAGGGCGGCCGAAGATCCGGCCGTCGCGGTCACTGCCGAAGAAAATGGTGCCCCCCAAATCCCAGTGCCTTAGGCGACCGCCTAGGTCACCTAAATGGTTGCACTGGCCCTGCTAGCAGGACAGGTTCCTGATTCCCCCTCCCATCTGCAACCCTGGGGGCTCTTCCCTGACCTTCCTTTTCCAGCCACACCAGTTCCTTGTGCTGTGGTGGGGATAGGAGAAATATATTAATTAGAAATAGTATACATGGAACTGCATAAAATTTGACACCTTTGCAAACTCTAGTGCTCATCTGAATCTGCAGTTTTTCTTTTGATGCTGGGGAGAAGGAAAGTATTGTACAGCCTGAGCCAGGGCGACTGCTACAGTCACTAACAGTGGACTCATGGGAAAGTGGGGAAACAGTAAAGAGTAAAGTGAAATTCTGGAACAGCCTACCGAGGGAAACAGTGGGGGCGAAGGACCTCTCTGGCTTTAAGATTAAGCTTGATAAGTTGATGGAGGGAATGGTTTGATAGGATAACGTGATTTAGTCAATAGGGCAATAACGTGCCGCCACTGGTAATTAGTACCGAGGGTCAATGTTGGGATATTGAAAGTCTTTTTCCTGAGTGTCTGGCTGGAGAGTCTTGCCCGCATGCTCGGGGTTCAGCTGATCGCCATATTTGGGGTCGGGAAGGAATTTTCCTCCAGGGTAGATTGGCAGTGGCCCTGGAGGTTTTTCGCCTTCCTCCGCAGCGTGGGGCAGGGGTCGCTTGCTGGAGGATTATCTGCTACTTGAAGTCTTTAAATCAGGATTTGGGGACTTCAACAGCTGAGTCAAAGGAGAGAATTATTTCAGGAGTGGGTGGGTCAGCTTTTGTGGCCTGCATTTTGCGGGAGGTCAGACTAGATGATCATAATGGTCCCTTCTGATCTTAAGTTCTGTGATTCTATGATTCTATGATACTTTTATATACCCATTCCTACTAGTCTTCATTTGTATTTAGCTAGTCATAGTGTCATGGTAGATGCAGCTATTGGTGGTGAGCAGGATTTTATTCAAATTAGTGGGACTGGGATGATTAAAGGGTAAATTAAAAAATTTTCCAAGATGTCATCTGACCTTTAACCCCAGCAAAACTGCAAAAGGACTATGGTTCCAGCTACTCTGGCCCTTTCAAATAATCCATAGAAACTAACTGATTTATTTTATTTATTTCATTTATTGCAAATGACACTCTGTTTTAAACATTCCAGTGGAAAACAGCAAAGAAAGAGTGCTAGGTTAAAGGAATACAAAATTGTTCATAATATTTTCCTAGTTATCCTTTTTCTTAAAAAAAATGCTTATGTTGTTTTGCTGAAAAGTTAAATACCACAGTGATGGTGTGAAATTAACAATGGCTTAAAAATAGCATCTGAATGAAGTATTGTCTTAATTTTGGCTCTGAAAAATTATCCATTTATATGCTTCTTAAAAGTGTCTGTTTATTTAAGAGTAATTGCTGTCTTAACAGTTATTTTTTCTTTTGGTTCTGGGCTGGTAACCCTGTGCTTTTCACCCTCCCTCTCTCACCGCATTAAGTGTGCACAACAGCTTACTGCTAGTGAAACCACTACAAAGCTCTTCAGACCAAACATGCCGTTTGTTTGTAGAGGAAGGTCAGGCACTGTTCTTTATGCAGATGGCACACTAAAATTGGTGGAATTTAAAAAAATGACCTTCTCATATTAGAAATAGCCATGCAGCCCAGGTTCTGAACAGTTGTGGTCCTCAGACACTAAACCGTTTTTGTAAGAGTAGGTGTGTTAATATTAGTGACTTGGGAATTTCCAATTTGGAAAATTAAATTTGACATTAGCTCCCTGCTTTCCTCCTGTGTTTCATTTGGATACAGTATTCTTCCCTTTTTGTCCCAATTTGTTCTTTTGTGTTGCTCTGTGACCTGAGAAGGACAATAATTGGGTACAGGCTTCTTTTCTTTGTTTCTTTATCATGAATGAAGGCCTGAAACATGCCGTTTTTTCCCCTTCCCCCCCCCCCCCCAATTCTAACAGCTCTCAGGAATATCAAAACTTGTCTTCTCGTTTTTTTTGCTAGAAGTCTTCTTAGAGGCCCCAGGGAACTGGTATGAGAGCTTTCTCAGCCCTTAAACAAAGGCATGGGTGCATTGCTGAATCTTTAACAAAGATCTTTTCTTTCAACTAATTTTTGGTGTAATCAGGATCTGAATGAATTCCCCTTACAGCTAGCTGGGAGGGTGGAGAGGCTTTAGGAGCAAACTGTATTTATATGAACACACCTACTCTGCTGAGATATCTAGCAGATTCAGCGGTGTTGCTCAAAGTGATCAACCTTGTCTGCCACTGGGTTACAAATCACTTTAGTACTGAATTCAGGAGTAGTGAAATGCTGTTACCAATGTTGTTTTCTTTATTGTAGGAATACAGGGATGCAGGACTGTGCTTAACCTGTCCCAGATGAGGGGTGACCCTCAGCTGAAAGGACCTAGTTAATCCAAAGGCTCAAATGCCAGTAAGTAAGAGGAATTGGGATAGGTGTCCCAGCTGGGAGATACAGACCCTCCCTGAAGGGTCTTCTCTGGACTGGTTTAATCTGTTTCCTCCCCTGTGCAGCGGCCACCACCCTCACACCCACACACACCCACATCAAAGAAAGAGCTAAATAGACTTTGTTAGGCGCCTCTTTGGGCTTGTCTACACTGCCAAGTTGTTGACAAAACTTTTGTCTTTTGCAGGTACTTAAAAAAGCACACCCCCCCCCCCAAAAGATAAAAGTTTTGCTGCAACACACGGGCTAGAAGTATTTTGTTGGCAAAAGTGCCAACAAAGAGCGTTTACCCATGTGGTGTAGACAAGCCCCTTGTTATTTTAAATGCTCAATCAGAGCTGAAATCAGTTGTGGTAGGATTGTGTTTCTGCCCTGCCTGCTAAGAGCTAAAAATTACTGAGAGCTAAGCTCACTTGAGATGGGGCAGTGTTTCTGGCCAGCCTGGAAAGAGCTGAAAATTACTAAGAGACTGATGTGCAGAGATCACAGCAGAGAGGCAGGTGGCAGCAGACAGTTGGCTGGCAGTGAGCGGCTAGCAGGGCGGCTGGTGGAGAGGTGCAGCAAGCGGCCAGCAGGGGTGGCTGGCAGAGAGGTGCAGCAAGCGGCCAGCAGGGCAATTGGCAGACAGGTGCACTGAGTGCCAGGAGGGCGGCTGGCAGAGAGGAGCAACGAGCAAGTGCCTGAGCAACGAAGCGAGTAAGGTGCCTCTTTACCCACCCCCTCCACCTAGTGTGGGAGGTGAGCTCTGCAGTTGCACCTCTTAACTCTGGGTCTGCACTGACCAAGGACAGCAACTGTGAGTGGGGCGCAGAGAAGTTGGGCACATGAAAGGGACTTTTGGGTTGCTGAACTTAAGAACCTGACGGGGAGAGGACACTGCCCAATTTACTTGGGGGTGGATCTTTTGCTCATGGTTTATGTTTATGAACCCTGTTAGCTGTGTTTTCCCAAATTAATGCTGAGTTACTTTCCTCCCTTTATTAAAAGTTTATTTTTTGCACTCAGACTCTGTGCTTGTGAGTGGGGAAGTATTGCCTCTCAGAGGTGCCCAGGGATGGTGTGTAATTTTCCCAGGTTACTGGGTGGCGTCTTGAGCCGGTTCTGTGTTGTATCATTGGAAAGGAACCCCTAAATATTGAACTCGGCCGTGGTTACTGCTGGCTCCACCTGGCAGAAGGGTTACATGGGGCTAAATAAATTTTAACAAAAAAAAACAAACATCAAAGCTTTAGTTAGAGGCCAAATAATTCCCAAGTGTTCAGGTTTACTTCCTTGTTACTTATGACGACGTAGTCCTACTAGTTCTTCAGTTGTTTATAAAGTCTCCCATGAAAAAGAAGGGTAGGTAAGAAGTGAATTTCCAATGTTAAGAAATAATCCGGGAAAAACACATCAGGCTGTATTTATACATAACAGGAGGGCACAACATTCTTTTATTACCTTTTTATACGTCACTTTTTAACAACTGTCATGTTCTTTTCTAGCCTTGGCTGTATTTCAGGGGTAGGCAAAGTGATTCCTGTTACAGTATACACCTCTACCCCAATATAATGCGGTCCTCGGAAGCCAAAAAATCTCACCGTGTTATAGGTGAGGCTGCGTTATATCAGGGTAGGGAGAGGAACTGGTCCCCGCCCCAGCTCACCTCCACTCTGCCTCCGCCTCCTCCCTGAGTGCGCCGCCACCACTCCATTTCTCCCTCCCTCCCTCCCTTCCAGGCTTGCCGCACCCATCAGCTGTTTGGCCTGGCAAGCCTGGGGGAGGGGGGCGGAAAGCAGAGTGGTGGTGGCGCACTCAGGGGAGGAGACGGAGATGAGCTGGAGTGGGGAGCAGTTCCTCTGAGCCCCCCGTTACTTGCTGCGGCCCTCCCCAAGTGAGAGATGTCCCATTTTATGTATACTTCAGTGTATAGCCCTCTATCATGGGGCCTGACTCTTGTACCATATCTATCTGTCAGATACTGTGTTACTGTGTGTTCTGTGACATTAAAAATCAAGTTTAATTAAAAAATCAAAAGTAACCTGATGAAAGATGAGGATACGTGTATTATACGGTAAGGAAAAAAGGTATGTGGAAATAGTCATACTGTCACAAAGTGGGTCACAAAGACTAAAGGGTTTCTATGGATCCATATTCAGGCTGTGGTCCTTCTGAGGCTTTACTTGATTGGATGATCAGCTTTAGAGTCCTCTCCTGGTTCTATAGACGTCAACAAATGTTTGGCCATTGACTTCAGTGAAAATAGGATTGGACCCCAACTGGTTTCCCATTGTACTTGTTTCTTCAGTCTTCCATCAAATGCTTTGTTCTCCTCATATAAAATCTTGCACTGAATTAATCAGACTCTAGAGATCCCAAAAGTGTTCAGTTGTGAGTTTCTCTTCCTTTCAAAGTTCTTATTCAATAGAAACAACACCTCCAAGAGCTCCCTGACTGGCCATAGGCCTGAGTGGTGGCATGAGAGTGACACTCTGTGGCTAAAGAAGAGAAATGCAGTTTCTTCATTCAACTTGATCCAATTTCTGTGCAGCTGAGTGAAATACAGCAGGAAGGTTCTGTATGGTGTGACCCAGCAGCTAGTGTGAGGGCTATCCCCCTCAGAGTCCACTGAAAACAGGGGGACAACCCAACAAAAGCCTATTTGTTTTATGTAATGCAGATCTGTCTTACAGATTGGAACTAGAAAGGCAAGACAACTGGGTCTCTTTTACTATGCTGAAAGGAATGAAATTTACAGAGTCATAGAGTTTGAGGCCACAAAGGACCACTAGAGCATCTAGTCCTGTATATCACAGACCATCAAAATCACCCAGCATTTGCATACTAAACCCAACAACTGAAATTAGACCTAAATATATAGCCCACAGGAGAGTAGTATATTGTGCCCATAGACAGAGATTAGGAGAGAACAGGGTGCACTAGTGGCTGAGGCCCCCACAATGGCAGAGAAATGATTGTGAGGTAGATCCACATAATCCTGGCAAGTGACCTGAACCCACATTCTACAGAGGAAGGTGAAACCCCCAGTCCCAAACCCCCAAGGCCCTGTCAATCTGACCTGGGGGGAAATTTCTTCCCAACCCCACAAATGATGATCAGTTAGGCCCTGAACATGTGAGTCACAACCAGCCAGCCAAGCACCTGAGAGACAGAATGCTTGGTACCATGGGTGGTGGGTGGACCCTCCTTTGGAGAGGCTAGCCCTGTGGTCCCGCCCCTTCTACACGAGGCACCGTCCTCCACAGCAGGAGCCCTGATCCCCCTCAACCCTCCTTCCCACGGCCGGAGGAGCCCTGGACTGGCCCCAGTCCTGGGCTGGTCCCAGCCGGCCAACTGACCCGAGCCCCAGGCTGGCCTGAGCAACTCCAACCCAGTGTCCCGCAGCAGCGGCTCCAGCCAGGGAAGGCAGAGCCTTCCCTGGCCTATTATACCTGCCACCCATGCTTGGTACCACCTCAGAACCCTGGTCCACCCCTTTCAATATCCCATCTCCCGCCATGACCATCCCTGATGCTTCAGAGGAAGGAGACCAAAAGGATTGCAATACAGGTGACATGTCATCTCTTTTCATTGCCCCTCCTCTTACCTCTTATAGTACCCACAAAAAACAGGCAAAACAATACAAAGAAAATCCCTGCAAAGATTTATACTAGGGCTGTCGATTAATTGCAGTTAACTCATGCAATTAACTAAAGAAAAAATTAATCACAATTTAAAAAATTTATTGCTATTAAGCACAGTTTTTATAGCACTGTTAAACACTAGAATACCAATTTAAATGTATTAAATATTTTGGATGTTTTTCTACATTTTCAAATATATTGATTTCAATTACAACACAGAATATAAAGTGTACGGTGCTCACTTTATATTATTATTTTTTATTATAAATATGTGCACTGTAAAAATGATAAACAAAAGAAATAGTATTTTGCAATTCACCTCACAGAAGTACTGTAGTGCAACCTCTTTCTTGTGAAAGTGCAATTTATGTATGTAGTTTCTTTTGTTACATCACTGCACTCTAAAACAAAACAATGTAAAACTTTAGAGTTTACAATTCCATTCAGTCCTACTTCTTGTTCAGCCAATTGCTAAGACGAACAAGTTTATTTACATTTATGGGAGATAATGCCAGCTTTGCTTCAGCATTCTGTCACACACACTCCCTGTGTACAGCCTAGAGACAGCATATTAGCAATCTTTGATTATACAATAAACTGAGTAGAATGCACTGGAGAAAAGAAAGCACGTGCTCCCTGTTCAATTAATGAGAACTATGAAACAGATGGAGGGTCTTCATTCCTGTGTACCCCTATTTTATTTTATAGCTTGATTTATATAGTGTCTTTGGTATGCCTTAAAGCTCATTACAGAATTGCAAGTGTATTTTCACTCCACTTAGTGGGAGTGTCCGTAGAAACCTGATTTAAATCTAATTCTTCTATGGCAATGAGTGCTACATAATGGAGAATGCTTCAGTGGTGCTTACTGTTTTGTATGTCTAAGGCCATGTCTACAGTACAAACTTTGGTCAACACAAGTTACATCAGCATAAAGCCTCCGCAGTTAGTATATTGTTTGTGTGTGTGGATACTTGGCTCCTTGCATCGGGACAACATATACTCACCATCCATGAGTGCTTGTGTTGATACATAGTGCAGTGCACCATGGGTAGGTATCCCAGTATGCAACCAGCCACTGGTCATGTAAGTGTGCAAGGCCATTAATCGTCTCCTGCTGCACAGGACAGTGACTCTCAGCAATGGGGTTCCTGAACTGCAGTCTATTGCGCCACTATAGAACTCGAGTCTATTGCAAATCCAGCCACTATGTCCTGTGCATTGCTGTTCATGTCAGGGGCCTGTGAGTCAGGCTTATCAGAGGTATCCATGGTGGTATGTGGGATTGAAATAGGATCTCCAGCAAGTATGACTGTTGGCCTCCTTGATCTTCCGGTATGCCTACTCACTTCCTTCACTTTCATGCAGCACTGCTGCTGGTCCTTGTTGTACTCCTTCTCCTGCATCCCCCAGGCAACCTTCTTGTAGATGTCCATATTTCTCCAGCTGGTCCATAACTGTGCTTGCACAGCCTCTTCTCCTCACAGACTAGGAGATCCAATATTTCCTGTCTATTCCAAGCCTGTGCATGTCTGGAGCATGTAGCCAGCATGGTCTGCTGGGCAGTTGCACACAACAATGGGGAGCTTGCTTGCCAAGCTGGATAATCAGGACAAGTCATTTCACAAATTTGCAGGGCTTTAAAGAGGATGTGGGGCTTCTGGTCTCCATGACCCCTGGGCAGTAGAGTTCACAATTGTGACCAGAGTAATCAGTGTCAGGCATTGTAAGCCGGATGCTGGAGGAGTGTTAGGGTCGACACAAGTAATGCAGTGTCTATACTCGTGTTGTGTTGACCTCAGTACATTGACCATGGCTCAACACTGGTTAGGGAGGTGGTGTAACTGTCGCTGTAATGGGGTGCTTACATCAGTGGGAGACAAATGTAAGTGTAGACACATACACAGCTAGGTGACACAAGGTGGCTTACATCAACCTAACCTTGAAGTGTAGACCAGGCTTAAATCTCATGCTGATTCTGTCTATTTGGCTATGGCTAAACTACAGTGGCACAGCTGCGCCACTGTTAGCTCTCTGTATAGCTGTTTTAAGATGATGGGAGAAAGCTCTCCCATTTACTTAATTAATTAATCCAAGCGGTGGCAGCTACGTCCACAGGAGAGGTCCACATTGGTGTTTAAGTCAGCATAAGTTGTGTTGCTCACGGGGGTGACCAATTCACACCTCTGAATGACATAATTTACATTGATTTACATAATTTATGTTGACTTAAACTGTAGTGTAGTGATAGCCTCAGTTCCTCCACTAGCTGTTTTCAGTTTTTCGATAGCTATGATGGATGCAGAACATGCATGAAGCATATCACCACTGCCTGTTTCTTATATGCTGGTCCCCTATACTGGGTGTCTGTGACAGTGCACTATCAGCAGCACCCTGACCACTGTGGGCTGGTCTACACTGCGGGGGGAGGGATCGATCTAAGATACGCAACTTCAGCTACGTGAATAGCGTAGCTGAAGTTGAAGTATCTTAGATCGATTTACCTCTCGTCCTCACGGCGCGGGATCGACGTCCACGGCTCCCTCTGTCAACTCCGCTACCGGCGTTCGCGCTGGTGGGGTTCCGGAGTTGACGGGAGCACGTTCGGGGATCGATATATCACGTCTAGATGAGCCGGGATTTATCGATCCCCGAGAAATCGATCGCTACTCGCCGATACGGCGGGTAGTCAAGACGTACCCTGACATTGCTGCAGCCTTCTTCAGGCTGCAGCCCAGCTGGAGGCATTTAACCTTTCTGTTGGGGGATTATGAGCACCTGGGAGGTAACCACTGGGATAATTATGTAATTGGAAGGCTATAAGTGGAATGAACAGGAAACAAGGGGAGCTCAGAAGGAAAGCTTAGAGCAGGGGTCAGCAACCTCTGGCATGCAGCTCAGCAGGATAAGCACCCTGGCAGGCCGGGCCAGTTTGTTTACCTGCTACATCCGCAGTTTCAGCCAATCGCGGCTCCCACTGGCCGCGGTTTGCCGCTCCAGGCCAATGGGAGCTGCGGGAAGTGGCGTGGGCTGAGGGACGTGCTGGCCACCCTTCCCGCAGCCCCTATTGGCCTGGAGCGGCGAACCGCGGCCAGTGGGAGCCGCGATCAGCCAAACTTGCAGATGTGGCAGGTAAACAAACTGGCCTGGCCCGCCAGGGTGCTTACCCTGGTGAGCCAAGTGCCAGAGGTTGCTGACTTCTGGCTTAGACGGTGAGTGTGGGCTGAGGTGTGATGGTGGTATGAAAGTCTCTCCTTGCTGTATGCCTGCATCTCAGTTACTTTGTAAGAAAAGAGTAAATACATACCTTGGTGAAAGGATAACAACCTGGTGTGTGTTTGTGACTGTGAGACTATGCGAACTGGCAAGCACTGAAGTACACCAGCTAGTGACAGAGATGCCCTGTGACAGCATCTCACAGCTATTCCAATTGGGGATGACTGGCAGGCAGGCAAAGGGCTCTATTGTTCTTCCAGTGCAGACAGTGGCTTCTCCTAACTCCACAGGCTTATTCAGTAACATGACAGGCATGTCACACTTCTGCAGTTCCCAGACCAGCATTAGAATGATTTAAATGGTAATTTCTGCTGACCAGAAATTCCATTCAGTCAAGGTGGTAAGGTTCTCTGTTGGAGAATCCCAATGAAAAGGATTCCACTGATATACAGCCGTGTGTTAAGTAGAATGTGGCAGTCATTAAAATTATGCAAGCAACACTTGGCAATGCTTTAGGAACTAGAATTGGAAACCCAGAATTGGAAACATATAAGGTAAGGCACAGTTGAGGATCTCTCTGTGACCCAAGAACCCCTTAAAGCCAACTGGCAAGAGTGTTACAGGAATGTCCCAATGTCATGCGAGGTCTTAAATGAAAGCTGGGGTCACACTAGTCATTAATATATTTGTGAAATGTATGTACAGATACTATGTAAGGAGTTATGTCTATATACTGAAAATATGTTTTAAAGTCTGTATCAAGGCAGAGCTGGCACACGGGTGTTCTTTCAGACAAGAAATGCTTATTCCCCTCTCTGCTGAGATGTAAATTAAGCACTGTAAATTAACACAATGGGTCTCACATCACCCATCTAAACTGAATGCAAATGAAGGACTGTAAGAATTGTAGAAAGGAATTAACAGGTAGGGAAACAGAGCAGGGGGAAAGAACCTTATCCTGAGATACAACTTCAGAGGTATATTTGAAGAACAAAGAAGACATCCCATCATCTTGCAGCTAGGAAGTAAACAGGCAGTGTGTTTACATTCATGAAAATGGGATCTAAACCAGCCTTGGTTGGAAATGCTGCAGAAGACTTTGGGTGAGATAATAATTCTTTAGACGGGAGGTTAGCATGTTACGTTTCATTTCCAGACAGCGTGTTATGATTTTGTTTTATATGTAACCTTTTATTTCCATTATCCTTACTCACTATCGCTTGAATCTTTTCTATAGTCTTCTATGCTTCCTCCTCTTGCTCCATGAGTTCCCTCTGCACCTTTTTCCCAGTAGGGTCTGTACACCTCCATATATCCCTTCTTCTCATTCGGAGACCAGAAAGCACAGCTCTGTGACACCCCTCCATGTGTCTTCCACTTAGTGACCGGACGTCCTGATTTTATAAGGACAGTCACGATTTTGGGGTCTTTTTCTTAAATAGGCTCCTATTACACACACACCCCACTCCCAATTTTTCACGCTTCCTGTCTGGTCACGCTATTTCCACTCCCCAACCCCTGTAGGGCCTTCCTGGTCCCCTGTGCACCACTTCGTAATCCCTCCCAGGCAGATTCCTGCCCCTCTGTATTTTGTTTTGGTCTCC
Source organism: Mauremys reevesii (assembly GCF_016161935.1). Classification (NCBI taxonomy): domain Eukaryota; kingdom Metazoa; phylum Chordata; order Testudines; family Geoemydidae; genus Mauremys; species Mauremys reevesii. Next base: position 269,155,251 of record NC_052623.1, read on the forward strand.
CAGTCCCAAGCTATAACCCCGTTACTCCTGGCTCAGCCCAGCAGCTGGAGTCCGAGGATACATTTTTATTTATAAACAACTATACTTATAAATGATACTGCTCAGACACTTGAAAAATACTCTTTATATAATTTCAATCACCCCATTAGCAACTCTTCCCCCCACCCCCGACTGCTAAAAGACATTTATCAGCAAGGTCTACAGAACAAAACAAATTTGGAATTTCTGGACCAAGGTTTTGGAGAGATTATTAACCCAAAAGTGTCAGAAAATTGTTCAAAAAAGTAATTTACAGTCAAGATTTCAAATCACTGAGGAGGAAATCCTGGCTCCACTGACATTACAGACACAATGGAGCCAGTTCATCACTTAAATGTAAAATGAATGATGGCTGGAAGGAAGCACAGGGCAGGGCTCTCACAGGCTGCTGCTACACATGGTAAGAGCGAGTTGTCACCCCATTTCCATACCTAATTCCTGTTAGCGTGACCGGACGTCCCGATAAAACCAGGACCATCCTGATATTTAGGTGTTTGTCCCAACCAATGTTTGGTCAGGATGCAATTTATCCCGATATTTTGCAGCACTCCCCCCGCCTTTTATTTTTGCTCCGCCGGCGAACCCGCCCCATGTGTCCCAATATTTTCTTCCTTTCAGCTGGTCACCCTCGTTCCTGTTCATAATAAAGGGTTTAGCTTGAAACCCGCCTCCTGGGCGGCACGAGGCCACAAAGGTGAATTGCGCTGTGTGGGGCTGCAGGGCACCACTGGGGTTTCTGTCAGGCAGTGACGCGCCCCTTGGCCCCAATGCACAGGCCTGGCGGGTGCTCGCGTAGGACGCCACGCTCCGCCGGGACTCAGGCCGCAAGCCCGGCAACGCCGCGCGCAACCACCTAGAGCAGCACTGCGGCTGCGCACGTCACAGGGCACCGGACCACACTGACCCCCTTGCTAAGCGGGGGGTGCGAGGGTTTAGCGCTCAGTGGCGCATGACTATTGTCCAATCAGAGGCGCGGTTAGATGATACCCAGGCTGTTAAATCATCAGTAGCTATGGTTGATATGACCAATAACATTGCTTGTTGTTGTCCACCAGCTGAAAGGTTGGTGGGCGGGGCACCCCTAACTATTTCCACCAATGGCTTGAGAGCTTCACTAAGACCGACACCTCCCGTGCCAAATAGCATTTCAATCCGTCTGAAAGCTGCAGGGGGCGGTGCAACCGGGGGATAAATAGCATCGCAAGCTATGCGGGGGTGGGTTGTTGCGTCTCTGTCATTAACCAGTTGAAGGGCGGAGGCGAGGAGGCGGGGCGTCGCGGATCTGAATGTTTATAGCTTGGCCCTATTAATAACCTGAACACCCGTCATAATCTCTCCCTCTTGCTGGGCCCACACGGGAGCCGGTGGGCGTGTCTACAGTTGACTGACGTCGCTCTTCTAACCACCTGACATGGGCGAGGCTGCGGGCGCGCGGTGAAGCGCCAAACGGCGGGGCACTCTGAGAACCGCAGCTGGGGGGGGCACTCTGTTTTGTGACGGGCCCAATATTCACCCAATGGGTGGGAGAGACTAAAAATACAGCCCAATGAAGGGTGTGGAAGGGCAGGAGCTGTGAGCGTGAACTCTTTCTACGGGCTGGGGTTGTAGCCAATGGGGAGAAGGGAAGAGGAGTCGCCAGCCAATGAATTATGTGGAGAGGGCATGTATCAACTTATGACTGTCAGTGAATGTAGCCAATAGGTGAGGACGTAGTGACGACGCTACCCAATTGAAGATGCGGAAAGGTGGGCATTGTTATGATAGGCAAGAGTTGTGGCTAATGGGCGGAGAGATCATCGAGGCACTATCCAATTAACAGTACGGAGGGGTGAAAAGGGGCGAGGACGTGCATGATGGGCAGGGAATGAGGCCAATGGGCAGGGAGGTCGTCGCAACACTGTCCAGTGAGCGGCGCGGGGGGCGGCCCGGAGGCGTGTCTCGGTGTGTTTGGGTTCGTGCTCCTGGGGGGAGGGAGACGGCGGCGAGGAAAGTTTTTATTTTTTAATTTTATTTTGTTTTCAGTTTCTGGGGTTCGCGCTTCCCCGGCGGGTGAAGCGAGCGGGCGGGAGGAGCCGCCCCCGGCGCTGAGAAGAAGGGGGCTGCGCGCCCCAGGGCGGCGGCGGCTCCTCGGCGGTGAGTGCGGGACAGGGCCCCCCGGGCACAGACACTCGGCGGGGTCTCCGCCGGCCTCTTCCCTGCGCCTCTCTTCCCGCGGGCAGGCCCCGCCCCGGCACCCAGGGGCAGCGGGGGTCTGGCTGCAGACCGGCCCCGCCCGGTGCGATCCGCCGCCGCGCCAGGGCTCTCCCGGGGGCGGCTCCGCTGGGGACTGAGGCGCTGCCCTCAGCGTGCGCGGGGACAGGGGGCCGCTCGGGGGCGGGGGGTGTCTAGGCCGGGAGTTTAACTGGTGCCCGAGCCCCGCCCCCCGCGGAGGGAGGGGCAGCCCCGGACTCCGCCAGGGGAAGGCGAAACGGGCCTGGAGCCCGCGGTCTCCTTCCCTCAGGGCGCTGCGGACGGGCGGTTGGGGGGGAGCCTGTCTGCCCGCCCGCGGCCGGATGGGGCCTGCAGCGCCGCTCTCCGCCCGCTGCACGAGCCTCAGCATCCTCGGCGCGGCGCGCGAGGCCAGCAGGGACCCGCGGAACATCCCGCCTGACCCCCGGCGCAGCCCAGGCCGCCCGCAGCGGGGACTAGAGCAGAGCCACGCAGCCCGCGGGAGGCTGGAGTGTGATGTGCCCCAGGGAGAGACTAGGAGCCTGTCTGGGCGCTAATGCGAACAAGCCGCTAACAAACCTTTAGTGGTTGAAATTAGCCTGCTCCGCTGAGTGTGGATAAACTCCCGAGGTTATTTTCCTAGCACTGCAAACCACATTGGATTTGTTTAACATGGTGCTAGTTAAAATGAGTGTGTAGGCGGGAGGAGAGACCAAACTTAAGAGGTGTGTCCCAGGCTCAAACCAGTTCTCAGAGCTGTTCGTTTCATAGGAAAATGTGAGAAGACAAATCGCTAGTGCTGCTTAACGCTGCCTGCAGGATGGTGACCAGCAAACTCTCATCTGCCTGCTTTGTGATGCTCCATATGTTAATAATATATATTATATATGACTAAATAGGAATAGGACATAACTGAGGTCATCTAGATTTGTGAAGTGTGTGGTTTGTTTTTGTTTTTTTGGTTTTGTTTTTTAACTGAACCTAGAGATAAGTGGTCATGCTGAGGCCCTGTATTTGCATTCACAGTCAGACATGCTTAGTATGACCCCTTGGCTTTTTTAATGTCAAATTGTATCTTGTTTTTTAAACTTTTGGTTTTAATATGCAGACTATTTTGAGCAGGCTGTAGAAATGCATACTGCTTGCAAAGTATTGTCATCTTCAAGTTTCTCTTGTCATCTATGTTTATATTTAAGAAAGGAATTTTATCTTTAATATAAACTCTTGTATGACTAGCTAAGAATCATGAGTATCTTGCCTTTGCATTTAACAAGACTCTAGATTTTCATGAAAGATGCTGCAAAAAATGGTAATAGTCTTTGATAGCTTGTATAGTCTCTTCGTTTTGAAGATCTGTATGACATTACAGTTGTAGACTAATGCACGAGAGCAGATGGGTGTATTCATGTACCTCAAAATAGACAAATCTGTTTAGCCCATAACAGTTTAATTGAATTATAACATCAGGAGTTGGCTGGCCCATCTAGGGGTATAGGCCACAGTTCTAGTTAGTGCAACTCATCAGTCAGTACAACACATGCTGGGAAGTAAGGTAATCATTCTGTGTGCAGATGGCATGGTACTTCACAGTGTGGCTCTCTCACTGGAGCTAGGCTCACTGGAGAGGAGTTAATCACGTAGTGATGACCTAGCCTTACAGGCTTGCAACAGTAGTTTGGGAGGTCTCTTCACTGCTGAAAAGGTCAGCTGCTGCCCTTTTTTTTTTTTTGGTTTACAGCAAGGTGTAGTTAGTTATCTCTAGTCTTGAAGGGATTAGATTTTTTGGGGGGAAATACCAGCTTTCTCATACACATGTGAACTGGCAAAAAATATTTTCCTCGATAGATGAAATTTAGATAGGCAAAGAAGAAAGTCTGCTTGAAAACTTTAACTAGAGTTCAATTTAAGGATATTTGTGTATTTTGACATGATGTTTACAATTTGTGTTTTAACAGTTTATAAAGCTTTGGGATTTTTTAATCTTGGCATCTACTGTAATTAAATTATTATTGTCTGACCCCCATATACTGTCCCAAATGTGTGAAACTTCAAATTGATAAAAATAGAAACAAACAGAAATTATTAAAAAAATAAAATTGAATTCTGCCAAGCCTCATTATCTTGCTGTAAAGTCCTAGTGGAGGTAAGGTGCAAGCTATATAGCTAGATGAGGTCAACATTATACTTACCCCCTTCCCCCCCCAATCTGGGTTTGACCTCGCCTACCTACATCCCTGAAAAAGCTACATAGCCTTCTCATCACTAAGATTTTACAGAAAAATAGCTAATGGGTCTTAGTTAGCTTGTAAAAACACAACTTTTTCGTCAGTGAAGGCATAGCCTTGATTTCTAGTATCCATATGGAGGTATTGATGGGAGGTCCAGAATTGGGAATCTTTTCAGACTCTGTTAGGTGTGCACAGGAAAAATTGGGACACGTTACCTACAGAATAATCAGGCTCCTCAGCCACATATATTTCCATACTACTGCAGATATTTTTATATTGCTGCATATTATGGCAGAAAAATGTTAGCTTTCATTTTAAAAATTAAACCTTCAAATATGAGCCAAAGTAATAGCTGAGTCTTCAGACAACCTGAAACAACAGTGAAGTGTGAACTTTGATTCACCTCTGTGAAATATAAACCATTTAAATGTCAATGTTGTCTGTTTCACTGCTGATCACTCTAGCAAAAACATCAAGCTAAAATGTTTGTCATTTTTGCATAGTGGCAGGTGTTTGGGCTATAGTGGGCCAAGCTAGTTGCTGTTAAGGGTTTCTGAGGTGTGGAACTAGGAATCAACCCCATTTTGCTTTCCAAAAGGTGTTGAAAGAATTGAGGTCATTTTGCTAGTATCAGAATCATCAGTTACCTTATGGATAATAGAAACTAAAACAAACTTGCACTCCTTCTTGGGTTCCAAAAACTTCAGTTGTTCCCTATCCAGCTGTCAAAACCTCCAGTCTTCTCCCAATAATTCCTACAATGTTGTCAGTATAAAAATGTGCAGTGCATTTGAAAATTTAAAACTAGTGGCTGTATAAAATAAATTATACAAAGAACTCATGGGGGTGGGGGCGGACTTTGAGGCCAAGGGAGCCTTAGGGTGGCAAAACTGCCTCACACAGGAGGATTGGGAATACTTTGTTGTGCCAAAGATAGAAGGACAAAATAAGGGTAAGCAAAAAAGGATGGCAGGCAATAGAAAGCTGCAATAAAATTAATTCAGATATTTAAAAAAAAGGAACCTGTTTAAATATTCTTGTTCTAGTGAAATTAGAGTTGCTGTTCACATTTGTAAAAGAGTTGGGTTTGTAATTAAGTTGTGTCAAACCAAGCTCATAAAATAATCCTTTCACACTGGTCATCTTCAATGTCTTTATAGCAAAAAAAAATATCTAATTCTAATGAGGTTGTGGAGAGTATTTTAAATGGTGAGGGTTTGTTTACACAGTGGGGTAAGGTGCACTAATGTGTTGCGTGTTAATTGGTCTGTGTTGACCCTGCTGGTGTGCACTGAAGTTATCCTAGAATGAAGCCCTGTCTGTTTTGTTAACAGTTCAGGTACTTCATTCTACAGTTCTTGTAGAACTCTTGGCTGTACACCTGAGCATGATGACTTGTTGCTGTTTAAATTGTTTGTTTCATCACCACTTACACATCATTCTGATTGTACCTACTACTAATTACCCGGTAAGTGTATATGTTGCCCTGATTTCTTCTGTAGTGAAGTCTGATACAAAGAAATCATGTAACTTCTCTGCAGTGTCTTTTATCCTCAGTTGCTTGCTATACTCCATAATAGATCAACAGATCAGTCAAGACTTCTGCAGGCTTTGTACTTCTGGTATACTTTAAAAAAGTTACAGCTAGTTTTGTCTGATATCTTAACTTTACTGTTTAGCATTTTCTCTACCTTTTTATTTCTGAGTTCAGAATCAATATCTCTATCTTTGTTTGTGGTGCACCAGCATGGTCCATCTTCTAAGAAGAATATTATAACAAATGCTGCAGAGCTAATGTGAAATATCTGACACCACCAAATGTCATTTTGTCCTAACGCTGGCTATTTTTTTAAAACCTCTAGATTTTAGAAAACGTTCTCCACCTTATGACAATTGTGAAGGTCACTTTTTATGCCTAAATGGTCCATTGACATTCTTTTTTAATGATTATAGTATTGTTTTGAAAAATATTGGCATAGATTCCTGTCCCATGAGTATATTCTCATGGGACAGGAATCACAAGAAAATAAGCATTCTCGAGTTGTAATAAGGCTTCTAATCATAAACACATGGATTATAGGCTGTATTAATAAAACATATTTCCAGTGATTGTCCCACTGAAGGACAATGTGATATGTAATAGAGCCTACGGCTCAAGATCTTCTGGAAAGAACAATATCTGTTAAGACTTCTGGCTGCATTGCTGATACACTTAGCCAACCTCACCTGTATTGCCTTTCTTCTTTGTTCTTTTCCTCTCCAGAAATTAATAAAAAAAATCATTCTATAGTTCATCTCCTGGGCTGTGTGTGTGGCAGTAAACAAATTGAATACTGCTTTTTGCAGGATTTGACACTAAATCTTTTTGTTACAGCTCAGCTAATAGAAATAGGGATGCTTTTAGTACTCTAAGCAGCTGTTACTGTCAGATGAAGCTGCCAGTAGAGAGATTTCTGTTTAGGCCTTGACTGGTTGAGTAGAAGTCAGAAATCCTCTGATTTCTCCACTCCCTTCCATATCAATGTGTAATAAAAGGTGCTCTCCTGATATTAAAAAAAAGTAAATAACTTTTAGAAATGTTTGTTCTCTGTACCCTCCGGGCAAATAGTGAAAACATTCTTAGCTGTGAGATCCACAGAGCAGCAGATACACTTGCTTGCAAGCATTTGGTAGCTCATTCCATTTGTGAGGCAATGGACATGTAATAAGAATATACAGCATTTAGACAATGCTTTGTGTTTTTAAAGCAATGTACAAACATCAATCAGTCTTCACATTAACCCTCTCACAGTAGCATACTGAATGCAAGGATACTGCTAACTTTGTCCTATGGCATGGACATTGTGGGAGAAGGTTCTGAAGTTTTTATGTTTTCATGAGTGCAGGGGTTGTAATCTCATCTTGGATGAACTTTTTGTTTACAGTGTATTGAACTATGGAGATGACCTTTACTAGTTTCACCAAGTCCATATGGATTACATTTCTGGGGATTGTCAGGCTCTGGAGTTCAGAAATCAAATAAACTAAGAAATACATTTAAATTATTTTGTATAGATGAGTGAAAATGTGATGGATTATTTATGCAAGATGTGGAAAGAAATTTTTTTTTCTGAGTGTGTTTCACTGTTAAAATAAATAAACTTTACATATTTAAATGACTATACCTAGAAACTGGAAAAAAAAAAACACCTCTTAACCAGTGAGGCCCTTTTGTGCTATGGAAAAAGATATAATCAGATTAGAGAAGAGAAATGGAAGGTACTATAATGAAAGATGAATGCCATGAGAGAGTGTGGTCGGAATGAAAGTGTAAAGTATAAAGTGTTAGGCAGCAAGAAGGTCAAAATACATGCAGAGGATCAAAGGCCAAAAAGGCTAATTAGTGGATCAGAGGATAAGAAGTCAAACTGAAAAATAAAGGGGTGATCGTTTATTTTTTTAGGCAGCTTGATAGAGTATTAGGAGAGAGGTGATACAACAATAGCACGTTGCTTGAAAGGGACACTAAATAATTGAGTTATGAAGGAAGGTAAGATTCACTTATTCTTTCATTTAAATTTACTTTTTAAAATTCCATCTCATAATTCCCCGTAGTCAGCATTATTAAGAAGCACTGTAATGGAAAACAAACTGATAAGGTTTCTAGTAGAGTCCTGAACTGCTTGGAGGGTGAAGATTGATGTACTACGGAAGTCCTGATAATGAGAAATCAGTACCCTGATGCTAGTGGATCCAGCAGCACTCTACCACAAAGATAATTCTTGTAGCCATAGAGAGCTTCCTTCTCTGTCTAGCTGACAAATTCCAGGTTCTGCTTCTGTCTTAATATAGTCACACATAAGGAAACCCTTACTGAATGACTGTCTTCCTGTTCTTGCCTTACATAACTTATTCTACTTCAAGACAGCCAGAACAGAGTGCACGTTAAGTCACCCTTCTAAGATCAGATACTATGTCCTGCAGTTCTGTGGCTAACTTCCTTTGGAATTCAGTGTAGATTTAAACCTTTATGAGAGCAAGTAAGTAAAAGCATGTCTCTAAACCAGTTAAGTTAAACTGGCAGAAAACCATATGTGAATGCTCTTGTTTTAAGAGTGGCTTATACTTATTTAGCTTGAACAATAAAATAAGAGCATCTGGGTAGGGATTTGTATCCGTTTAACTGAATTGATTTAAAGACATGCCTTTAAACTGTGCATGTTTGTGTGTAGACAGGGCCTGAGTTTTATACAATGAGAACATGCTTGTCTAATGCACGTGTGTATGGACTAGGTACTATAAAGCTTTTATTCTAAGCAAAACACTAATGCCTGGTCTGGGCACAGATATTTGGACTAGTATAACTAATTTGGTTAGGCATGTGATTTTTTTTTTTTAAACTAAGTATTATTTCTATTACCATAGTGCCTAGGAACCCTAGTCATGGACCTGCATCCCATTGTGCTACGTACTGTACAAACACAGAACTAAAAGACTGTTTTGCCCCAAGGGGTTTACAATCGAAGTATAAGATGAGAACAGCTGGATATAGACAGGCAGAGGAATACATGGAAACAGTGAGGTTGGCAAGCTTTTAGAACTATCTGCATCCCAATACTGATCCAGCAAGTTAAATTTATTTGTTAGTTCCTTTGCTAGAAGGTGCCACCAATTGATAGGTGTAGTTGTGAAAAGTTCTTCCACAAGATTGTTCACTGTGTGTGTTTGAAAACCTTTTTATTTCATTTCTACCCTGGAATTGACCCTTTAACTTTTGCAAACAGTCTGCTTGCTCCTTCTGGAGAACCTTGGCATACCTTAGAGCACTTCTCATTTTTCCATGCAGCTTTCTGTAGAATCTGCTTCAGTACTCAGCAATTTGACATTTCTGTGATTTGGAAGCCTTCATAATGATACTCAACCCTATTGTTTGCAATAGAAAGAAAACATGGATTTACCTCCTTTAGCTGTACAGTGAAAACCTTATTTCAAATGGCTGGGTTCATGTTCATAAAACTGCCTTAATAAAGATAACATAGTAGGTAAAAACACTTACTAGCTATAGCAGTGTCTTGCACAGTCTTTAGGAGCCTTTAGGGAAAATAGTGTAGCTTTGAACTTCATCAATTCAGGTATCTAAGTCCATTTCTCAGCATAGCCCTCCTCCTCAGGAGAAAAGAAAAGAATTAAAAGAAAATAAGCTTCCAAGAGTGAGCAAGCTCCAACCAAGAAGTACAGAGTCCAAAGATCATTCAAATACAGGCAGTAACAAAGAACAGATCATGTCACATTGGTAATTGCCATCAATCAGCATGAGATGACCACCACACATTCATATTGTCAGAAAGAATTGCTGAAACAAGTACAAATATTATTTTAATTCTAAGAGATCAATAATTAGACACAATTTTTTAATTCTTTAATCATGACCTCCTCTTCTTTCTGAATTGCCCTGGCTAGCTTGGCAGCTGGCTGTGGGCTTTCTGAGGAGCCTGGCACGGGAGGCTTGGCAGTAGCTGGGGCAGTCCTGATGGCTGGGGGCTGCTGGGCCTTGGGTTGGGGGAGGGGGCAGGGATTGGGGGATTTGGGGCAGGGTGGCCCTTGGGGGAGTTGCCAGGAGAGGCTCAAGAGCTCCTCTTGCTCCCACAGCCCAGCCAGCCCCACCCCCCCACCCCTCCGCTGCAGCTGCCCCTGGGCCTGCTCCCCCCCTAGCTGAGCCGCCAAGGAGGGGCTGGCTGCTCCCACAGCTCGGGAGTGGAGGAGGACCTCACCCAGCCCCTGGGAGCTCCCAGCCCCCCCCAGGCCCCTCCCTCCCCCCCCCCCCCCCTCCCCCCCTCCCCCTCCCTCCCACCTGCCCCCAGCCCCTGCCCCCCCCCAGCCTCCCCTCCCCCCCCCCCCCCCCAGCCTCCCCTCCAGCCCCTTCTCCCCAGCATTCCCCAGGTCACAGCTCGCGTCAGTTTCTTGCCCCCAGAGTGCCCCCTTACGTTTAAATTACTGCCCCTGACAGTACTAAACATACCTACAAAATTTACTAACCTGAGATGAGTTGTATTTCATGAGTTAATGACCTATTCTTTTTTTTTTTTAATTTTTTTTTTTTTTTTTTTTTTTTTAATTTTTTTAATATTTTTTAATTAATTTTTAAAAAAATTTTTTTTTTTGTTTTTTTTTTTTTTTTTTTTTTTTTTTTTTTTTATCTTTTTTTTTTTATTTTCTGTTAGTTTGTCTATTGTTACTTTTTTGTGTCTTTTTGCCAGTTTAGTTATTTTAGTGGCTTTTTGGCTTTTTCAGTTTTAATTAAGTTAAACTTAAATAGTTTATTACAAGGAAAACTTCTTATTAGTTTAAACTAATGGTAAAAAACATGGTGTTAACCTGAAAAACACAAATTTTCCACAAAATTTGTGTCCACAATTTTTCTGTTAGTTGATCTTTTTCCATTTTTTTTTTTTCTTTTTTATTTTTTTTTTCTAGCTTTTTTTATTTTCCATTTTTTGCTTCTCTTTGAGTTTTGTTTTAAATTTTTATTTTTCCATTGATATTTTATTTTTTTCATTTATCCATTTTTCCATCCATCATGATCCATTTCCATTGATTGATTTCCATTCACATCTGAAGATGTTATAACTGTTCATTTTAAAAAGATGATAAATTGTAAGTAAATAAATAAATATGTCTAAAGTGTGGAGTTTAAGTATCAGTAGTTAGCTGTAATAATCCTCTGAAATCTTTAATGTAAAATTTTAAATAAAAATAAAAAAAAAAAATAACAAAAAAAAAAAAAAAAAAAAAAAAACAAAAAAACAAAAAACAAACAAAAAAAACAAAAACAAAAAACAACACACAAAAACAACAAACAAAACAAAAAATGCACAAAAAATAAAACAACAATCAAACTACAAAAAAAAAAAATGATAACAAAGATAAAAAAAAGAAGTCTGAAAAAAAACATAAATATATTCTCTGAAATACAAAACCATGAACACAAACATAACTTAATGCAGATTAGCACAAAGCTTACCAAAAAATTTTATTCAAAATTCAGTTTTTAAAATTTTTTTATTACCTTTTCAAATGTACATAAAAAAACACAATAAACAAAGAGACTACAGATGTACTATATTTACATGATGTTTATTTTAATTTATTTACATAGAGAAAATGTGTTTTAAATCCACCAAAAAGGAAATGTCTTGAAAACAGGAATAAGCCATGAGAGGGAAAGATTTTAAGATTTTATTTGAATTTAAATTTATGATGAAAATATTTTTTTATTTTTTTTATTATTTTTTTGAATAATACTTGCATGATTTTATTATTGGATATATTATATGTCTAATTTTATGAATATTATTATTTATATGGATATTTATTTTTTTTATTTGTTTTTATTTTTTTTTTTTTTTTTTTTTTTTTTTTTTTTGTGTTTTTTTTTTTTTTTTTTTTTTGTGTTGTGATAAAAAGATAGGCATGGTTTTTTTTGTGTCTAAATGTCTTAAAAAATTTAGATTTGGATGTTTTTTTTTTTTTTTGTGTTTGAGGATGTGTTGAAAGAAAAATGTAGAGAGTCAGGATATCAGATCATGGCTCAGAGCAGATGATGTAGAAAGGCAGATGTGAAGATGAACTGGAAAAAGGAAATCATAGTGAAGAAGAAATGAAGAGGAAGAAGAGTCTGGTTCTTTTTCTTCTAGTCCTGTTCTTCTCTGGTTATCTCTTTCATCTCAATCTTCTTTTAATTAGGATTTTTCTGTGATTTTTAATTTTTTAATTATTTATTAACAATTAATTTTATTTAATACATTTTATATAACAACTATACATAAGGATTTGGTTAATTAAATAAAAAATAAAAACAAAAAAAAAAAAATAAAAAAAAAAAAAAAACAAACAAAAAAAAAAAACACCAACACATGCTTGTCCTTCTTTTTCTAGGGATCAAGCTGCTTTTCCCCCTGCTCTGCCTGTATCCTGCCACATCTGTACTTGTTTTTTTTTAAAGTAAAAGATTTTTTTTTTAAGAGAAAGGTCTTTTATAAGAATAAGAATAAGAGTGTCTTTATAAGAGTGGAAGAGTAAAGTAGAACTATAAAAGTGACAGAGTCCTGTGTGTAAATATAGACTAAAGATGTTATTGGAGCGTAGCTGCTTTTGTATTGATTAATATTTCACTTTTTTTTATATTTTACTTGGCGAGAATCATTTTTTTTTCCAATGAGAATAATATCATGTTCCATCCATATATCAGAAAGATTTCCTGTGGTGCTAGTTGATAACTTTTCAAAAAACTTTTATAAAAAAATTTTAAAATTTTTAAAAAAATAAAACTAATTTGGAAAAGAAAAATGTTGAGAAAAAAAAGAAAAAAAAAAATGTAAAATTTGTGTGTTCTATTTAATGTTCTTTAGAAAATTTATTTAGAAAATATTTTTATTTTTTATTTTTTTTAACTTTCAACTAATAAAGTAACTCCAATATCCTTTTAAAATAAAAATATTCTTTCTTTTTTTGATTCTTCTTTTTCTTGTTCATTCTTTTCTAGATTTTTTTTTTTTTTTTTTCTTTTAATTGCAGCTGGCAGCTGGCATTTAAGAGCAGCATCCTAGCAAAACTGGAACACATTGCAATGCTTGTGATACACAAGCATCAATGCATATATGGCAAAACTTTTATATTTTATTGTGGTTTCTATTTTTTTTTTGTTTTTTTTTTTTCTATGGTAGCTTCTGACATAGCTAGCTGGCTGGCCATGCCTTTTTGTTGCTTGCTTTTTGTGAACAGAATGGTGAAGAGGCTGATGATCTTCTAAAACTCTCTTTCTTCTCTTCTTCTTTCTCTTATTCATCTTCCCCCCCCCCTGCCCCCCCCCATGGGCCCCTCCCACCCCTTGCTGCCTTGCTGACCTCCACTTCTCCAGCAGCCAGCAGCCCAGCCAGCAGCTAGGCAGAGAGCAGCAGTGTGCTCCGCGCAGTTCTTGCCCGCAGGCACTGCTTCCCCCCTTCCCCAGCTGCCATTGGCTGGGAACCGGCCAATGGGAGTGCGGAGCTGGTGCTTGGGGTGGGGGCAGTGTGTGGAGCTCTGTGTCTCCCCTGCCTAGGAGCTGGACCTGCTGCTGGCCACTTCCGGGGCGCAGCGCGGTGTCGGAACAGGTAGGGACTAACCTTCCTTGGCTGGGCAGCACTGCCGATGGGACTTTTAACAGCCCGGTCAGCAGTGCTGACCAGAGCCGCCGCGAGCAGTGCCTTATATTCCATGACCCAGTACTGGGTTGCAACCCACAGTTTGAAAACCACTGCCCTAAGGCATGAATAAAATGACATAACAGATCTCGTCTGTCTCTAAATTCTGTGTTGGTAAGCATACTAGCTGAACGTGTTTCACTAATATTTTAAGCAAATAGTTAACCTTGTCAGTGTCTAAATTGTGAATACCTCACTGAGATGAATGAGGCGGATTAAAAAATATTAGGACTATTTAGAGGCGATTTATAGGAGGGGAGATAACAGGTATGTAACACCCTGTCTGCTTTAAGGAAATTTACACTGATGTAATTAAGTTTGTGCAAACCTCCAACATACAAATGCTGCACCAGCGCAAAGTGGAGTGTGTTTAATTTGGTATGTTACTAGATTGAGGCCTGGGCTAAACACAAAGTTGGATCAGTTTAATTAAAAGGTGTGATGTTGCACCACTTTAGTTAAAACAGTTGTTGCATGAACACTCTTGCATCATTTGTTAAACCAACTAAGTCAAGTCTAACTTTCTCCTGTTTAAACTGATGTAAGCAGAGTAGAGCAATTTAAGTCCAGATGGCTAAAATAATGGTTTGAAAGACTTGATTCTTAAACAGTTTTACAAAGACTCAACACTATCTCATCTTTAGATTACAATTCATAATGAACTAAGGCCAAGGTTTTCAAAAGTGACCAGCAGTTTTGGGTGTCTCAGTTTTAGGGATCCAATTCTAGATACCTTAAAGGGGTCTGATTTTTCAAAGTGCTTAGCACCCTGTCACGGGATGTCGGGTCACGTAAGGTTAGCTGGAAGAGCGGAGGCAATTCTGCAGTCGATCAGGTCCTACGCCGAGGACCCTTACTGTAACATGGGGTAGTAGTACTTAGTGATTAGAGTCAGGGAGCGGCCCTTCCCATCAGGGCAGTGTGGCCCAATGGCCAGAGTCAGGGAAGTAGCCCACCTCTGAGATTGCACAGCCAGTTGACCTGTTGGGGGAATGGGGCGCCACTCAGGGGCGTGTGGTGCCCTGGGTAGTGGGACTGGTGGTGGTGCTCACCACTGAGTCAGCGGGGATCCTCCCTAAACATGCTGATCAGTCTCTCGGTTCACTCACCAGCAAAGAGTTCAAGTCCCCTGGGCTGCTTCTTACCCTTTACTCCTCGTCGAAACTCTCCGGGTCTCTGGGGTCCTCAAATGGCCGGGCTTCCACTGGTGCTGTCCTTTCTCTGGGCTCATCTGACAGCCTGGAGTCTCTAGTCAGGAACTCTGTTGTGGTTTGTAGCAACTCCCTGCAGGGAGCTTGCAGCCTGTGACCTTCCCCGTCAGCAGCCTTCCCAGACTGAGCTGCTGGGCTGATACCTTTTATATGCTGCCTCCAGGCTGAGCATGCCCAGCAGGGTCAGAGTGGCAGAATTAACCCTTTTGGTGCTGGTGTGGGGTAGGTATGCCCCATCACACACCCCCGGCGGGGGTCTGCCCCCAGTGTCGTCCTCTCCTGCCTAGGAGAAAAAGTCTGCATTAGCGTTGGCCCTACTTGGGTGGTGTAATACGCTGAACTCATAGGGTTGGAGGGCGAAGTACCATTTTATAATCCCATGTTTGAATCCTTCATGATGTTGATCCATCGTAGGGGTGCATGGTCTGTAGTAAGACAAAAGGGGCTCCCCAGTAGGCAATACCATGGAATCTCTATCACCCATTTTACTGCTAGAGCTTCCTTTTCAATGGTGGAGTACTTGACTTCTCAGGGAAATAGCTTCCAGCTTAGGTACAGCACGGGGTGTTACTCTCCCTTTTTTGTTCCAGTGATAGCATGGCCCCATACCCCACTTCTGAGGCGTCAGTTTGTAAAATAAAGGGTTTTGAAAAGTCTTGGTGGAACAGGATGGGTTCCAGGGTGAGTCGCTCTTTCAAGGACCGGAAGGCCCTTTCACAATCCTCTGACCACTGGACTTTCCGTGGCTGGGGGTTCTTTGTGAGGTCAAAGAGGGGGGTGGCTACCGTGGCAAAATCTGGCATGAACCATCTGTAGTATCCAGCCAAGCCCAGGAACTGTCTTACCTTCCATTTTGTTGTAGGGGTGGGGTAGACACTCAGGGCCTGTACCTTGTCTGTCAGGGGATGGAGTTCGCCTGTCCCCACCATGTAGGTCATTTATTTCCACCTGAGGTGACACTTGGTGGGATTTGCTGAGAGTCCTACTTCCTTCAGGGCCTGTAGGACCACGGCGAGATGTTGTAGGTGTTCCTTCCAATTTGTGCTGTAGACCACAATATTGTCAATATAAGCTGCTGCATGCTGCTGCTGTGACTGCAACAGTTGATCCATCAATTGCTGGGATGTAGCCACGGCCCCATGTAATCCAAAGGGCATGGTGATGAAATGGTATAGGCCAAGTGCTGTAGGGAAGGCTTTCTTCTCCTGGGAAGTGAGGATCAGAGGAATTTGCCAGTACCCCTTGGTCAAATCTAGTGTTGATAGAAACTTAGCACTACCCAGCTGTTCCAGCAGTTCATCCACCCATGGCATTGGGTAGGCATCAAAGCAGGAAATGGCATTGACCCCCCCTAAAGTCTATACAGAACCTTACAGTTCCATCGGGCTTTGAGACCAGGACTATGGGGCTTCTCCATTCACTCTGGGATTCTTCCACTACTCCCAGGGCTAGCATCACCTCGAATTCTTTCTGGACCACTTCCCACATTTTCCAGGGAAGTTGGCGATGTTGGTTGCAGACCTTTTGTCCGGGAATGGTGTCTATGTGGTGGCTGGTAATACTCGTTCATCCTGGATGAGAAGCTAAAACAGGGGGGAAGTCATGGACCAGCTGCTGTAGGCTTATTTGTTGCTCTGGGCTCAAATTCTGCCCCAATGTGATTGGTGTTATGTTGGCGGCTCCATTGGCTACTGGTCCGAATTCGGGGTCTGGGGGGTAGGGGGCAATCAGTAGGCCTTCCCAGGCCTTCAGGAGGTTCACATGGTAGATCCATAGGTCTTTTAATCAGGGGCGGCTCTAGCAATTTGGCTGCCCCAAGCAGTCATGTGTGCGGGAGGTGCACCGGAGCCGGGGGACCAGCGGACCTCCTGCAGGCATGACTGCGGAGGATCCGCTGGTCCCGTGGCTCCAGTGGACCTCCCGCAGCTCTGGAGGGTTCGCTGGTCTGGCGGCTCCAGTGGAGTATCCACAGGCATGCCTGCGGGAGGTCCGCGGGACCAGCGCACCCTCCGCAGGCATGCCTGCGGGAGGTCTGCTGCCCCGCGGCTCCGGTAGACCTCCCGCAGGCATGACTGCGGAAGGTCCACCGGACCCGCCTGCCGCCCTCCAGGGAAAATGCCGCCCCACGCGTGCGCTTGGCGCGCTGGGGTCTGGATCCGGCCCTGCTTTTCATTGCCCAGGGAGTCTGACCTCATAATCCACCGGTCCCACCTGTCGAACAGTCTCAAACAGCCCCTGCCATTTGGCGAGTAGTTTAGATTCTGACGATGGCAACAGGCCCAAGATCCTATCCCCGGCCTCAAAGATCCACATCTTGGCCCCCCGATTGTATTGGCGTTCCTGGGTCTGCTGGGCCTGGAGTGGGTTCTCCCAGGTGAACTCCCCAAGCTTCTGGAGATGTTCCATCAGTTGCAGGATGTATGGGACTGACCCTGTGACCCTCGACTCTTGTTCCTCCCAGGTCTCTTGGAGCAGGTCTAGGATCTCCCTCAGCTGCATCTCATAAAGGAGCTCAAACGGGGAGAATTCTGTCGAGGCCTGGGAGACTTCACCTACTCCAAACGGTAGTGAGGGGAGAAGCTTGTCCCAGTGTTGTGGGTTGTCATCCACGAATTTCCTAAGCATGATTTTTAGGGTTCTGTTAAATTTTTCTACTGGGCCGTTGGTCTGTGGGTGGTATACCAATGTCTTGAGAGCGTGGATGTTTAATAACTATATAACTCGGCCATCAGTTTGGAGGAAACATTTGTCTCTGGTCTGTCAATATTTTTCAAGGTATCTTGACCTTGGAAAAATTTTTAAGAAGCTCTGTGGCTCTGACAGGGGCTGTGGTGACCTGTAGCGGGACGGCCTCCAGGTAGCGGATCATGTAGTTGACTACCACTAAAAGATACTGACACCTGGATGTGGTGTTCTCCAAGGGTCCCACTAGATCTAGGCCAATCTGTTCAAAGGGTATCCCCACGACTGGGAGTGGGATCAGAAGCACCCACTGTACTCTCTTTGGGCTGGAGCGCTGGCATTCCGGGCACGAAGCACAGTAGTCCTGCACCTACTAGTGTATGCCAGGCCAGAAGAACCTCAGTGCTACACATTGCAGGGTTTTCTCTTGCTCCATGTGGCCAGCCCAGGGCACTGCATGGGCCAACTGTAACAACTTGTGACAGAACCTCTTGGGAACCAGCAGTTGGCCGAGTTCCTCTCCAGTTTGTGGCACTTGGGTCACCCGGTAGAGGTGATCATTGTGGACCTCGAAGTATGGTCCCTGGGGTTGTCTTGGGCCGATGTCCACCTGGCCTCTGGCATCCTGAACTTGTTCCCAGGCTCGGCTCAAGGTCGGGTCTTCCCTCTGTTCCTGTAGGAAATCTCCATGTTGGGGCTACACCCACCCAGCACTCTTCCTCGTGTTGGCCTATCTCCAGGTGTACCTTGGCAGTGGGGTATATAGGTGTGACTTCAGATCTGGGGTGTCCACCAGGCTGGCCCAGACTGGCATTTGGCTGCAGCCGGAGTCAATGAGGGCAGTCACGGGAGTACAGTCTACCTGCCCGAGTACAAAGAATTTGGTCGGGCCCTTTCTCCAAGCCAGTGGTCCGCTGTCCACACCTAGCCATAGGCACAATCCATGAACAGGCAATCCCGCCAAAATTCCCCCATTCATAGCAGCACCCTTTGGGTACTTCAGCCTGCAGGTCATGTCCTGGAGTCCCCAATGCACCCGGCAGAGTTCCGTCAACTCGCAGGGTTAAGTCTGCCACCTGACTCCTACCGGTGTTCTGTGGGGGATTCTGCTACACTGGGTTTACGCTGAGATCTCCCCATCTCCGGCCTAAGTTGTTGGGGCTCTGGGTTCCAGCTTCGTCCAACCAGTCCTTCTGGTTTGGGGGGTTGTTGTTTGGGTCCTTCAGCGGCCAGGCAATCCTCCATCAAAGAGACTCTTCATTGAGGGTCGCCAGCTGGTGGCGCTACACCCACTCCTTCACCCCTGCCTGGAAGATCTGCGTAAATTGTTCCAAAGCTACGGCCTCTGCCCCCTGGGGCCTGGTTAAATTATCCGGATTCAGCCATCTCCAGCAGTAGTCCCGCATGCGTTGGGCCACTGCTTGTGGTCGAGCTTCTGGCGGGTACCATTCTTTGCAAAGTCGCAGCCGATAGGTCTCCGGGCTAATGCCGGTATGAGCTAATATGGTGGGTTTCGTAAGGGAGTAGTCCAAGGCCTCGTGGAGCCAGGTTCCGGTAGGTGGTTTGTGCCTGGCCAGTCAAATATGGGGCCAGTAGTGTGGCCAAGTGTTCTGGAGGCCAACGGGTGGCCATAGCGACCCTTTCAAAAGTGACAAGTAATGTCTTGGGGTCATCACTGGGCCCCATATTGATGAGGCGCACCAGTAGTCCTGCCAGGGCGTCCCCCGGCCCTGCTCCTCTGGGGACAGGCCTTGCCGGTCCTGATGGTTGCAACAGCATTGCCACCTGCTGAACCAGGCATTCCTGTTGGGTCAGGTGCTGGGCCACCAAATCTCGGAGCAGCTGCTGTTGTTGCTCCTGATGCTGGGTCATCTGCAGCTGATGTTGATTGGCAAGCTGCTGCATCAGCTGAACCTGATGTTGTTGCTGCTCCACCGCCTGCTGCTTGCTTTCCAATATCCACTTAAGGAACTTCTCGGTAACCATGTCGGGTTGTTGCAGGGATCCTGCCATCTAATTCCTCTTATCTGGACCGCTCAACAAGTCCTGCTCAATGCCCGCATTCTCCACCAAGCTGTCGCGGGGTAGGTACGCCCTGTCATTGAGTGTCGGGTCACGTAGAGTTAGATGGAAGGGTGGAGACAATTCTGCAGCTGATCAGGTCCTATGCCAAGGACCCTTACTGTAACATGGGATAGTATTACTTAGTGACTAGAGTCAGGGAGCAGCCCTTCCCATCAGGGCAGCATGGCCCAATGGCCAGAGTCAGGGAAGTAGCCCATTTCTATGAGATTGCACAGTTGGTTGGCCCATTGAGGGAGTGGGGTGCCACTCAGGGTGTGGTGCCCTAGGTAAGGGGACTCGGGTCCTCTCTGCTCCTCTGAGCTCAAGTCCCAGCCCAGGGCCCTGGTGGTGGTGCGGGTGCTCACCACTGCGTCAGTGGGGATCCTCCCATAATATGCTGACCAGTCCCCCTGGTTCACTCACTAGCAAAGAGTTTGAGTCCCCTGGGTTGCTTCTTGCCCTTTCCCCCTTGTTGAAACTCCCCTGGTCTCTGGGTTCCTCAAATGGCCAGGCTCCCACCAGTGCCATCCTTTCTCTGGGTTCATCGGGCAACCTGGAGTCTCCAGTGAGGAACTCTATGAGCCATAGTTGGGGTTTGTAGCAACTCCTTGTAGGTAACTTGTAGCCTGCAGCGTTCCCAAACTGAGTTGAGCTGCTACCTTTTATATGCTGCCTCCAGGCTGAGCATGCCCAGCAGGGTCAGAGGGGTGGGGCTTCCTTAGCCTGCAAAGTAGAGTTAACCCTTTCGGGGTTGGTGCAGGGTAGGTGTGCCCTGTCACACACACACACCCTCTGAAAATCCTGACCTCTTTTAAAATGTCTCAGTGTAAGTACCCAGAATTTAAGCACTTGAAATAACTATTCACTTTTGAATATCTTGGCCTAAATTACAAATACTGGGGATTTTAAAATGCTGCTATTGGTATTTGAATTTTACAAAACTGCTATATGAAAAACACTGAATATTAAGGCCCTGATTCTGCAAACATTTAAGCAGATATGAAACTGTACACACACAAATAATTCCTTCAGTGAGACTACTCGTGCTTAAAGTTAAGTATATGCATCAATGCTTGCAGTTTTAAAGGCCAAAATTGTTTTTATTTAAAACTTTTCTCTCAGTGCCACAGTCTGTCACTTCAAAACAAACTTGAGTTAGTGTTAACAAGGAAAGTTATTTAGATGTTCAGTACATTATAATAAGTTCACAATAACTTGTTCAACAGTCCAAACTTTTTAAAAATAGAATCCTAAGGTTAGGCTCCTAAACCCATATTTAGGCACCTAAATGACTTAAGACCACAAGTCCCATTGATATCAAAGTGGTAATCTTGAAAGAGGATCATAGCTTTGGCAACATTTTCTGCTTTCTTGACTAATGGAAATTCAGAGTATAGGATGCTAGTTGCAAGTATAACGTGCTGTTTATCAGTTTGTTTTCACAGTAATGGTATTGATGAGGCCCTGGAATTACCTTGCTCAGAATAGATGAGTATTTTAAGTGGTAAACTTCTTAGTTTAAAAAAAAGTGTGTAAAATCTGATATTCCTTTAATAATTAGGAAACTAGTTAGAGAAAAGACTACAAAAACCTCCATCCACTTTTGCAGTTTTTGGTTATAAAATTAGGAGAAAGTAAAGATTTAGGAACATGTAAAAAAAATATGAATTAAATAAAAAAAAGTGTAAAAAGTCATTATCTCTATCCACTCTGGTGGATGAAGTGTGTTCTCTCACACAGTTGCAGTGAAGGGGAATTGTTGCACCATTCAGTTAAACGTCTTGTTATAGACAAGCCCTAAGTTGCACTTATGTAAACTGTACCTTGTACTGGCGTAGTGAATATACATTAGGAGTTTGCACTGGTGTAGTGTCATCAGTGAAGTTATGCCAGTATGAATTTTCTTAATGTAGACCAAAAATAATGGATGGTTTAAAAGACAGTAAATTGGGTGCTCCTGTTCTTATGGCTTTTGTGGAATGGCTTTTGTGTTAGTTAGCAAGGAAAGTTTTATTTAGATTTAGGGAATGACTAAAGAAATTGAAAAACAGTACATTTAAATTTGATCACATTTAAATGACTTCAGTAGTGCATACTTTAAATAGCGCTTCCAGAATTAAAAGAAAAACTTTTTTTAAAATATTTTTTTTCTTCTTCCCTGTTGATGTTTAGAAGAGTATTTTGAATGGGACCTAAAGTAGCACCATTAAACATGTGCAGGCAAACCCTCCCCCTCCTCCTTCCTCTGTGCATGTACCTGTTTGCTGTCTTAATGGTTTCAGCTTTGTGACTGCTGTTACTGATAAACACCCTCTTGCAGGAGGTTTTGGTGGCTATGACTTCAGTTCACAAACAATCCACCAATCTTGAATTGCATCCCACAATAAGCATGTTAATTGGATGTTTCTGCTAAAATGATCAGCAGTGAAATAGTTAATAATGTTGACGTTTATATTCTTATCTTTAAGTTTCAGGGTTAAAGATGATCTGCCAAGGGGGCGGGGATGGGCTTCTGTCTTTATTTTTGCTTCTTTATGATGTATATAGAAGGCCTGAATGGTGAGAGGATTTTTGCTTATTATTTTTAATATTAAAAATTCAAGTCCTCTCTTTAGTGTGAAAGATTCTCTGACCTTGTCTACTCCTTGCCCTAAATCTTGCAAAGCTTTTCCATTGCTTCTAACATCAGTTTTGCTCCATTAGTGTTAGGATCTGTAGTATAAATGGACTGTTAACATTTTAGGCACTTTGATTAGACCTGCATCAAGTAGAGTTAGCTGACTGTGTGTGTAAAATGCTGGTGGTAGCTGATGTGGCTAGGATGACCAGATCGCAAGAGTGAAATATCAGGACACATTGGGTGAGCGGGGGGGCAGGAGAGAGACCCACAGCTGCCCAGCACCCCACATAGAACGCCCCCACTCGCTAGTTTCGCAGTACACAGATTTCTCCTCCCTCCCAGTGCCCTTCCCTACAGCCCCACCACTACAACTAAACAATGCCCCACACAGATCCCCACTGCCCAGTTCCCTGACACACACAAATCTCCCTCACAGCCCAGCACCCTCCATACCCTCACAGCCCAGCACCCCACACACACCTCTCAGACACTCACTCCATCACACCCTGCCCCCTTCCCTGGCCACATTCACCAGCCGTGCTGGGAGGTTTCTGGCTCCTAGGATTATAGTGGCAAGGGGGGTCTCCAGACTCTCCACATGCTGCACCTGCCACAAGCGCGAGCTCCGTGGCTCTCACTGGCCGGGAAAAGTGCCAGTGGGAGCTGACGGAGCCACAGAGCGGGGCTTGCAGGTGGGAGCAGCCTGCAGAGTCCCCCTCCCAACCCTAAGTGCCAGAGGGACCTGCCGGGAGTGGGCGGGTCCCGGCGGTGCCTACCTGGGACAGCTGCTCCCGGGGAAGGATCTGGCAGGTCCCTCTGGCTCCTAGCATCAGGGGCAGCCGAGGGGTCTCCACGTGCTGTGCCTGCCACAAGTGCAAGCTCTGTGGCTCCTATTGGCTGGGAAAAGCACCAGTGGGAGCTGCCGGAGCCATGGAGCGGGGTTTGCAGGCGCCAGCAGCGCGCAGGGAGCCCCCTGCCCCCCCCCACCCCAACCATAAAACCCAGAGGGACCTGCTGGGGGGCAAGGTGGGGAGTCCCGGCGGTGCTTACCTGGGGAGGCTCCTGGGAAGCATCTGGCAGGTCTCTCTAGCTCCTAGGGTAGGGTTGGGTCGGGTGGGGGCGGAGGGCTTTCTGCCCACTGCTGGCACCTGCAAGCCCCATTCTGCAGTTCTGATTGGGCATGAGGAAGCCGGTGCAGCACGCGGAGACCCCCTCCACCTCTGTGCCTAAGGGCTGCACTGTAAGCTTTTGCTGGCAGGCAGGTGCTGGGAGCTGCCCCACCAGGAAGCACCGCCAGCCTCGAGACTTCAGGTGTGTGCGGTGAGCAGTCCCCGATATCGGAACAAAGGGCATCCTGACTGATGTGTGGTCGGGACGCGGGACAAATGTCTTAAAATTGGGACTGTCCCGATAATATTGGGATGTCTGGTCACCCTTGATGGGGCCCATCTGCTATGTTGTGGTGTGAAAATAAATATGAACTGGAAAGGGACCTAGAGCTATGGAGAGCTGAATTAGAAAAAATAAATGGCTTACGAATCAGACAACCAGTCAGAATACATGTGGTATTTCACTGAGAGGAGCAAGAAGATGCTAGTAAAACTAGATGGCATAGAGTTAAAGTGTGTAAAGTGACAAAGATTGTGACATCAAGGGGAAAGTTTTTAATAAAAATGCAATTTTAGCCTTTTGCTACTGAAGTGTTGAGTGATGTTGAGAATGGGAGTGTGGATGCAGATGTTAGGTGCTGCATGTAGAGCTCTTAGTGTAAATGGAGGGAGTTGACGGGAATTCTCTCTGATAAGAATATGCCAAGTAGACTAAATCAGTGGTTTTCAATCAGAGGTACACAGAGGTCTTCCAAGGGCATATCAACTCATCTAGATAAGTGTCTAGTTTTACAAAAGCTACATAAAAAAGCACTAGCAAAGTCAGTACAAACTAAAATGTCATACAGACAATGACTTGTTTATACTGCTCTATATACTATACATTGAAATGCAAGTACAATATTTATATTCCAGTTGATTTATTTTATAATTATATGGTAAAATGAGAAAGTTAGGAATTTTTCAGTACTAGTATGGCTGTGACACTTTTGTATTTTTATGTCTGATTTTATAAGCAAATAATTTTTAAGTGAGGTAAAACTTGGGGTATGCAAGACAAATCAGACTCCTTAGTAGTCTGGAAAGGTTGAGAGCCACTGGACTAAAGAACAAAGTGTGTAAGATTATGACTGTCAGTCATGAAGTATGAGTCAGAATGCTGGCCAGTGAGGAAGAGAGAATAACAACTTCTTTACATGTCTGAAATGGGAATGCTTAGGTGGACGCTGGGTAAGATGAGAACTGATAGGATATTCAATGAAACTGTATTAGCCAGGATGCAGGTAGTCCCCATCATGGAAAAGCTGACTGGCTATTGACTGAGATGGCTATGTCATGTGAGATGATGAGACATAAGATGTGTTGGCCAGAGAGTACAAGAGCTAATAGTCATGGGACAAAGACCATGAGGAAGACCTAGAGAAAGGTGGTTCAAGATGCTGAAGGAGGATATGAAGATTGGTGTCAGCTTGGCAGATACACTTGACAAGAATGTTTGAAGATGAAGAACAAGAGCAGTCGACCCTGATTGACAAAATAATGTGAAGATGGAGAAGCTCACTGCCCATCTGCATTGGGACTCCCAATGTCACTAACGCTAGGAGAGCTGAGCCGGTATTAGCAGCAGTGTCAAAAAGCCTTTATATGACTGGAGAGCTAGTGACAGTATGGCCTTACAAGAGCCAAGACAGTGAAAGTTGAAAGGGAATGGGACTTTTGGTCAACACTTTTTAGAACTTTGATTTTGTTTACACTTCAGGGACTGATATAGAGAAAGGAAGTCTCTGTTAAAGACCTTCAATTAAGGCAATAGCTAATGCTATATATCCACTGACATTCTCACCACATCCTTCAGCTAATCCAAGGAGATGAGTTGGAATTATTGATATTTTTGAGGTTAAACAACAAGCAGGAAAAATCCTTTTTGGGTCTTCTCTGTGCATCAGAAAGTAGGAAAAGGGCACAAACCCAGATTTTTTTTTTTCAATTTTTATTTTTTACAGCTTTGCAGGTCACCTTTAACCTGTTGAGAAGAACGAGAGCAGTTCACGCTTCTTAGTTATTATTCCAGGCTATCTAAAAGCTCAGGAAGATGACAATGCATTGGTTTACCCTCAGTTCATAATTCAAGGATATCTTCACAACCATGAGGGCTAGGAACAGTATTTTATTTTATTTTTAATAAAAGGAAAGCTACTCATGGAGCAAATCTGCAGCCAAGGGGTAGATTCCTTGGCAAATTGCTGTTGAATACACACAGACCTGTCCACAGATCAAATTACAAATTTTTCCACCTTAAATTGTTATAGGTCAAGAAGTAATCCTTGATTCCCAGAAAATAGCTATAAAAATGGAATTTAAAAAGCACATTGCCTACTTCTTAATGTGGAGTGAGAAAAAAGGGGAATTCTGCTCATAAAATAAGTGTAATACCTGATCTACTGAGGTGCTAGCATTGTACTTTGTTTAGCGAAGAGAGGTTAAAGTCCTCGGCAGTGTTTTTCTGCATAATATGAATTGGCAGTACCATGTTCATTTTGGCAGTTGCTGATGTAAATAGCTCCAAGACACATGATCTGAGGGTCAGTGTGTGTGTGTGTGTGTGTGTAATGCCACAGTTTTTATGTAGCCTTTTTATTCCTGCTTGGTGCCCTGAGAGATCTTTCAGTATTACTAACAATATATGTCTGAAGCCCTATCTGTCCTAGAAAATTAGTTTCTATATCGCCGTTTAAAATAGCTTTGTCCCATCTACAGTAGCAGTTAGATCATTTTCAGTACCAGTTCAGAAAACGTGATTGAGGCTTGGTGGAAGTTTATATTGAATGAAAAACACTGTAATTCAGTTTAAAAAATCAAAACCAAATATTTTTCTAGGCATTTTATACTATGTCAGATTTAAACTTGCCTGCAGAGTGTAGTGGTGGTGATTTATAGAATATTATTGTTCTCTCCTGGGTGCTGGGAAGAGCGGTGGATTTTAAAATTCTCTCCTCTCTTTCTATTTGAAGGATGGTGCTTCCTTTCCTCCTGGCAGATGGTATGGTAGACTATGGGAATCCTACTCCTCTGCTGCTAACTAATGAGCAGAGAGGGAGTTCTCTGTATTGAGAGGAGATGAGGGATTCTAACTCTTCTTCTGGCAACTGGCAGGAATACTTTTCCCTCTTCTTCTTTACTCCTTCCCATCATCAGAAGTTCCATTTCTCTGTTCAGCCTTGTAAAAGCCAGGCAAAGCAAAGAAACACTTCAGTGACCAGGGGATTGATTCTACAGTAAATTCTGTGTATTTGGAATCATAGCAACAGGTCCTGGATTATAGCTGACAAAACATCAGGTTTCTTGTGTTATCAATTTAAAATCATAAATGAGTTTGAGTCACCTTTGGAATATCCTCATCAGGGAAATGAGATTTTTCTGTGGCTATGTCAGCAGTTGCTTTCTGTGACATATCTTTAGGCAGCCTGAGGCCTATTGAGTATAGAGTAAGCTCACAGTTGCGTTGTTGGAATCATTCCGGCACATGAGTCAGGACTGAGATTCAAACTAAACTCCCTGCTGTCAAGCATTTACCCGCTTAGTAGTAAGATATTTGAGCCATGATGGCAGCAAAGACCCCTTTTTTGTCTCCCAATGGAGTGCTCTTAGCCAGAGATTGTTTGTAAAAAAATCACATCCCACAATGCTTTTAGTTAATGCCAGAAGCTGAGAAGAAAACATTTCAGTTTGACAGCTAGTTCCATGACAAGAATGGTTTATTGCTTCACCATGTTGCTCATTAACTATAAGCTGTAGCCAACCAACAAAACTGAATTAAAAAAACCAGCAACCTGTTCAATCATACCTCTACTATAAACTCTGTCTTTTGTATAGTGCTTGAACTATTGCAACTGGAACAATTTCACTAAATTGCAGAGAGCTGTTCAGGTTCCCTGTGTTGCTTGCTTGTTTTAGAACACTTTTAATTAGAAAGAGATGATTGCATATTTTCTTACCAGTTGGGGAGTGCGAGGAAATGTAAAGAAAACTGGTTGCTCCGAACTCTGAATTATTTGAAACAGATTTTGACACTGTTCACCTTTGTGGTGATAATGTAATACTGTTTCTCCTTCACCTTAGGATAAATATCAATCATACAATCCAAGAGTCCATTCTCCCCAGGAAGGAATATCCCACATCAAGAATTTTTTAGCCTGTATAGTTTCCTACTCTTTTTGTGTGTGCGCGCGCATGTAATTTACTACTCCATACCCTGCAGAAGAAACCATTTCTTCTTGCACAGAGAAGTTATGCCTTCAGGAGTTCCTGTTGCTGTTGCCCTGAAATCCTCTGTGAAGGATATTCTGTAGTCCAGAAAGAAATACAGCCACATGTTGAATTAATCTGTGCTGTTTTCTTTGATGGCTTGTTTAGGAGTGAAGGGGATGAAAGAGGATCTTGGATGAACCCAGATTTCCCTGTAATCATGTTCTGCTCCTTTCAGTTCTGCAAGCTGAAACCTCACAGGTCCCTGCAGAAGGATTTATGTGAGGTCACTAAAAGGGAGGCACTTGCTGGAAGTGTATTAATCTCTTCATACGTGAATGTAGAGTGCAAGGCCCTATATGAATAAAGTCTAGGGAAAATCTTATTCTTAGCCAAGGGGTCGTGCTGTTGTACAGGTCACTCTGCTGCTTCATAGATTTCCTAATCAAGCCAGCTGAACTGCTGTCACTTCGTATACTAGAATCCCCAAGAGAGAGTGTTTTCAGATTACATTATAGAGGACACACAATATTAGTTGATTGGTACAAGACCTAATTTTTTTTTATGTCCACCATGAGTTGTTACTGAATGGTTTCTAAATGTTAGTGCTAGTTGACACCCTCTGGATCTGACTTTTTGGTTGTGATTGGATATTGAGAGAATAAGGAACATACTTTTGTCATGGTTCAGGCACATGAATAAAGAGCAGGTGTCTAGGACACTGCTGAATTTCCTGCCTTCCTTTCATTCTGTTAAAGAAGTGACATTTGAGTCTCTTTTGCTTCTTTCTTTCTCTCTCCCTTTCTGAGAAGGAGTCAGTAGCAACCAAGCGCAATTCCAAGGCCAGAGGGGACCACTGTGATCATCTAGTCTGACCACCTGTATAATGCAGGCCATAGAACTTCCCCAAAATAATTCCTAGAACAGATCTTTTAGAAGAACATTCACTCTTGATTTAAAAATTGTCAGTGATGGAAAATCCATCATGAGCCTGGGTAAATTGTTCCGATGGTTAATTACCTTCATTGTCAAATGTACACCTTATTTCCAGTCTGAATTTGTCTGGCTTCAACTTCCGGTCATTGGATCATGTTGTACCTTTCTCTTCTAGATTATTAAATATTTGTTCCCCATGTAGTTACTTATAGACTGTAATCAAGTCACCCTTTAACCTTCTCTTTAAGTTAAATAGATTGAGCTCCATGAGTCTATCACTATATAAGGCAGGGGTTCTCAAACTGGCGATTAGGACCCCTTAGGGGGTTGTGAGGTTATTACGGGAGGGGGGGGCTGCGAGCTGTCATCGTCCACCCCAAACCCCGCTTTGCCTCCAGCATTTATAATGGTGTTAAATATATTAAAAAGTGTTTTTAATTTATAAGTGGGAGGGGGGTGTCACTCAGAGGCTTGCTATATGAAAGGGGTCACCAGTACAAAAGTTTGAGAACCATTGATATAAGGCATGTTATCTAATCCTTTAATCATAGTCATTGCTCTTCTCTGAACCCTTTCCAATTTATAACATCCTTCTTGAGTCATAGACACCACAATTGGACACAGTATTCCAGCAGGGGTCTCACCAGTGTGAAATTCAGAGGTGAAATAACCTCTCTACTCCTACTTGGGATTCCTCTGTTTATGCATCCCAAGATCGCATGAGCTCTTTTGGCCACAGCGTTGCACTTGGCCTCTTGTTCAGCTGATTATCCACCATGCTCCCCCAAATCTTTTTCAGACTCTCTGCTTCCCAGGATAGAGTCCCTCGTTTAGTAAGTATGGCCTACGTTCTTTGTTCCTAGATGTATACATTGACATTTAGCCATATTAAACCACATATTATTTGCTTGTGCCCAGTTTACCAAGTGATCTAGATCACTGTCTCAGTGACCTGTCCATTTCTTGACCACTCCCCCAATTTTTGTGTTATCTGCAACCTTTATCAGTGATGATTTTTTGTTTTCTTCAAAGTCATTCATAAAAATGTTAAATAGCATAGGGCCCTTATAGGATCCCACTGGAAACACACCTACTTGATTATGATTCCCCATTTATAATTATATTTTGAGACCTATCAGCTGGCCAGTTTTTAATCCATGTAATGTGTGCCATGGTAATTTTATATCATTCTGGTGTTGTATCGTAACAAGTCAAAGTACATTGCATCAACACTATTACCTTTATCAATCAAACTTGCAATCTCATTATTAAAAAAGATACCAAGTTTGCTTGATAGGATCTATTTTCCATATACCAATGTTGATTTGCATTTATTACATTACCCACTTTTGATTCTTGATTAATCAAGTCCCGTATCAGCTGTTGCATCATCTTGCTTGGGATTGATGTCAGGCTAACAGGCCTATAATTACTTGGATCATTCTGTTTACCCTTTTTAAAACCTGGTACAACCATAGCTTTCTTCCAGTCCTCTGGAACTTTCACAGTGATCTAGGACTTATTGAAAGTCAACATTAACAGTCCAGTGAGCTTTTCAGTCAGCTCTTTTAAAACTTTTGGATGCAAGTTATCTGGTTTGCCGATTCAAAAATGTCTAACTTTAGTAGCTTCTGTTTAACATGCTTCAGAGATTCTAGTGGAATGGATGCTACTGCTTACCTGGGTAAAATTCCTGCTTATGCAGGTGGATCTTTACAGCACCGACTAGAACATTGTTGGCAGAAATGGATGCTTAATCTGAAGGATTGCATCATAAGGGGGGTGTTTTTTGTTTTTTATTCCTAGGTCATGACTATGGTAGAAACTAAGGCCTTGTCTACACTGCCTTTTTTCTGTGAAAGGCAACATTTATTGACAAAACAGTGGAGGTGTACACACTGCAGTGCTACTTTCAGCAAGGAAACACCTCTGTTTCATTGACAAAAATAAAGCCACCTCAACAAGAGTCATAGGGCTTTTTACACAAAAGTTTCATCAACAAATTGCCACTGTAGACACCGCACTTGAACTTTTCTTCTGTACCATGATTTCTATGAAGTTCTTCTCAGCAGAATTGCTCTAGGTGGTGGTCTGTCTGATTAATCCAGTCTGCCTTCATTAGGTTTTAGTCTTTTAAATTACTTGACTGACACTATTGGTCACATTCAGGGCTGTCTCTAGAGACCTGTGGTAGCACTATCAAAAACAGGAGGGAGCAAATAAATGTCCAGTCTTCCCTGATTTTCATTCAGTGAGAGAGAGTAGATTCACTCTACAGGTCCTCTCATGCTGTGACTGGTAAAAAGCCAGTGGGGCATGCTGGGCAGATTATGGTGGTGATTAATTCATGCATCTCTCAAGAGAGCGCTGCTAGCAACTTATAAGCATGCTGTAGTCTGGCCCTACCTCAAAATACAATCACTTGACATTGATGACATGGCAATTTAGGACTTATCTAGAAGAACAATTAGTTTGTGGCAAGCTGGGGAGTGAATCTGCCATGCACTAGCCTGCTGTGGACTAACTGTCCATGTGGATCCTACTGCAGGGTCCACATGGATGGTTAGTTCGCAGCAGGCTCTTGTGTCCCAGCTTGCCCCAAACTAATTGTTCTTCTAGATAAGCCCTTAATATCCAGCCTCTAACCAATACCTTTTGGGGAAGAGCCACTGAAAAGGTGGTCTTATGCCAATTCCAGTAGCATCTGATATCCTCCAACTTTGGATCCCAATCAATCAGGCTTTTAAACCTAGTTCTAACCCTGAAATTGAATTAGTCTTGCTGGTAGGTTGATGATACCATTGGAGAGTGAATGGCAGTCAAACATGCATACTGATGCTTTTAGGTTTATTAGTAGCCTTTAATGTTTATCATTGTGTGCTGCTGTCTTGATGATGTTGCTTTGAAGGGGCTCCACAAGTTTATTTCTGAGAAATCTCATGGAGTTGTGCAGGGTGATGGCTTTGTTTTCTGAGCACTTTCAGTACAGTCACTCCAGAAGATTCCGTTCTCACTTGTTCAAAGTGTACGTGAAGTCCCTGGGGTAGATTGTGAGACATGATGGGCTACACCGTGGATGACTCTCTCATTTCTATGGATCCTTTTCATTATGTCCAGATGGAACCATTTCCCTGTTATCTTAATGTCTGGTAGAAACAAGACACTGGATGAAAGTCAGTTGGCTTAGATTTAGTTCAGATACGATGATGGTAATGTTTATTGACAAGAAGAAGCATTGTTAAGAAACAGGAAATACTGTGACCTCTTTCTCAGATGAGGGTCTTTACTCACCTAGTGCAGAAGTGTTTCACAATGCTCTGGTCCTGGGTTCCCGGAGAGTAGCAGTAGTTCGAAACTCCTTTTATACTTGACTAGCAAAAGTATTATAATATCTCAGCATGGACTTTGTTAGTTACTGATTCCGTTGTCATCTCAGCGTTTTAGAACTGGAATGTATTCTGTGTGGGTTTACCCCTGAAGACTCCTCCGAAGCTGCAGGGAAGACTGGTGTGAGCACGTTACACTTATGCTTTGGTATTTGCCCTGGCTGCTAGTTCACGTCTGGGTGAAAACTGGGGTGCTGTCCGTACAACACTTTATCAGTCTTGCAAAACTGTCATAAAAGTATAGTTTCACAGGTACAGAATCCACTTGCACTTTCCATTTGCCTCGGTGATTGATAATAGTGAAAAAAAGATATTTTACTCACCTGTCAAAAAAAAAATTCACCCTAGGTCAGGGATTCTCAAACTTCATTGCACTGTGACCCTCTTCTGACAACAAAAATTACTACACGACCCCAGGAGGGTGGGACTGAAGCCTGAGCCCGCCTGAGTCCCACTGCCCTGGGTGTGGGGGCCAAAGCCTGAGCCCCACCACCTCGGGTGGGGAAGGGGTCAAAACCGAAGCCCAGTGGCTTCAGCCCCAGCCAGGAGGCCTGTAACCTGAGCCCCGCTGCCCAGGGCTGAATCCCTCAGGCTTTGGCTTGAGCCCCGAGCCCCAGCACGTCTAGCCCAGCCCTGGTGACCCCATTAAAATGTGGTCATGACCGACTTTGGGGTCCTGACACACAGTTTGAGAACCACTGCCCCTGTGCAAATGGATAAGTACAAATTTGTGAGGCCTGCCCTGAATGGTCCCAGTAATTTCAGAGATCATGTCTTCCTTATGTCCTGTTATGATATCAGTTCTTCACAGAACACAATTAGTTATCTCTCCCAAGGGTGGAGTTTGCAAGAACTGGTTGACTTCTGTGACAGATCCACACTGCTGGAATATGTTGCTTGAAATGGGTCTGAGCTTGCCCTCTTATGCAGAACAGTGTAAGATGCATCTTTGTTCAGGTTTTCCATTAATGTCAGGCTGTGAAATCCCTAACATTGAGTCTACTGGCTGGTTCTCCCAGTCAGAGAGAGAGAGAGAGAAAAGATTAAATGCTGTGGTGGGAGAAGGGAGGAGGTTTTACAAAGTATGAGTTCTCTAGTTTTTGGAAAATATTGATGGCTCTTGACCTAAAATATGTAACGGGCACCCAGATGCTCTGGTGATGGATGTTATAAATATGTGTAACAATAAATAATCTAGTATTATAGCATCAATATATTTTTAAGGCTGTCTGTTTATAAACCTGCATCTCCACTAATACTTCTATACTTCAACTCCTATTCTGTGAAAGTCCATTATGGTACTCTACCATTATGACACATAGTTTTTTGTAGTATGCAGTTATTGGTTCAGAAGAGCAGCTTGCTTGGGGGCAGAGGAGCATGTTGACATGGGGGCACAGGGGGTATGAGAAAAGCTTATTCTATTATTAAGCAAATAAAATTGAGAATAAAGCAGAAAGGTAGCTCTCACAACCTCCTTTACAGTCATGAGTTTTTACTTGTGCAATTGTTTTTCCTTATAAGTAGGGCCCTACCAAATTCACAGTCCATTTTGGTCAATTTCATGGTGATAGGATTTTAAAAATAATAAATTTCATGATTTTCAGCTATTTAAATCTGAAATTTCATGGTGTTGTAATTGTAAGGATCTTGACCCAAAAGGAGTTGTGGGGTTTGTGCAAGGTTATTGGGGGTGGGGGGGGGAAGGTGTTGAAGTACTACTACCCTTACTTCTGTGCTGCTGCTGGTGGTGACTCTGCCTTCAGAGCTGGGTATCTGGAGAGTGGTGGCTGCTGGCCAGGAGCCCAGCTCTGAAGGCAGAGCCACCGCCAGCAGCAGCGCAGAAGTAAAGATGGCATGGTATGGTATTGTTACCCTTACTTCTGCACTGCTGATGGTGGGTTGCTGCTTTCAGGGCTGGGCATCCAGCCAACAGCCCCACTCTCCAGCCGCCCAGCTCTGAAGGCAGTGCAGAAGTAAGGGTGGTCATACCGCAACACCCCCCCCCCCCCCAAATAACCTTGTGACCCCCTTGCAACTCCCTCTTGGGTCAGGACCACCAATTTGAGAAAAGCTGGTCTTCCCTGTGAAATCTGTATAATATAGAGTAAAAGCACACAAAAGACCAGATTTCACGGGGGGGACCAGATTTCACAGTCCGTGATGCGTTTTTCATGGCCGTGAATTTGGCGTAGGGCCCTACTTATAAGGTGGATAAACTTTAATAATAATAAAAAAAAAATCATTGTGGAAGTGAGGGGTTGCTTATCTTCAGAAGGAAGTTTACCTTTCTCTTGTACGTATTTTGATCTAGTGATTAACCACAGCTGATTACATATAATTTTTCTTTTCTCTTTTCAGGGTTTTGTTTTTGCACTGAATGTAGCCAGGACGGATCCTTGTGGGCTTTAGCAGCCCGAGGAAACTGTCAAAGGTAAAATCATCCAAACACCAACATATACTTGGAATTTTAAGGGCGTATAGAGCAGAATTAACCTATGCTAACCTTTAATTGACTGGCATAGCAACTTCTCTTTCTCTTATTTCTTGTGGGTTTGGGTGTAAAATGCTTGATTATTTTAATTCTTGTTGGATAAAGATATGTATACTGTGGTGGTTTTTGGCAGAGTTCAGTTGCAAAAAGAGTATCAACCTTTTAGAAACGGTGAAAACATAGTCTCATCTGATAATGCAGGTATACTTCTTTTTTTCTTTTTTTACTCCTGAGGGAATTCTGCACCAAAAAAAAATTGTGCACAATATTTTAAAATTCTGCACATTTTATTTGTCAATAAATAAAGTGGAGCTCCAGAATAGCAGTAGGAAGTACGGACCACTGGCTGCATGGAGGTGGGAGGTCACCCTGCAGCACCCCTTCCCGCTCCCCTCTCCAGAACATGGACTTAGGGGTGAAGCTGCACCTGACCCTGACACAGCGCAAGGGCCAGGCCTGACTCAGAAACACCCCAGGGCCCTGCCCCTTCAAACCAAGTGCACCAGGTGTGGGCAAGCAGGGTCAGCCCGGCAGGATCGAAGTGGGTAGGGATCCAGGTATGAGATGAGATGGTTCTGTGTGGGACAATCTGGGCAGTTCAGTGGGGGTCTAGGTGCAGGGGGAGATCTGGATGCACAGGGTCTTGTTGGGGGGCGGGTTCTGGGTGCAGCAGTAATGGGACTCCACAGGTGGGGTCCAGGTGAAGGTGGTTGGGGCTCAGCAGGGAGGTCTGGCTGTGGGAAGATGGGGCTCAGTATGTGTGTGGAGGGCATAGTGGGGGGGTCTGGTGCTGGGGCAGTGGGGCGGGGGTCCAGGTGCAGCTGGTTGGGGCTTGGTGGGGTGGGGGTCTGGGGGTGGGGTGGGGGGACAGTGGGAGACAATCTGGGTGCAGAGGTGGGTGATCTGAGTGAAGGGGGGGTCCGAGTGTGGTGGTGGGGGCTAAGTGGATGGGGGCTGAGTGCAGGGGGGCTCTGTATTCAGGGGATGATGCTCGGTGTGGAGGGCTTGTTTTGGTGGGGGTGTGGGTATGGAGAGGGGTCCAAGATGCACAGAGATTGGGCAGATTGGGGAGCAGCTCAACATACAGTGAGCACTCACCCTGCGATAGGGGCAGGAAGTGTGTGTGTGGGGGGGAATTTACCGTAGCTGGGAAGGTTTCTGGTCCCTGCCCCGGCCGCTCCTTGCAGGAGAAGAGTAAGTGCCATGCTCCCCAGCCTAGCTGGGACTAGTAGCTGAGCCTAGCACAGGGTAGAAGCCACCAGCTGCGGTGTCCCCAGCCCTAACCACTCTTATCCTCCACCCCGCAATTTACCTCTCTGCTGCCTGCTCCAGGCACCTGAAATGATGTGCCTGTGCTGCTGGGTAGGGGCGCATCACCATTCTTGTGGCTTCCCTTTATTTCCCCTCTAGAAAGTCATTTTTTCTGTGGGGAAGCAAAGAAATCTGTGGGAGACATGAATTCTGCCTGTGGGAGTGGCACAGAATTTCCTCAGGAGTAATTTTTATGTTTCCAGGCACTTCTTACAGTTTTTTCAATAACCATCAACTCCATCTTTAAAATGTGGAAATAATTGTCGTCTTTTTCATATATAAAAGAATGTTCTGAATCTCTGCCCTTCAGAACAGTAAAATTGTAGGACTCTGTTACAATATAACAAGTTAGTTCTTCATCCATTTGATTCCCTTAACATGGTGCAGGGCCCAGGGTTGGGGCTGGAAGCAGAGCTAGGTGGCACTACCTTGCCATCCCCCACCCCCATGCTCACCCCTGAATGGTCCTCCATGCGCCCTTAGGGGGGGGTGCCCCACAGTTTGGGGACCTCTGCCCTAAGGTAAGAATTTGCAGGTATGGTAGGACCACTGTCAACCTGACAGTTTTTAATTAGCCTAGTAACCAGGGTAATATCACTCTATATTGTATTTGTAAAGCTGGCTTTTGGTATTTATACTTAGATTATTTTCTATGAAGAGATTTGTTGACCTCCAATCTGTGTAATTATTCTTTGCTGAGCACACTTTTTTTATGAATGAGTGAATATAATGATTATGTAAATTCTCAGCCATTTTCTTCTGACACTTTTAAATTTAAAACAAATAATAATATGCTCCTACTAGACAGACATTTTTTCTTTCTAAAGAGAGAAATGTATGTTCTTTTCCTTAATGCAAGTCACTGACTGAGGTCTGGGCTGTTGTATATAGTGTAATATCTGATTAAAGGTCAAGACTTTCAGTATTATTTGTGGTGTTATGAGATTCCAGCAAAAATGTTAAACATAGCCAACCCTTCCTTTTATATTTATTTTTAAATGTTTTTTCCTTCCCTTTATTTCTTGTAGGCACTATTTTGCATTTCTGCAGTTTTGCACAGATTCTGTTCCCATGCAAACCGATGAGGGAGAAATACTGGAGGAAGGCAGTCCCAAGGTCAGTGAACTTTGCTTGAGCAGGAGCTTTCTTGCTGATACAGGGAAGAGACATTGTGAACACTAACTTCTGAGTTGATTGTATTTAAAAAGTAGAATTGAACAAGTCTAGTATTACTACAGTATGTATATGATATCTGCATACACAGTACAAGAAATGTCTGGGGGCGGGAAGAGGAAGCTCTTAAAAGAAACACTGAACTTTTTCATAATCTTATCCCTTTTACTGGAACTGGAAGGCCCTAAGTCTTAGTGGTGGGGATTCCCTTGCCCCACTCCAGCCTGATTAAAGCATTAGACAGTTGGGCCCTCAGGTCCCGAAGTCACTGTATATGTGTTGCAAGCCAATCCATGTGCTGGTGTTTTGAGTCTTAAATATTCCTTTGTCTTTGTGGGTTTATTCCACAAACGTCACACCCTAGCATGATACCCACCTTGGTAGTAACTGATTCCAGAGATGCACCATTGCATGAGAGGCTGTTCAGTGAGAACTTGAATGTTGCCAGAACAGTAATGCATGTAATTGACCCAGGCAGGTGAATACCTTGCTCAGAAAGGTAGTTTAGTAAGTTCACTGGGGAGATGTGAAGGGATATAGGATAGTCACTTTTCAAAGAGCTACTTCCTTTAGCCTAAGGTGTAATTGTTTCAATTTCACAAATGATCTTGGCTCTTCTGTGTATTGACATGGTACGCTGACTAACCCTACTGCTTCACAGATGTTCAGCTGTATTTTACTGTCCTAAAAACTAAGATCTCTCCAGAAAGCTAGTTCGGTATTCACTTTGCTACTTGTATGTGTAAATTGTATTGCATTCCATTTTAAATTTCAACCAAAACCAAATTCATATTAGCTTGTTTGTGCTAGATTTAGGTATCTTCTCACTAAGTCTGAATAAGACAACCGTATTGAGGATTGGGAAAATCAGTCTAATTTTTTCAGGCTTTATTATTCCATTGAGACACATTCTTATGTTTTTTTGTCACATATCTGCATACCTTAACAGAATAACAAATTATCTGAGCTATACATGTACCTCAAGGTGATGGTCTGTTAATACAAAGAGAGCTGCTATGGTGAGTCTGTGGAATTTCTTGGAAAATGCTTGGGACAAAGAGCTTTTAAATGGTTTTGGGAGGCGGGATTGCTGAACTTCAGAGTTAGTCAATGAAAACCGTAGCAGGTTCCAAACTGTTGTTAGAACAGTGGTGCATGTAATTGACTCAGGCAGATGAATACCTTGCTCAGAGGGATTTTGCTAGTTCAGAAAGTTCGCTGGGGAGATGTAAAGGGAAAAAGGATGGTGAAATCAGCTACTAATTCTAGAAGCACTCTAGCTTTGTTTGATGAGCACAGTGATTGGTGCTTATTTTTCAACAAAGTAAAAGAATGTATCTATGGGTTTCATTCTTTTGTGAACACATGAGGAGGCTGACTGGGAAAGAACTACCTAGTTTGAAAAGTGTCTTTGCCTCTATGAAAGCAAGCTTTTCTTTAGCACATTTAATTGTGGTGGTGGGGTTGGTATTGATTGCTTCCTTCCTGCACCCCCAAATATATTTTAAAAAGGAAAGTTTGTATTTCTAGAGAGACTCAGGGTAGCTGAACATGTACACTGCTGGCTGAAACAACTGGTTACCATTGCAAGAAATTGGGAGATTTGTTAATATGCATCTGCAGTCTGATTTAATTATTCAGATATCTGTACAGCACTGGCATATATCAGAAATGGGGGGGGGACATTAGCACATCTAGATCTTCTTCCCATCATACACTGGGCTAGATTGTTTACTAAAATAGATTTTTCTAGTGCTTTGTCTAGTCTCATTTTACATGATTGTAGGTATGAGCCTTCCTTCCCTCCCATTGGGAGACTTTTTTTTTTTTTAAACACCATTCAGTTAGGGTGACCAGATCACCCAGGTCAAATATTGGGACATGGGGGGGGGGCAGGGACAGAGGGGGAAAAAATGGCGGCAGAGCAAAAACAAAAAAAATCCCCCACCCCCGATTCCTCCTCCCTCCGCAAGCGCTGGAGGGAGGCCCGGGAGACTCAGGGGAGCGCGTGGCTGGGGTGAGTGTGAGTCTGGCCTGGCCCCAAGCAGGCAGGACTCGGGCGCGGTACCTGGAGGGAGAGTAGGGGGCAGCCTGCAGGGCCAGGCGGCGGTTGTTCTCCCCACCTGGGCAGCGGGACTTGGGAGCAGCCGCTGCTGCAGCTCCCACTGCCGCGGGGGGAGGAAGCGGCCGCTGGCCAAGCTTGGCGGCTGCGGCTCTAGCACCCATTAACCCCCCGAGCCCGGGCCTGCTGCGGGAACCCAGCGCGCACCCAGCCCCTGGCCAGTCGCGTCTGGGCTGGCTGCCCAGCTGGTGCAATCCTGCGGGCGGCCCCGGAGTGGGGGCAGCAGGCCCCAGCCCCCCCATCCCGCTTGGGTCCCGCAGGAGAACGAATGGGGCTGGGCTGCCGATGCCTCCGCTGCGGGATTGCACCAGCCGGGCAGCCAGCCCAGACACGACTGGCCAGGGGCTGGGCGCAGCGTGCGCGCTGCTGGGTCCCTGCAGCAGGCCCGGGCTCGGGGGGTTCTGGCCCGGGCGCCAAAGCCGCAGCCGCTGAGCGCCACGTGCTTGGCCGCTTCCTCCCACCGCGGCAGTGGGAGCTGCAGCAGCGGCTGCTCCCGAGTCCTGCTGCCCAGGTGGGGAGAACAGCCGCCGCCTGGCCCCGCGGGCCGCCCCCCTACTCTCCCTTCAGGTACCGAGTCCTGCCTGCTCGGGGCCAGGCCAGACTCACACTCACCCCGGCCCCGCACTCCCCTGTGTCTCCTGGGCATGGTATGCTTGGCAAGAGGCGGGGATTTGGGGAGGGAGCCAATGGGGGAAGGAGGGGGCGAGCCCTTCTGGGCTCCGGAGCCTTTGCTTGTTTGTCCAGTGTCCCGACCTAACATTGGTCGGGACGCGGGACAAACAAGCAAATATCGGGACAGTCCCGATAAAATCGGGACGTCTGGTCACCCTACAGTCAGTTGATATTTGATTTAAATTTTCCTCTTGATTTCAGTCTGCCATCCTCTCAGTTGTACCATCTTGTACATATTAAACTTTTCTTTGGCATTTACAAATATTTGAAAGAGAGCTATTTTCTCTGACCCCAGTTTTGTATTCTAGGTGAGCCATACATACTGTTTAGTTACATGTGTGCAGATGTAAAGGAACAGGGTTTTTTAAATTTATCATTTAGTTTCCAAGAAAAATAAGTGTATCCTTGTGGAAACAAAGTGGATTATATGGCTCTTTGTTCATTATTGCTTTGGTCTTGTGTCAGGCTCATTCTCAGTGTTCTGGACTGAAAGAACAGTCCTCTTTCAGAATCATGGCATTAGAGTATCTATCTATGTCTACACTTGCTCTGGACTGTCTCTGCCCTCCCTGGCCTCCAAGCATTCAGTTATAAATAAAGGCTTATATGCAACACTTATGGATACGTGCAGTTCTGAACAATAGATTTGTCTACCTTTTTTTCTTCCCTGCTTTGGTGGGGTCTTTGTATCCATATTTTTGAGTCTTTAGAATCCTTTCATTTCCTCCCACTATCCTCAAAGTCCCACATTGGAACCACCATTTTTCTGACTTAAAAAATAATGTCTTTTGAGTCCATAAATAATTATTTTAAATTTCCAGAGTGGTCACAGTCTCCTGGCAAATGCAGTGCAGAGCGTATATCATGCATTGATTCTTTCTTTGAAAGTACAATATTAACGCTGTTTCAAGTGAGGCTACACTGCTTCAGTTCATGGAGCTAACACCCAGTGTACCTTAGACCAGTTTTACACCAGTATAACTTTTAATTATTTCAGTGAATATAATTTTGATTTACCCCACTGTGTGCATGAGATCAGACTCAGGCCTCACTTGTTTAGCACCTGCTTAAAATATTAATTCACTTCTAGACAAGTTTTTTGTTCTTACTCCTGCACAAATGAGATGAAGGTATTGTAGCAAAGCAAGAGGAAGAGTCCAGAGGAAGCTGCAGGGAGTAGGGGACATCTGGAGCTTTTCACACTTGGAGTGATGTTGAAGGAAATTTCAGTTAGTGGGATCAATGTGTTAATTGGCTGTTTCTGGTATAAGAACTAGCAGTGAAATGGTTAAGTATTGACATTTTATATTACTGTCTGATTCATAGCTAATTTGTTGAGGTAAAGGGAAAATGTATGCTTGTCTGCGCTGTCCCTCACTACAAGCTCAGGAAGACTCACTACATCTATTTAAGCTTAGTTTTTGTTTGAGGCGATTTAGCAACTATCATGGTGGTCATTTTTTTTTAAAATGTACACCAAAGCTTAGATTCTGAAGTACATACTCAGGACTCTGATGATAGAATGGGCTTACGTAAAAATAAATAAATTGATTTTCATGAGCGAGAGAGAAAAATATAGCCTAAATGGCATAGTGAGTGAAAAGATTGAACAAGCTTCCTTCCAATGCATCTTAATCGTGCCCGGCAGAGCCCCCTGCTAT
This sequence comes from Mauremys reevesii, assembly GCF_016161935.1. Taxonomy (NCBI): domain Eukaryota; kingdom Metazoa; phylum Chordata; order Testudines; family Geoemydidae; genus Mauremys; species Mauremys reevesii. The sequence continues at coordinate 269,196,630 of NC_052623.1, forward strand.
TCCAGTCCTGGGCTCCACCTGCAACTCTGCCAGGTTGACGCCTGTGGCATCCACTCTTATTCTAGTCTAGTCTAATCTTCAGCGGGTTTCTGAAGCATAGAGACTAGTATATTTACCTCTGTTCCACCCAGTCACTTACAATATGCCTAAAATGACCTGCTAAAAAGAAATTGAAAACTGAACCAGACTGTATGGGACATTTCACACTAGAATACAAAATGTTTCTTGTTATGTCCCACAAAATCCACTGGCCAGCTCTAAGTAGTTCTTTGTGTATGTGCCAGTGTTGCTCTTGCTGTAGGTGCTCATGTATGTGAGATAGGATTTAATTTTTTTAAATAGTAGCAGTGTCTGGGGCTGTACATATGTCCTGTGTCAGGAATCAATGTCTGCAGTAGAGCCATTCTCTTGGCAACATAAAGAGTACAGCTTGGCTGTAGTAGACTGCCTGATTGGCTTTGTTGATTGACTGGTAGGAAGAGAGACACCCTGTGTCTCCTTGAGCTCCCATTTGAGGCCATAAAGGGTGGAGTGGTTGAGACCCTCCCACAATTCCCACTTACCACTTGTGGCAGAAAGATGGAACCTGGTTGAGTGTCTGATCCTCTATTTCTCCTAGCTTCAAACTTTTATTTTAGAAATACTTTGAAGAAATAATTTTTCACCCTTCTTATCTTGTATCAATTCTCTAATTTGAATGTTTCCCCCACACACAAAAATAAAAAAACTCAGAAAAATCCCCCCCCTGTGCAGTAGGGTGAATTGTCTTGTGCCAATTGCCATAGTGGACTCTAACCTTCAGGGTTTAAACCTTGCCCCACATATGATGGACTCATTCACCTGGTCAGTACCCTTTATGCCAGGAGGAGAACCACATCCTAGGTATGTTTTTCTTATCAAGAACTCATGCATGCAACTAAACCTTCACCTGCTCGAGCAATTGATTTGTGCCACCTCGGATCCAAAGTAGACATCCACCTCCAAGGAGTCCATAGGGTTATCCTCAACAAGTGCACCTTGCCTGGGGTCTAGCAGCAAAAGGAAGGCAGGGAAGAAAACTCCATGCAGATGGACAAAGGTCATATTAATGCCGATCATCCTAGCTTCAAGGCTGTTAGCATTGGCCACTGCTGTCTCAACATCCCTGTAGCTGACTACCACTTTTGCACTGGCCTTGGTACCAGCTCCTCCAGCACCAACACCCCAACACAAAAGTGAAGCCAAAAGAAAGGACTTAGTGGAGATTTAATACAACTCCAAGCATAGAGAGGTATTGCCCCTTAGAAAGAATACCAAGAGATGATCAAGACACCACATAGTATCTTGCTCCCATCTGAGAGCACGAAGATCTTTGGTAAGAGAACTGATTAAATGTTCTACTCCTTAGAGGACTCCAGGGCCATCATGTGATCACTGAGCTTCAACATACCAACCTCCTTTGGGAAGCCCTACAAATATCAGCCGCATTATAGATAGACAGCTCGCATCTTCCCAGGATGGGGAGGCAGCATATCTCTATTACAAAAACAATCACAGTACTTGAGAAAATGTCTGTCATCTGCCTCTGTCGCTCTCCCTGTCCTGTCATCCAGATGCCAGATTTGATGGGAGTGTCAGAAGCCACATGACCCCATCAGGCGCCAGTTTTTTGGGGGTTTGCATTTGCTCCCATTCCATTGAGCTTAGGCCGATATCACCTTGGACAGATGAGTGTTGGGGATAGTTGCTCACAGCTACCCTATTCATTTCCACATCCTCCCTTTTACTACCCCTCTTCTCTGTCAGTCTTCAGGGACCCCTTCTCATGAGAGCAAATTACAAAAAGTGGCATTGTTGCCTTGTCTGGGAACTTGGAAGAGGTTCCTTAGGAGTACAGGGGGGAAGAGGTTTTATTCTCCAAGTTTGTTTTCCCTGAAGAAAGGGGGATTTCATCCTATCCTAGACCTGTGGAGACTGAACAAATACATACACTACCTCAGATTCAAGATGGTAGTGCTTGCCTCAGTCATTTTTATGGCCTGAGACTAGTTTTGACTTGCAGGATGTGTACTTCCATATAACAATCCACCTGGCCCACAGGAACTACTTGAGATTCATGGTGGTATTAAATATTAGTAGTACTAGATATTGCCATTCAGAATTTACACAACACCAAGAGTATTCACAAAGTGCCCAGCAGTGGTAGTGGCCTCCCTACCTGAGAAGGGAAGGCAGGGCTTACACGTCTACTCCTACCTAGATGACTGGCTGCTCAGAGAGATCACAGCAGGAGGCAGCAGTGAGCTTGGAATGCACTCTCTCTTTGTGTTGATCCAGCTGGGCCTCCTAGTGAACTATGAAAAATCATCTTTCCTCATCCCATAATGTAGAATTCATAGGATCTATGATTGATTCCAGATCAGAAAAGACTTATCTGCTTGAGGTCAGGTTTGAGTTGTTACAGGCACTCCTTCAACTGATAGACTGAGACAGTATGGAGTTGCCTTGTATGTGTTTGCTGACATGTGTCCTAATGCTACATGTTGGAGCTTGCTAGACTTCACCTTGGTCCTTCCAACTCTGGGTCAGGTCAGTCTGTTCTGAGAGACATTGAATAGACAGGAATGTTTCAGTGCTCTAGCATGTCATTGTAGAGCCGGCTTGGTGGTTGGACCCCACAAATGCACAGAGACCCCACAAACATTTTCCTCCTTTTCAGTCCTCTCCCTGATCAAGACACAGATCACAGATATATCATGAGCAAACTGGGAGCTCACTCGGACCTCTTATAGATTCAAGGGACCTGGTCCCTGGATGATGTGGAGCTACAAGATACGGACATCCTGAAGCTCAGGGCTACTAAACTGCTCTTCCCTATCTGTCCTCTGAAATTCAGTAGTGCAAATCTTCATAGACAAAAACACTACAAAAAGAAACAAAGCCATCAGGTTCTGGACTTGGTGCCATCAAAGCGAGGTGACCGCCAAGCATTTCATGTCGTGGGTCTTCCCGAGCAGGCAATCTGTGACCAACCTTAATTGGTCCCTGCACAGTTCTATAATGGAGCTCATATTCCAACTTTGGGGATTCCCACGGAAAGACCAAGGACAACACACGTCAGAACTTCTGCTCCAGATGTGGACTGAGACCAGGATAATTACCAGATGCTTTTCTCCTGCAGTGGAACGGGCCTACTCTTTGCCTTTTCACCTATTCCCTGATTTCCAGAGTGATCTCCAAGTTCAAGAGTCATTATCATTGCCCTGTATTGGCTGCAGCAGTTCTGACTGACAGATCTCTTAAAAATGTCCATTCAGCCTCTGATCCAGTTTCCAGACCCTCTGAACCTGATCTCACAGTACCATAGCTAGATATTCTTCTTCGAGTGCTTGCTCTTATCGATTCCAATTAGGTGTGCGTGCGCCACGTGCACGTTCGTCGGAAGATTTTTACCCTAGCAACACTCGGTGGGTCGGCTGGGTCGCCCCCTGGAGTGGCACCGCTATAGCGCCGAATATATACCCCTGCCGACCCAATGGCCCCTCAGTTCCTTCTTACCGCCCATGTCGGTCGTTGGAACAGTGGAGCGCGGCTTAGCTGACCTCCACTTCCCTAGCTACTCGTAGTTCTCTCATTAATTCTTGTGTATATATAGTTCAGATTTATATAGTTGTAGTTAACTTTATTCGTTTATAGTATAGTTAGTGTATATAGTTCAGAGGGGTTCAGGGATTATCCCCTTCCCTGCACCCGGTGCCGGGGCCTATGCCCGGCTCACCGAGTTTCAAACCGTGCTCGGCCTGCCACAAGCCGATGCTGACAGGAGATCCCCACGACTCCTGTCTTAAGTGCCTCGGGGAATCTCACCTAACAGATAAGTGCCGCATTTGTAAGGCCTTTAAGCCGAGAACAAAAAAGGAGCGGGACTTTCGTCTCAAGCAGCTCCTGAGGGAGGCAGCTCTTACTCCTCCTCCCTCAGCACCGAGCGCTGGACAGTCTTCAAGAAGCGCTCCCTCGGCACCGGATCGCATTGGTACTGCCAAGGCCTCTCGGCACCGGCCGTCGCCGGCACTGCCGTCCGCTCAGCACCGATCCCTCTCCCCGAGGGCGAAGAGGCACAAGACTCCTGCTGCGTCTGCGCCGCCTGCTCCGCAGCCCAAGCGCTCTACTAAGTCGGACCGCCCGGCACCAATACCTGCTGTGGCAACGACAACATCGGCGCCGTCGAGTCTGGTGCCTGAAAGCTCCCCGGTGCGAGCCGTGGTTGAGCTCACTATTCCCTCCACGCCGGAGACATTTTCCACGGTGAGGGAGTTGATTGCAACGATGAAGTCTGCGCTGCCTCAACCCCCGGCACCACCGGTGCGGGTTATACAGTCCAGCGGCAAGCCTGCCTTGATCAGACCACCCTCTGTCGGCACCGCAGAGCGGCACTGTTCACGATCATGGTCCCGCAGACGTTCTCGCTCCTGTCGCCGATCCAGGTCCCGACGCCGCTTGCAGTCCCGGCACCGTTCTCCTTTTCGGTACCGGTCGTACTCGCGGCACCGGTCAGCGTCCCATTCGCCGGCCCGGTACACTCGGCACCGATCCAGCTCCTGGCACCGCTCCAGGCACCGTGACTCTCGTAGCCACTTCTGACGTCGAGCCTCGAGATCTCAGTCGACCTCCCGGCACCGCTCCGGTCGCAGGTCCCGATCTCGCTCCCGGTACCGGTATTCCTTCCGGTACCGATCCCCGGTGCCGCATCAAGCAACATCAGCTAGAGAGGGAGACTCTGCCCAGGGCTTTTCAGCTCCTCCATGGCCATCCAGACATGCATCAGTGTAGTCCCACGCGGGCAGTTCATACGCGCAGGACTGTGATTCGGATGTGCCCACCAGAGTCTTCCAGGAGCCCCAGGCCCAGGACCCTGGCCCCCATCAGTGGTCATTCTGGACACCTTGGGCGTACCACCAGGCCCAGGGCATACCACCAGGCCCAAGGCGTACCTGTGATCCCATCTCGCTCTGTTCCGTCAGAGCACCGGGTGCCAGAGGCGACAGTTAGCCGTCCCCCTCCGACCGGTATGGAGGAAGCCCCGGTTCAGCCACCGGACTCCCAGATCCCACTGGAACAGGAGGTCGTCCAGGAGCACGAGCCCTCGCAGGACCCGCTTGTCCCCGGCCTTTCTTCTTCCTCGTCCCCAGATGAGGCGGTGGCAGGAACATCCTCCTCGGGCCCTCCTCCAATCGACTTGAGGGCCCATCAGGACCTCCTGAGACGGGTGGCACTCAATATGAACCTCCAAGTGGAGGAAGTCTCGGAGATAGAGGATCTGGTTGTAGACATTCTGTCGGCTGAAGCCGCCACTAGAGTGGCCCTACCGTTCATTCGGACGATCCAAGCCAATGTGGATACCATCTGGCAGTCTCCAGCCTCTATCCCGCCTGCGGCTAGGGGAGTCGAACGCAAGTACATGGTACCCTCCAGGGGGTACGAGTACCTATATGTACATCCTCCCCCTTGCTCCCTTGTCGTCCAGTCCGTCAATGAGAGGGAATGCCATGGTCAGCAGGCACCAGCCCCTAAATCGAAGGAGGCTAGGCGAATGGACTTACTGGGCCGTAAGGTGTACTCGGCAGGGGCCCTGCAACTCCACGTAGCAAACCAGCAAGCCCTGCTTAGCCGCTACAGTTACAACACCTGGGCGGCGGTGGGCAAATTTACGGAGTTGCTTCCTCAGGACTCCCGTCAGGAGTTTGCTGCCCTCCTGGAAGAAGGGAAGAAAGTGGCGAGAACTTCCCTCCAGGCCTCGTTGGATGCAGCTGACTCTGCTGCCAGGACTCTGGCTTCGGGTGTTGCCATGAGGCGCATTTCATGGCTCCAGGTGTCGGGCCTTCCCCCGGAGCTGCAGCATACTATACAGGACTTGCCCTTCGATGGCAAAGGCCTGTTCTCTGAAAAAACTGACCCTAGGCTGCAAAGCCTAAAGGACAGCAGGGTCACTATGCGCCTGCGCCTAGACAAAGACAGGTCTTTGGCAGAAGGCGTGGCCGAGGCAGTCGTAGGCATCAGTCAGGGCCCCAAGGGGGCCAAAATCAGGGTCCCTCTAAACCACCAGCAGGGCCAAAGCCAAACTTTTGAAGGCACGCCCAAGGACGGCGTACCAGTTGTTACCCAGGATCCATTCCCTCCCTTTTACAACCGCCTCTCCTTTTTCCTCCCTGCGTGGCCCCATCTAACCTCAGATCGTTGGGTCCTACGGATGGTGGAACTTGGGTACCGCCTCCAGTTTATTTCGCCCCCACCCTCCATCCTCGTCCCTCTTCAGGGACCCCTCTCGCGAGCAATTCCTCTTGCAAGAGGTGCGGATGCTCCTCACCATCGGAGCTATAGAGGAGGTACCAAAGGACGAAAGGGGCAAGGGGTTCTACTCCCGCTATTTCCTAATCCCCAAGCCGAAGGGAGGTCTCAGACCCATCCTAGACCTGCGGGAACTCAACAAGTTCATGATAAAGCTGAAGTTCCGCATGGTATCCCTGGGGACCATCATCCCATCCTTGGATCCCAGAGACTGGTATGCCGCCCTCGATATGAAGGATGCGTATTTTCACGTCACCATTTATCCTCCACGCAGAAGGTACTTCCGGTTTGTGGCCAACCATCAACATTTCCAGTTTACGGTCCTTCCGTTTGGCCTCTCTACAGCCCCAAGAGTATTCACAAAGTGCATGGCTGTAGTCGCCGCCTCCCTCCGCCGCCGGCAGATACACGTTTTTCCGTATCTAGATGATTGGCTAATTCGAGGGACCTCCGAGGCCCAAGTTACCAGTCATGTGGGCATCGTCAAGGACCTATTCCTGCGTCTAGGCCTGATGATCAATATGGAGAAATCCACTTTGATTCCCACACAGAGAATAGAATTCATTGGGGCCATCCTGGACTCCAATCTCGCCAGAGCCTGCTTACCTCAGCCTCGGTTTCAGGCGATGGTAACAATTATACAAGGTCTACGGAACTTCCCGACAACTTTGGCTTGCACTTGCCTAGGTCTCCTGGGTTACATGGCTGCCTGCACGTTCGTAACCAAACATGCCAGGCTTCGCCTCCGTCCACTCCAATCGTGGCTCACCTCGGTGTACCACCCGAGCAGAGACAGCATAGATATGATCGTCATGATCCCCCTGAGCATCCTAGGCTCCCTCGACTGGTGGTCGACGCCCTCCCTGGTGTGTGCAGGGATGCCGTTCCATCCACCTCACCCCTTGGGGTCCCTGACGACGGACGCCTCATCTCTCGGTTGGGGTGCTCACCTTGGTCAGTTTTGCACTCAGGGCCTTTGATCAGCTCAAGAGCTGGCCTTGCACATCAATGTCTGAGAGCTGAGAGCAGTCCACCTTGCGTGCCAGGGGTTTCAGCAGCACCTACAAGGCCGTTGTGTCTCAGTGTTCACAGAAACAACACAACGGCCATGTATTACATAAACAAGCAGGGAGGAGCACGGTCCTCTCCTCTTTGCCAGGAAGCTATCCAGCTCTGGGACTTCTGCATAGCCCAATCAATAGACCTGGTTGCATCCTTTCTCCCAGGAGTCCGGAACACTCTGGCGGATCGCCTCAGCAGATCCTTCCTGTCTCACGAGTGGTCGATTCGTCTGGACGTTATCCCTTCCGTTTTCTGGAAGTGGGGCTTTCCCCGCATAGACCTCTTCGCTTCTCGCGAGAACAGGAAGTGCCAGACGTTCTGCTCATTCCAAGGCCTCTCCCTGGGCTCGATCTCGGATGCTTTTCTGATGCCGTGGACGAGCCAACTGCTTTACGCTTTTCCACCGTTGCCGCTGGTTCACAGGGTCCTGCTAAAACTCCGCAGGGACAGAGCGCACCTGATCATGATCGCTCTAGCGTGGCCCAGGCAGCACTGGTACACCATGTTGCTAGACCTGTCGATAGCCAACCCGATTCCCCTGCCTCTTTGCCCAGACCTCATAACGCAGGATCACGGCAGACTTCACCACCCAGACCTCCAATCCCTGCACCTCACAGCATGGCTGCTGCATGGCTAAACTGATCCGAGTTACGTTTGCTCTGCCTCGGTACAACAGGTACTCCTGGGTAGTAGGAAACCTTCCCCTCGGTTAACATATCTGGCTAAGTGGAAGCGTTTCTCCTGCTGGTGCGAAACGCACAAGGTTACTCCCACTGAGGTCCCGATCCATTCCATCTTGGACTACCTCTGGTCTCTCAAACAGCAGGGCCTGGCGGTGTCGTCATTGAGGGTACACTTGGCAGCCATCTCTACCTTCCACCCAGGGGAGAGTGGCCACTCCGTATTCTCGCACCTTCTGGTTTCTAGGTTCCTCAAGGGCTTGGAGCGCTTATACCCCCAAGTTCGCTGCCCCGCCCAAACCTGGGACCTCAACCTGGTTCTAACCAGACTTACTTTCTGCCCCATTCGAGCCACTGGCAACTTGCTCGCTGCTATACCTGTCCTGGAAGACAGTTTTCCTCGTAGCCATTACATCGACCAGACGAGTCTCCAAGCTTCGAGCTCTCACGGTGGACCCACCGTATACTGTGTTTCACAAGGACAAGGTGCAGTTGCGACCACATCCGGCCTTCCTCCCTAAGGTGGTGTCAGCCTTTCACATCAACCAGGATATCTTCCTTCCGGTCTTCTTTCCGAAGCCACACTCATCATGAAGGGAGCAACAATTGCACTCCCTAGACGTCCGTAGGGTGCTCGCATTTTATATCGAGCGGACAAAGCCCTTTCGTAAAATGCCCCAACTCTTCATCGCAGTGGCAGACCAAACGAAGGGCCTACATGTCTCCTCCCAGAGGATTTCATCTTGGGTGACGTCGTGCATCTGCACCTGCTATGACTTGGCCCATGTTCCATCGAGCCACCTCACTGCACATTCCACCAGGGCTCAGGCTGCTTCTGCTGCCTTCCTGGCTCACGTTTCCATCCAGGAGATATGTCACGCAGCTACCTGGTCCTCGGTCCACACCTTTGCCTCACATTATGCACTGGTCCAACAGTCCAGAGATGATGCAGCCTTTGGCTCAGCAGTTTTGCATTCTGCAACATCTCACTCTTACCTCACCGCCTAGGTAAGGCTTGGGAATCACCTAATTGGAATCGATATGAGCAAGCACTCGAAGAAGAAAAGACGGTTACTCACCTTTGTAACTGTTGTTCTTTGAGATGTGTTGCTCATATCAATTCCAAACCCGCCCTCCTTCCCCCCTGTCGGAGTAGCCGGCAAGAAGGAACTGAGGGGCCGTTAGGTCGGCAGGGGTATATATTCGGCGCTATAGCGGCGCCACTCCAGGGGGTGACCCAGCCGACCCACTGAGTGTTGCTAGGGTAAAAATCTTCCGATGAACGTGCACGCGGCGCGCGCACACACCTAATTGGAATGGATATGAGCAACACATCTCGAAGAACAATAGTTACAAAGGTGAGTAACCGTCTTTTTCATCCATATCCGAAGTCACTAGACCTAAGAGCATTAGGGAAAGAGACTACTCCCTATAAGTCCAGAAAGTTCTGTTTCAGAGTACAAAAATATCTACCAGTCAGTCAAGCTCCTCTAAATCGAAGCTCTTTATGGGAGGCCCTGGCTTAGACACTGAAGATATTCAGGTATCTGTGACACTTAAAGCAAGCTGGTCTTTCATTTAGCTATAAAGTCCACTCAATGGTATTCTCAGTTTACCATCTGCCTCTGCAGTCATGCATGGTTTATTCTCATCCCATGGCATCTACATTTTTACTCACCAGTCAGGGAACCTGCTCCTGCCTTACTTTAGTTTTCCTGAGAGTTATGGAACCTCCCTTTGAGCTTCGGCCAAAATGTTTCCTGCACCATCTAACTCTGAAGTTGGTGGCTATCACTTCAGGCAGGATAGTGATAGAGCTTCAGGTGCTTATAGTCAGCCCTCCCGTACAACATTTCATGAGAACAAGGTAATGCTGAAGCTTCACCCCTCCCCCTCAAAGTTCATTCCTAAGGTGGTATATGATTTTCATCTAAACCAGTCAATCAATTTAACTGTCTTCCCAAAACCACACACTGCAATGAGAGAAAAGAAACTCCACATACTCAATGTTTCCAGGGCTTTACTTTTATTATATTGATATGCCCAAATCATTGACTCAAATTCAGGCGAGGGGAGGGAGGGAGTGAGTGAGTGTTATGGTAATGCAGCCTTCTTATGGGACAACAAAATCAAATGTCTACAGGACTGTTCAGCACTAAGAAATAGTTTGCTTCCTTTGGTTCTCTGGTATTTTTTAATGGCTCATGATGTAAGTGATACCTGATAGAGCATTGATTTAAACCTTCCTAGTATAGCCAGCTTCACCAGTCAGGTTGGCATATGTGATTTAAATGGCCCAGTTGCTTGTTACAGTTGGAATTGCACATTGCAGTGTAATGTATAATTTATAAGGACCCTTGCTTATTTCAGTAGGTGAAAGTGGTGTCCCCCATTCTTTTCCCTGTGGCCTCAGATTTTGTGCCCTCCTTTTGCTATTTGAAGGAGTGTTGACTTCAGACTTGAAAGCTGCATAACATGTAATAAGTTTGTGTTGTCTTATATTTGAGTCTAATCTTTTTTGGAGATGCCTTATCTGTTGCTGTCCAACATCTGGGCATAGCACAATTCATATTTCTTAATCACCACTTTTGTTACTGATGATAACAAAATCAGCGGGGGGTTGGTTGGGGCAGGAGTCCGGGGAGGGGGGCATGATCCCTCCTGGGGTGAGGACAGAACCGGTTGTTATGATTTTGGCAGCTCATCACTGCCTCTAGCTGTATTCATGTGCTGCTGATGTCATTCAAACATCTGAGAATTGATGCTTTTACTGCATTTTCACTAGTGCTTCTCTTTTGGCCTTTTTCTAGGTGCATTCCTTTGGGTCGATTACTTTTTTCAATGCTAGGTCTCTTCAGCAAATGGAATTCTTTCAGAATTGGCTGGGGTTTTTTTGGTTTTTTTTTTAAAGTTGAATTCGTTGGAAGACCTCGTCTGCTCTTAGCTGAGTTGCTGTTTGGCCTTAGTGTCTTGGGGTTCTTCTCTGTTAATTGATTTGGTGATTTAAGTCTGTGCTTTTCTCCTTGTTTACACAGTCAGAAAATGATCTTTTTTGTTAACATGCTATCAGGATTGTGAGGACAGCCAATATCTGCCATGATGTGCTGATGGTTCTAGTAATTTTCCAACGTTTGTGCCATATAGGGAAAAAAGAGCCAATGTAAAAAATCAAGGTTTCTAAATGAGCCTAACACTTGAGATCTAATAACTGTTTTCAGGGAACATGTAAGTCTGATTTAACAGGAAGACTGAGTTCCTTTGCACTCAGACGTACCCTTAGAGATCACTCTACAGGACGAAATTAATTCGAACTTATTCTATTCAAATTTTTGGAAGCGATTTTATACATTCAGTGTTGTGTGTCCCCACTAAAGCACATGAATTTGGCGGAATGAGTCCACAGTACTGAGGCTAGCATCGAATGTTGGAGCGGTGCACTGTGGGAAGCTATCCCACAGTTCCCGCAGTCCCCGCCGCCCATTGGAATTGTGGGCTAAGCTCCCAGTGCATGACGGGGCAAAAACATTCTCACGGGTGTTTCTGGGTATGTGCCGTCACTCGCTCCTCCCTCCGTGAAAGCTATGGTAGATGCCATACTGCCAGCAGACGGTGCAGTACAGTGCACTGCCTGTCTTCTGGTACTATGAATCCACTTCGCATGTCCTCTCATCTTTCTATCTACTCTCTTATCTAACCATTTCCTGCCTTTTTTCGGCTACTGTGAACCAAGCAGCACAGCTTCCGCTGCAAACTCTGCTCTCCTGCTCTTGCATCATTAGCTAATTTTTCCATGTTGTCTGTCCTGGGCTCGCGTGGAAGTTACAGAAGGCAACGATTTCCCGCAGTTTTTCGGCCATCGTGAACTGAACCGCACAGCTTTCACCACAAACACTACTCACGCTTCTGCCGCAAACTCTGCTCTCCTGCTCTTGCAGCTCTAGCGAGCTTCTTGACTCCATGAAAGCTAGAGAAGACAACCAGTTACTGCCTTTTATCGGCCATCTTGAACCGAACAGCTCTCCTCCGTTTCGCGCCCTTTTTCCAGGATTACCCATTCAGGCGCCATAGCACGGCAAGCATGGAGCCTGCTCAGATCTCTGCTGCAGTTTTGACCATTGTAAATACCTCGCGCATTATCCCGCAGTATGTGCAGTACCTGCAAAACCAGGCGAGGAAGTAACGACGGTGCTATTACTATACTTATGAGGACATGGACACAGACGTTCCTAGAAGCACGGCATGTGTTTGAGATTTCTAAGGGGAGCAGGACACTTTAATTTCTACAAAATACAAGTAGTCCTGTGATATGTAGCTGTGTGTTGATCTTCTGGGATTGTGGGAAAAGAGGGGAAAAATGCAAGTTCAAGCCATTTTTTTATTCTTTCTGGCTGAAATTTTAAGTGCAGGATCTGTAGACAGAGTGCCAGCTCAGTGTTTGTGATGGTGGTGTGGTACTTCTACTGAGGGTAGGAGAGGAAGGGGAGAATGGTACGTCTACTGCAGTGTTGGCAGTTGTATGAATACCTCATGATTCAGAGTTTTGCCATAAGTATTTACAAAATAGTGTTTCAGCTGAAGACAGAGAGAGAGGTGCAAACTGAAACTGTGATGACTCAAGGCAGCTTTTCAATGCACTCTCTCTACAGTTGCCGTTTCCAGGCAGATGAAAGTGAGTATTAACCAAAAAAACCCCAACGGTAATCTGGAAATATTGACTTCCCCCTATTCTTGTTTTGGTTCTCTCTACAGTGCTGGACATCAAGCCCTCTTGAGAAACTTTCTTGTAGATCTTTCTCCTGCTGCTTTATTTCCTACCATTTACCCACCTGTTCTGATTTGTTAGCCTGTAATATTCCCTCATGTCATTTTCCTGTCCTTATCCCTGTGATTCACTCTAGCTTTACTACCCTTCTGGCACCCGAGTAGAATCCTGCAGTTAAGACTGTGTTGCTTTTGATTTTTTTAAAAAAGTGAGTGTGTCTCTGATTTGTTTAATTCAAGAACTATTCACACCCACTTTAGTGTGCTGGGGCTGAAAAAATATATTGACCCATATTTAGGTGTTTCTCAAATGGCTAAGTCACTGTCATCTGAATCTATTGGTGGTAAAGCACACACAGAAGGTTAGCTTTGTTAACATGTGTAATTTTCCAGCTGAGAAATTGCAAATTATATTATTTGTAAACAAAAGTTTAGAATTTTTTTGTGAAAGAGGTTTGAGAAAACAGAGTTTTGCTACCTGGCTGCGCCAGCGTTTAGGAAGATGGGGACTGAACTGACCATACTGAGATATGCTATGACAAGATCAATAATAAATGCGGAAAAGGCAGAAGTGCTCAATAAATATTTCTGTTCTGTATTTGGGGAAAAAACAGATGATGCGGTCTCATCATATGGCCATAACACTCTTTCCATTACATTAGTATCTCTAGAGCAGGGGTCGGCAACCTTTCAGATGTAATGTGCCGAGTCTTCGTTTATTCACTCTAATTTAAGGTTTTGCGTGCCAGTAATACATTAACGTTTTTAGAAGGTCTCTCTCTATAAGTCTACTTTACATACAATAATAGTTTATAAACAAGTTTTTAAAAATGTTTAAGAAGCTTCATTTAAAATTAAATTAAAATTCAGATCTTATCAGTTTAGTGCAGTGGTTCTTAACCTGGGGTGCACACACCCCCTGGGGCAGGACTGGTGCAAGGATATTTTCCTCCCTAGGCAAAACTTCCACCTTGCGCCGCCGCCCCCCCGCACATCAGTTCATTGAGGAGCAAATCCCAACCAGTCCACCGACTGGCTTTGCCAGGCTTGGGTCACCTTCCAGAGGCATTGGAGAGCCCGAACGTCCTGCTTGCGGCGGCAGCGAACCTCAGCCATGGAGGAATCAGCGCGGTGCAGGGGGACAGCAGCCCTGCAAAGGTGGTGGTGCCACTAGCGGGGAGCAGCCACCCCCCCCCTCCCCTCCTGCCCAGGCTGCAGCCCAGTGCCCCCCCCCAGGGGGGCTCCTGCAGGCTGCAGTGGATGTATGCGGGTGCCAGCCCCCATGCGCCCCCGTCTCCTCCCTCGCCTAGGGTTACCATATTTCGACAGTCAAAAAAGAGGGGAAAGCCCTGCCCTAGCCCCCATCCACTCCCTCCCACTTCCCACCCCGACTGCCCCTGTCAGAACCCCCCACCCCCCTGTACTTTGGGCCCTGACTGCCCCCTCCTGGGACCCCTGCCCCTAACTGCCCCCCAGAATCCCGCCCCCCTACCTAAGCCCCTCTGCTCCCCCCTCGCTCGGGCTCTGTGGTCCCCGGGAGTGTGAGCTGCTGCCCCTCTCGCAGCAGGCTCAGGGCCCCGTGCCCTGGCGGCTCACACCCCCTGGAGCCGCAGAACCCGAGCGCGGTGAGGGGGGAGACGGAGGGGCGCTCCTGCTGCCAGTCTGGGGTCTCGACCACCGGCCCTGCTCAGCCTCCTGCCGGCCTGGGGTTCCGTTCACTCAGCCAGCTCTAGAGTATGTTACACAGAAGCTACTAAAGTTGGACATTTTTAAATCAGCAGGTCCAGATAACTTGCATCCATGAGTTTTAAAAGAGCTGGGTGAGAAGCTTTCTGAACCATCAGTGTTGATTTTCAATAAGAATTGGAGCACTGTGATGACTCTAGGCAGCTTTTCAATGCAGTCTCTACAGTTGCCATTTCATGGCAGGTGAAAGTGAGTATTAAAAAAAAAAAAAGGTAATCTGGAAATATTGACTTGTCCCTTGGAGTTGGAGTTGAAGTTGGAGAAAGTTGGAAGAAAGCTAATGTTGTGCCAAGTTTTAAAAAGGGGAAATGGGATGACCCAGGTAATTATAGACCTGTCAGTCAGAGATCGATCCCAGGCAAGATAATGGAGTGGCTGATAGGGCACTTGATCAGTAAAGAATTAAAAGAGGGTAATGTAAGTAATGCCAGTCAACATGGATTTATGGAAAACTGATCCTATCAAGTTAACTTGATATCTTTTTTGGATGAGATTACAAGTTTGATAAAGGTAGTAGTTTGAGGGTAATATACTGAGACTTATGTAAGGCATTTGACTTGGGCATGACATTTTGATTTTAAACAAAAAGTAGAATGGTATAAAATGAACAATGCACACTTTAAATGAATTAAAAACTGGCTAACTGATAGAACCCACAGAGCACCACATCTACCTTGATAGGTTGGTAACCACCCCCAAACATACCAAGAAATATGTTTATCTGTAGCCAGGAACTCAGATACAGAATATGCTCTGAGGAGAAAGTCTGGGATAGCCACCTTTAATACACTGAAAACTGCCTTTACCAAACAAGGACACTCCACCAGAGAAGTTGATTGCATCATTGAACGGGCTACCCAAATACTCCAAGAGAACCTGCTTCAATACAGAAATAACCCCCCCTCCAACTGCATGCCCCTATTTGTCACCTACCACTCAACACTGGAACTAGAGGGGTTATCAAATAGCTACAACTCATACTCAATGGGGACTCTATCCTGAAAGAAACTTTTCCTGAACCCCCTCTTCTAACCTTCAAAAAACAAACAAACAAAAAAAACCCCCAACCTCTCCAAATTCCTCATCAGAAGCAAGCTTCCCACAGATCAGGGCAAACCAACTCAAAGTGGCACCAGACCTTGTCAGAACAACAGATGCAAAAACTGCTACAATGACAACACAACTTTCAAGATCCATGGGTCCTACATGTGCCTGTTGCAACATGTCATGTACTTCATTCAGTGCACACTTAATCCAGGACAAAAACTCCATATCACTTGTGAGTGAACACTTTTCACAAAGTGATCACTCTATATCTGATCTATCTGTCTTCATCCTCAAAGGAAACCTACACAACACTTTCAAAAGATGAGCCTGGGAGCTTAAATTCATAACTTTGCTAGACACTAAAAATCATGACTGAATAGAGGCACAGGATTTATTGCTTATTAATGCAGTCTATTACCCGTTAACAACCCTCCCTTTTCCCACCTTCCCAAGGACTGGAGGTGTGTTAACAAGCCACTTCACCTTCAATGGTCCCTTGAAATATAACTACTTATACTAAACAGTCTGTTCCACTGTGTATTTAGCTGTGACACTCTGTTTCTCAAACCTGAAGAAGAATTCTGGGTAAGCTTTAAAGCTTGTGTCTCTCTCCAACAGAAGTTGCTCCAATAAAAGATATTACCTCACCCACCATGTCTCTCTAATATCCTGGGACCGACACGGCTACAACACACTGCATAGATCTCAAAATGTAACTGAAAACTGGGAATTGTAATCTAATGGATGTTTCCTGTGGAGTCCCACAAGGATCGGTTCTTGGCCCTATGCTATTTAACATCTTTATCAATGACTTGGAAGAAAACATAAAATCATCACTTATGACATTGTAGATGACACACAAAGTGGTAAATAATTATGTGAACAGGTCACTGATTCAGAACCATCTAGATCACTTGGTAAACTGGCACAAGGAAACTATAGCCATTTTAGTGCGGCTAAATGTAAATGTATACCTTAGGCACAAAGAATCTAAGCCATACTTACAGGATGTGGACTGTATCCTGGGAAGCAGTGACTCTGAAAAAGACTTGAGGGTTATGGCTGGTAATCAGTGGAACACGAGCTCCTAGTATAATACTGTGGCCAAAAGCTCAGATGTGATCATTGGATGCGTAAATAGAGGAATCTCCGGTAGAAGTTGAGAGGTTATTTTATTCTGTATTTGGCATCAGTGAGAAATACTGCATCTAGTTTTGGTGTTCACAATTGAAGAAGGATGTTGATAAATTGGGGAGTTCAGAGAAGAATCATGAGAATGATTAAAGGATTAGAAAACATACCTTATTTTGGGAGACTCAGGGAGAGCCATCTGTTTTGCTTAAAAAAAGGTTAGGTGGTGACTTAATTAGTCTGTAAGTATCAACATGGAGAACAAATAGGCTCTTCAATATAGCAGAAAAAGGTATAACACAATCCAATGGCTGGAAGTTGAAGCTAGACAAATTCAGACTGGAAATAAAGTATACATTTGTACTGGTGACAGTAATTAACCATTGGAACAATTTACCAAGAGTTGTAGTGGTTTCTGTCCCATGGACAATTCTGATATCAAGATTGGATATTTTTTCTAAAAGATCTGCTCTAGGAATTATCTTTGGGAAGTTTTGTGGCCTGTGCTATGCAGAACGTCAGACTAGATAGTCACAATGTCCCCTTCTGGTTTTAGAGTTTAGGAATCTATGCTCAGCTCTTGTGAGATTGAATATCACTTGACAGAGAAAATATCATAAAAGCTAGTGCTTTCATTTGGCCAATCCCTATATAGGGCTTTAAAAAGCTAAAGTTCTAAGGCAGCAAAGGAAAGAGTCTGTTTGATGTTCCTACCATATGAAAAGACTCCTGTGGACTAAGATGATAAAATTGTTATTAAAATTAAATAAGGTACTGTCAGGATAAATTTGAGGAAAGACTTTGAAAGGGCTGCTGTAAATGTCTGTCTAGCTTTGTCAAGCAACAACTAAACTGAAATGTAATTTGAAGGGTCTGTAAACAGGTTGCAAACATTGTTTAGGATGGTAAAAGGTGCATAAGAATTAATAGAGTTAAATTAAGCAAACAAAAATATAGGTTGAGTATCAGTGACTGTTGCTTAGGGTGCCATCTATTATGCTGGGAAATAGTCTCCCAAGTGGAATGGTGGAAATCACAAAATCTGGGTAATTTAAAACTGGTATAGATGGAGCACTAGGAAATTGTTTCCCATGGTATATCTTGCATTGAGTATATAGGTCAAGGGTGGCCAGCCTGAGAAGGAGCCCGAATTTACCAATGTATATTGCCAAAGAGCCACAGTAATACATCAGCAGTCCCGCAGCAGCTCCCTCCCTCCCCCCACCCCCCGCTCCCAGTACCTCCCACACACTGGCAGCCCCACCAACCAGCGCCTCTCCCTCCCTCCCCACACCTCCCGATCAGCTGTTTCATGGGATGCTGGAGGCTCGGGGTTGGGGGGAGGAGCGAGGGCACTGCAGGCTCAGGGGAGGGGGCAGAAAGGGGTGGAGTGGGGGCAGGGCCTGTGGCAGAGCCAGGGGTTGAGTAGTGAGCACCCCCTGGCACATTGGAAAGTTGGCACCTGTAGCTCCAGCCCTGGAGTCAGTGCCTATACAAGGAGCTGCATGTTATCTTTTGAAGAGCCGCATGTGGCTCCAGAGCCACAGGTTGGCCACCCCGATATAGGTGGATGTGGCCTAGATGACCTAGCAGGGCTTTTCATTTCTAATGTCTGATACTTCATGTATGGACATTATGCCAGTGTGCAGTGAAATGCTTGCTTTAGGGGACAGTCAATAAGAGGAAGCTGGCATATATGGAGAACCTCTCAATTTGGAGAGGGAATGATGCTCTGGAAGAGACTAAATGGGAGGGAAAGGAGATGTTGGTTTGGTGATAAGAACAGGTTAGCAGCCAAATTCTGCTTTTGTTATGGTGAGCTCCAGGGTGGGGGACTTGCTTTTAGTAAGTCTCCTCCTCCTCATTTATTTATTTATTTGAAAAAATAAATGTTTTTCACTAGAACCATTGAGATGCATTTACTATCTCTTCTGATCCTTTATTGTATTGGATCCTGTATTTAGTGTGACCCATTTTAATTGTGTTGGAAGGCGGCCTTTCGTGTTTTTGTTGTAGTTGTACATCATCTTGGACAGAATGCAACTTTGAAATGACTATTACAAGCCTTGAACTGTGGCTAATATGGCTGCCCTGCCCTCTAAAATTAAGCTAGCACTGGATAACGAAATAATGACTTGTAGGAGGTGGCACTCTATAAACACTCCTGCAAGGTGTCCAGAGTTTAAAAAAGAGGGAAGGATGGGCTGAATCAGACTTTGAGGACTGGGAAGAGCAGTTTCTCCATCCTAGAGTTCACAAAAGCACGCTGTCAATTAAAGATGGTGTCGGAATTCAGATACTCATTACAGCAGGATTCAAGCAAGTGATTTTGAATATAATCAGAACCTGCATGGTAAAAGGCTTTAAAAATTCTTCCATCTTAATCTGCCACTTTTTAGGAAATTAAATCTTATGGGTTAGATGTAAAATGATCGTGATTGCTCAGACTAATGAGGAAATGTCCTGCTACATTCTGAACAAGCAGGAAGAAGCCACGATAGGAAGGGATTGCAATAACTTGAATTTTGTGACTATAAAACTCAGTGTTTCTTATAGATTTCAAGGTCAGAAGGGGTCATTGTGGTCATCTTGTCCAGTGGTGCCCAAACGTTTTTCCTCTCTCTCACACACACCCATGGGGCTTGGCCTGGCCCTCCCTGTGCTCCCTGCTGTTACTCTGCGCCTCACAGTTTGGGGACCACTAATCTAGTGTGGCCTGTACAGCACAGGACATAGAATGTCCCAAAAATAATTCCTGAAGCATATCTTTTTAGAAAAACATCTAATCTTGATTTTAAAATTACCAGTGGTGGAGAATCTCAATGAGCTATGGTAAATTGCTCCAGTGGTTAATTACTCTTGCCATTAAAAAAAAATGCCTTTATTTTCAGTCTGAATTTATCTAACTTTCAAGTTCCAGCCATTGGATTATGTTGTATCTTTCTCTGCTAGGCTGAAGAGCCCATTATTAAACATCTATTCCCCATGTAGATACTGTGGCAGAGCTCTGACCTTGCTCCTATGGGTCCTGCGCTTCTAGGCGGTTTATGCTTAGCCTCAGTGGCTCACTGTGACCCTCCACGTAGCCCTTCTCTCTCTAGGGCCAGGGTTACAGTCTACTGAGCCCTTTTCATCATAGGCTACAAGGAGGTTGGTGAGAGAACTCCCACAGTCTCTGTTCAGCCTCCTGTCCTGACAGGGACCTGACTTCCCCTTCCAGGAGCTGTTCCTGTAGTGGTGGGTTGGGGGGAACCTGGGCCCGCCCTCTACTCCGGGTTCCAGCCCAGGGACCCTAATGATAGCAGTTGTTGGCAGCCAACCTTTCACTGCCAGAGTTGCTACATTTCCCTGGGCCACTTCCCCACAGCTCTCCTGCTTCTCCCTTCTTCACCCTTACCTTAGGGCTCCTTTAACGATGTTTTAGGGTGTCTTCAGTAACCAGCCCTTCAGCCGCACTTCCTCTCCTCTGGCTCCCTGGCTTCTCTGCCTGACTGGAGTTGAGCCCTTTTTATAGTAACAGCAGGGCCTTAATTAGAGTCAGGTGGTCACATTAACTGAATGGCCTCACCTGACTCTTTACAGGTTAATTAAAGTCAGGTGTTCTCATTAGCCTGGAGCAGCCCCTGCTCTGGTCAGTCAGGGAACAGAAAACTGTTAATCCAGTGGCCAGTATAGCTGCCTTCAGCTATTCTGCAGTACCCAACTGGCTGTGAGTCTATCACATAACGTACAGACTGTGATCAAATCACCCCTTAACGTTCCCTTTTTTAAAGCTAAATAGATTGAGCTCCCTGAGCCTGTCATTATAAGGGTTGTTTTATAATCCTTTAATCATTCTCATGGCTCTTCTCTGAACTCTCTCCAGTTTATCAACATCCTTCTTGAATTGTGGACACCAGAACTGGACACAGTATTCCAGCAGCAGTTGCACCAGTGCAAACTACAGAGGTGAAACAACCTCTACTTCTATTCAAGAGTCCTCTGTTTATGCATCCAAGGATTGTGTTAGCCCTTTTGGCCACAGATTCACATGTTCAGCTGATTAGCCACCATTTTCAGAGTCACTGCTTCCCAGATAAGTTACAAGATGGGGGATTCTTAAGTATGGCCTACATTCTTTTTTCCCCTAGATGTATACATTTACATTAAAACACATATTGTTTGCTTGCTCCTCAGGTGAGTCCAGTTTACCGAGTGATCCCAATCTGGCTATCCATGACCTGTCTCTTCATTATTTACCATTTCCCCCAATATTTGTGTCACCTGAAAACTTCATCAGTGATTTCATGTTTCCTTCCAGGTCACTGTTAAGTAGAATAGAGCCAAGAACCAAACCACTGCAGGACACCATTAGAAACACATCCACGCAATGAAGATTCCCTTTTTACGGTTACATTTTGGGACCTATCAGTTAGCCAGTTTTTAATCCATTTAATGTGTGCTATGTTAATTTTGTACCAATATAGTTTTTTAATCAAAATGCCATCTGGTACTACATCAACACTATTACCTTTATGAACCAAACTTGTAATCTCATCAAAAGAAAATATGTGAATTTGACAGATCTGTTTTCCATAAACCACTAGGTATTCTCAGAGGCTGCTTATGGGATCAGGCCTCTGCACGTGGCTTGGGCAGCTGAATGCTTATCTTTCGCAGTTTGTGAATTGCTCTGGGGCTTAAGTGGGAGATAGGCATGTGGACAGCTAGAGTGAGACATCAGTGTGCATGCCTGGAAGAAAAAGGCTTAGGCACAGGCGAGTTTAGGCATTTGCAGGATTAGGCAGCAGCTGAATGGGAGTTTTGTGGATTGCAGTGATTCCTAAAACAGGACTTAAGCATCTAAGTACCTCTTAAAGCTCTAGCCTGGTCCCAAAACCAATGATTCAAGAGACCCCTTCTTCCCCATCCCACACCAGGAAAGACTTCAACTTGAACATGAGGGAGCTGCCAGTAGGTACTTGTGTAGGACCCTTCGCTCCGGAATCCTCTCCGCACTCTTTGATCTGCCAGACCTGCCAGGCAAGCTACAAAACCCATCTACTCAGGCATTTGTGGAGTTCTGGAGATACTTTTGGCAGCTTTTGTGGTACGGGCATATTATTAGGATGGAAGACCAACAAATTATGAAGCATTTTCTCCAAGGAATTCTGCTATACATCCAGCAATCACATAATCACCAAAAGCTTCAGTTGTCTCTCCCAAAATGTTTACCATCTACATAGATAAAATACAGGTGGAGGAGAGTAGAGAGGTAAGGCTTCTGGGCTTTCTGTTTAATATTAAAATTATTTTTCTTCCTTTTGATTCTGACCCTACTGTTCCTTTTTGCCAGATTGTTTGCACTAACCTTCACCCTCCTCCTCTGCGCTCTCTTTTGCACCATCTTCCCAAACCACAGACACAGACCTTGATCTTCATGAAGAGTCAAAGTAAAATAAATTACAGTGATCTAGCCAAGAAACCACGGACATTCAGAAACCTGTGGAATAGGATAGATTATTGAGGGGTGCTGTATGCCCAGTCCTTTAGTGATGACAAATAACTGTCCACTATCACTGACTGATTCTTATAGGTATGACTTGAACTGCTGGAAGGCAGACCCCAGCTACATCTACTAGTCAGCAGAGCAACAACTCATGGTCCATGCTATCAAAAGCATCTGAGAGGCTCAGCATGACCAAATTGGCCAACTGTTTGAACAGAGCTTGAAAAAGTTTTCACCTACTAGCCTGAGACTTAAGCCTATTAACTAGGGTAGAAAATACCATTGCTGCTATGACCCCAGCAGTGTAAATGAAAAAAATAGATATGTAGTGTACAGTAGTAACTCACTTAACGTCATCCTGGTTAACGTTGTTACGTTGCTGATCAATTAAGAGAACACGCTTGTTTAAAGTTGTGCAATGCTCCCTTATAACATTGTTTGGCAGCCACCTGTTTTGTACACTGCTTGCAGGAAGAGCAGCCCATTGGAGCTAGCTGGTGGTGGCTTGGAACCAGGGTGGGCCAGCAGCCTCCCTATCAGCTCCCCTAAGTTCCCTGTGTGGCAGCCGCCCAGCAGGCTATCAATTGCCGGGCGCTTCAGCTGTCCCTCCCCCCACTGCTGTGTGCTGCTTCTGCCCTCTGCCTTGGAGCTGCTCCCGGGAGCCTCCTGCTTGCTGTGCAGGGAGTGGGGGAAAGAGGGGTGCTAATGTCAGGTACCCTTGCCCCCTGCTCCTGTACTTTATCTCCATAGAGTGAGGCAAGGAGACATGACAGGGCTCAGGACAGAGGGAGCTTGCTGTCAGCAGCTGCTGTGTCAGCTGGCTGATCTGCTTAAAAAGGCAGTGTACTTAGAGTGGGGTCAGCGTACTTAAAGGGTCAATACACATCTCTCTCTCTCTCTCTCACACGCATGCACGGTGCATGTCTCTGTCTCTCTCTGCCACAATGTGTCTCGTCCATTCCTGCTGCCTTGTAGAGCAAGAGGCTACATTAACAACAATGTGTTGACCCTTGAGGGCTCAGCCGAGTGCTAGTTCATCATTTAGCAGTAAGGCATTCCCTGGGAAATATCCTACCCTCTTCCACCCCTCTGACTCCTCCACCTCAACCAAGCTTCACAATCATCATTGCTGTGTAGAGTATTAAACTTATGCTGTGTATATGTCTAAATATATAAAATATAGTCTTTTGTCTGGTGGAAAAAAAATTCCCTGGAAGCCAACCCCCTCTATTTACATTAATTTTTATGGGGAAATTGGATTAACTTAACATTGTTTCCCTTAAAGTAGCATTTTTCAGGAACGTAACAACGTTAAGCAAGGAGTTACTGTATTGAATTGTAACATTGTCAGTCAGCTTTCAGTTAAATTACTTAAAATGTAACTTTTTACATCTGTCTAGTTATACCTCATTTCTAGGCTTGGAAAGATTAGATTTTTATTGGTAAATGTTAGTAAACATCAATTTCACAATACACACACAAATTGACAAAAAATATTTTGATCAGTAATAATTGAAACTTATGGTTAGGCAAAGTATGAAAAATGCTGCTTGAGAATTTATTATAAATTGATTTAAGGTTATTTACTCTGTGTATTTTGACATGTGATGTTGACAATTTGTGTTTTAAAGGTGTTAAAGCTTTAATTTTTTAATCTCACTGTCCACTGTCATTAAATAATTGTCTGACCTCTCCCATAATTTCTTGCAACTGTGAAAATTTAAATAAATAGCATAAAAATAAACATCAATATTATCCATTGAAATTATAAAAAAAATTGAATTCTGCTAAGCCTACTTATTTCTCTTCCTGGCCTTGGTTCACTTTTTCTTCTTATAGAGCATTGTCTCTCAACCTTTCCAGATTACCTCTTTCAGGAATCTAATTTGTTTTGCAAACCCCCAAGCTATACTTAACTTAAAAACTACTTACAAAATCAGATATTAAAAAAAAAGTATCACAGCACACTATTACTGAGAAATTGCTTACTTTCTCATTTTTACCATATAATTATAAAATAAATCCATTGCAATATAAATATTGTACTTGCATTTCAGTGTATAGTATAAACAAGTACTCTATATGAAATTTTAGTTTGTACTGACTTCGCTGGTGCTTTTTATGTAGCCTGTTGTAAAACTAGGCAAATATCAAGATGAGTGGATGTACCCCCTGGAAGACCTCTGTGTACCCCCAGGGGTACATGTACCGTTGGTTGAGTACCACTGTTATAGAGGATCAATATTTCTTTTCCTGTGTTGTATTTAGTGTCTGTTTCCTCTTTTCCTGCTCTTTCACCCACACTTTATATCTCATTCTCTACCTCTTCCCTTATAATTTTGTGTGTGTGTATAAAAACAGATTATTCCATACAAAAATCTACATTAAAAGAACATTGTGTTAAGGTTGCAAAGTCAAGTAGTCAGAAATTGGGGAATTCCTGTACAACCTTAAGTCTGCTCCTTTGTGCATATGCACTATGAAGCAGTCTTTAATTACATGATCACATACTGCTTTCCATGGGACCCCCTTTGCTTATTTGGTGCCTCAGCTGGATGGTGAAAGAGAGAAAGTTTTATAATAAATGAGGCACAAGAGGCTACAGAAAGAGAGAGAGAATCGTCTTGTGGTTAAGGCATTGTATAGGGACCAGTGTGATCTGGGTTATAGCCCTGACTTTGCCACAGATTTCCCATGTGATGCTGGTCTAATGATTTACCCAACAGTTTCAGAAGTGGCCATTAGTTGGGTGTCCCTCATTTTTTGGGTGTCCGGCTGAGATGCCTGAAAATCATAGCTGCCCACAGAGTACTGAGTAGCCTCTATGAAAACTTGGTAAGATTGATCTGCTTTCACTCTGCTGCAGCTTGGTAAAACTGAGCAGCACTAGAGGCACAGGAACTGTATCTCTGCAAACTTAGGAAGGCAAAAGTATATCACTTAATCTTCTAGACATTAGTTGACATAACTGTCACAACTTTAAAGCTGAGAAATGTATTGTTTAAAATGAAAATCTAGATTCTGCAAAAGAACATGCCCTTGCATCAAAGCTTTCTGCTCTCCACAGGTGATTGGCTTTCTCAGGCCATGAGTATAAAAATAGTTATTTAATAGTTATAATTAACTGCAAACTCTGCAATGCATTATATGTAGTAGTAAGTTAACCTAGGCATGACCATTTGAAAAGAAAATGTGCAACAGTAACTATGACTACATCTACACTGCAAAAAAACAAACCAAACCAAAAGTGCCCAAAAAAACAACCCTGGAGCAGTGAGTCTCAGAGCCTGGGTCAATTGATTGTTGGCTCACTCTGACAGTGTAGATCAGGGGTAGGCAACCTATGGCACACGTGCCAAAGGCGGCACGCAAGCTGATTTTCAGTGACACTCACACTGCCCGGGTCCTGGCCACCGGTCCAGGGGGCTTTGCATTTTAATTTAATTTTAAATTAAGCTTCTTAAATGTTTACAAAATCTTATTTAGTTTACATACAACAATAGTTTAGTTATATATTATAGACTTATAGACAGAGACCTTCTAAAAACGTTAAAATGTATTAATGGCACGCAAAACCTTTAGAGTGAATAAATGAAGACAGCACACCACTTCTGAAAGGTTGCCGACCCCTGGTGTAGATATTCCTGCTCAGGCTCTGAAATCCTGTGTGGTGGGTGGGTCTCAGTGCTTAGGCTCCAGCCTGAATAGGAACATCTACACTGCTAATTTTAGCCTGTAGCATGAGCTTGGAATCAGTTGACCCAGTCTCTGAGACTCGCTGCTGTGGGTTTTTTGTTTTGTTTTGCAGTGTAGATTTATCCTATGTTAGAGGACTTTTCTTGTCATCAGATAATTTGTTTGACAAATATTCATCAAACTTTTTGTTTGTTTGTTTGTTTTTACTTAAGATGGCAGCATGTATGCAGGAATGCACTCCGCAAAAAATGGTGGTGAATACATTTATAAATTACACTTCGCCCACAAGAACACCAAAGCAATATGAATTGGTCACCCACTGTTGAATCCTGCCATCTCAGGGATGGATTATGGCACTGTTATTCTTTTCAAGAAAACATGATATAACAGTGTTTAGGAGGGAAGTGAAGAAAATAGCCAAGTGAAAATACAGAGAGAATTTTAGGTAGATAGACTGTTACTAAATTGGCCAGGTTCTTTTCAAAATTCTTGTGAAATGGTCAAGGTCTTGATTATTGCTTCTGATTTAAATGAGGTCCTCTTCAGCTGCGCATTTTGAGTTTGTGAATGTCTTTTTTCTTTTTTTATACTAACAAAATACATGCATCCATCCACCCTAAGGTAAAGAAATGTTATGTGTAGAGTATGGATTGTGAACTCTTTAGGGCAAAGACCATCTTTTTGTTGTGGGTTTTGTATAGCTCTTAGCACAATGAGGTCCCAGAACTCCTAGGAAATACAATAATAATAATAATAATTATGTTAATGGATAAGAGAGTGTCATCTATGAAGGCTGCAGGAAATGGTGGGTCTTCTTCCTTACCGGCTCTCACAGTCAGCACACTTTTTGTGCCTGTGTGTAGGAAGTGGTTTCCTGAAATATTACTGAATGCTATCTGAAGAAGCCTCGACACTGAAGCTTTTCAAGTGTCTTCTCCAGATATTCAAACTGTAGTTAATTTAAAATAAAAAAGCTTCTAAATTAACCAATTTAGTGGATAATGGAAAACGTTTACAGTATAATATTATTTTGCACTTAAGTAATGTGGACTGTAAACTTTCCAGGGCAGGGACTGTCTTCTTGTTTGTACAGCACTGTGGAGTCCCGAGTCTTGATTATTGTTCATTCAGGGATCTCAAGGTGCTTAACATTAAACCTCTTAGTAATCTTATGTGGTAGGTAAGTAGTAACGTATCCATTTTAGAGGTGGGACATAGAAGTTGTGGCTTGCTCAAGATCACATGGTGAGTTAATGACAGAATTAGAGGGAGAACCTAAAGTTCTAGTCCTTGATATAACCACTACACAATCCTTCTTCCCAGTGTGTTTTGATGTTAACCCACTCACCTTTGGATTTTGCTATGTCTGTTTCCATGAGCCATACTCAGTCTTGTCCACATTAGACAAATTAGTACCTATATTACAGCAAGTGCCAGCTACAGTACAGCTTCACTAATAATAGGAAGACCAAAGCTGTAGTATAGACAGGACTTATGCATTTTTATTTTATTGTTTTGCCACCATGTCATGAAAACCTGCTCTGCATGAGCTTTTGTTAATATGCTGGTTAATCATAGTATCATAGGACTGGAAGGAACCTTGCGAGGTCATCTAGTTCAGTCCCCTGCACTCATGGCAGGACTAAGTATTATCCAGTGTCTGAACCTCATTTATACTAGCAACTTAGCACTGGTGTAGCTGCGCTGTTGTTGGTTGTCATAGTATTGGAACTAATTTTATGTTATTTTAATGTAGATGCACCCTCTGAGGATGCATCTACACTGAGAACTTTTGGAAATCCTCCCTCCTCTTTGGTCTGGCACTGCTAGATGATATGGGAGTGAAAATGCTTGTACTTCTCTAAAATTGTGCTTTCAACATTTCTACTACCAAAGCTAGGCAAATAAAATGGGGAAAAATGCTAGTGTAGACAAAACTCTTTCCCCAGTGCAGATTATCCAAGATATCCCTGGCTTGGCCTCTGGTCAGGCCAGGTGGAGATAATATGTCAATATCCTCTTCTCCTTTATGATGATTCATAAGGTGTATCTATATGGTGTTTTTTGACGAATTCTTCCACTATTTCTCTAGCACTGGTGCAGTTCCATTAGTGTTAGCAACAGAAGGAGCGCTAGTGACAAGTTGCTGACATTTTAGTCAGAGCAGCTCTGAGTAATGCAGTAGAGAAAATACTGGTGGCCCATCTACAATAGCACTCTTGCTGGTGCTAGTGCCTGGGAAGTGCACTGGTGTTAGAGCAACAGTAGGAGAATTTGAGCGAAACCTCAATGTTGTAGACAAGGTTATAAAATTTGGAGCTTCATTAGATTAAAACAAATGTAAAACCTCAGCAGCAGTTTGCTTGCTGGACCCTTAAAAATGTTTCTCAAATGTACCTGTTCCTCATGGAAGTATAGTGATGGGTCAAATATGAAGCTTTTGGTTTATGTGTTTTTGAGCTATTGTTGACTGAAAAGTCTTAAAACCTTTTCAAAACTCTTTCATCCACTTGTTTAATGCAAGTGGTTGAACAGATTTCCTCCATGGAAAATTAGAGCCCTACAAGAGGACTTTTTAGAGAGGTGAATGAGTGGGAATAGTGTTGTTGTTTTTTTTTAATTGAACTCTGCAAGCAACCTTAACTATATGTAAGAATATATGTTTTTCTCTTTATTCAGATGTCCTTATTTTGTCTCCGCTGATTAAATAGCTTTTCATTGTAAGCCTAATGTTTGTGTTTTTAACAACTATCCCTTCCTCAAGTTCTTCTGAAAACAGTCCTTCCAGTTAAGATTTCTCATATACGCTCTCTAAAGTAGAGATTTAGGAGATTTCTTTTTGCAAGCTGTTGAGGTTAATTGGAAAAAGATGTCTTAGAAACATCAGAGTTTGGGAAAATTTAGTCTTTCGATGTTGAATAAGTTTTCTTATGTTTTTGGTACATTCTGTCTGCAACAACTTGGATTAAAAACTTCAGATTTATTTTATTCATTTCTCATCCTCAATGAGAACTAATGTAGGTAGCTTAAAGTTTTATATGAAATAAACTGTTGGAAAAACAATATCCAGCTCTAGCAGAACTTGTAAGTTTTGGTTAAATATTTAATCAGCACTGACAGCTGAATTTTTTATGTTTTTTAAACATTGGTTTCATGACAATAGTCTTGAAGTAACCAGAATGCTAGAATTAAAAGTTTGTCACAATGTTTTTTCCTAAAAATAGAAGGTTAATATCTTGCCTCAGCTGCCTGAAGTCCTATCTCCTTGGCTGCTGGCATCTTCAAGCTTGCACCCATATCTCTTGCCATAAAGGACAAGTGGTGAATGTACTCTCTTCAGATTCCTGATCTTAGAATCAATGACTCCCGCTGCAGCCCTGTTAGGAGAAAATCCATGCCTCGGCCAGCTCTTGTGCCTTTCCTGCTTCTCCTCACTCATCTGGGGGTGGAGTGAATGTGACTATGCTTCTTTAGCAGCAGCATTTGCAAAATCTTCAGTCCTATTCTTTTTCCCACCGCTCCCCTCCCCTTCCAAGACCCCCATGCACTGTCCACCTTTGACAGTGGCACTTGTTACATCAAAGTCAAAAAAGAGAGAGAAAAAAGATCACAGAATCTTTTGATTTCTGTGAACTCCAAGACAATTTTCCTTCTCTGCCTATCATGCAAGACAAAATAAGCTGAGGACTTAGAATGCACTATTATGCATGGATTCAAATGGTAGGTGTCTTGCTGCCACAAATCATATCATGGAAGCACAGGAAGGAGGCTGGGCTCCAACTTCCTTAAAAGGAGAGGGCATAAGCACTGGTCTTGACATTGTCAGGGCACAGTAAAAGGATATTGAGAGGCTTGCTAGGGAGTAAAAGGAGGCAGAGTGAGTGGGGACACATGGGACTGTGGGTGGGATTTGGAGGTTTAGAGGGATGAGTCTTGAAGCCTGCCCTCAGCCAATTGTAACCCAAGGAAGGAAATGGCATACCTTGTGCATCCAACCTTATCCATTCCATTGGTTTCACCCTTTCAATGACAGACGGTAAGCACCTCCTCCACATTCACACCACAACAGATATAACTGTTGGTTGCCAGAGTGCATGACACAACTTCTTTCCCTTGATCATGCATATTCTGTGGAATTTAAAAGCTCCACCAGCTGAACTAATTGGGTTGCAGGAATTTCTTTAGGTTTTATTTTCACTATAATAAAGCTTTCACAAGACTGTGTTTCAAAATAATGTCTAAAACATAGGAAATCCAGTAACAAAGCTCTGTTAAAATAGAATGAACACATCGGTCCCCTATGTGTTCATAATGCTGTTGGTCTGCTTTGGTGACAGATATTTTACTACCTGTCATCCCCGCAGAAACAACCCAGCAATAAGGATATGAACAAGAGTCTCTTCTGGCTTTGCGCATAATCAAAGTTCCAATTTCAGAGTGGCCTGTGCACAACTCTGTTGTTTTCAAATTATATGCTCAGTTACCTTTGTGCAAATCCCAATTGAAGGCAGATATAACGGAGGGCAGCATGTGGCCTGCCAGAATTGCTAGCAATGATGTATAAGCCATAAAGATACAGTGAGTAGGCTGGAGGAAAAATATTCTACTTGTGGAGTAAATTTGATCTGGAATTCTTAGAACACCACAAATTTGGAATTCCATAATGCCTTATTTTTTAACAAAGTCACTTTGAGTAGAATGAAATTTCAAGGTTAGAAATATATACCAGTTAAATGTCCATAAAATGTTATTTCAAAAAGCAGTTGTTCAAAAGCTAAGAAATTTGGAGCCAAGGTTTTGCAAACTATGTAGGAACATAAAATTGCCACACCAAATCAGACATGCAGTCTGCCTAGTCCAGTATTTTATATCCTAGAATCATAGAATTCAAGATCAGAAGGGACCATTATGATCATCTAGTCTGACCTCCTGCAAGATGCAGGCCACATAAGCCGATCCACCCACTCCTGGACTAGTTCTCCCCCTAGACTCTGCTGTTGAATGCTCCAAATCATGATTTAAAGACTTCAAGTAGCAGATAATCCACCAGCAAGCGACCCCTGCCCCATGCTTCGGAGGAAGGCGAAAAACCTCCAGGGCCACTGCCAATCTACCCTGGAGGAAAATTCCTTCCCGACCCCAAATATGGCGATCAGCTGAACCCCGAGCATGTGGGCAAGACTCTCCAGCCAGACCCTCTGGAAAAGGCTAACAATATCCCAACATTGACCCTTTGTACTAATTACCAGTGTGGCACGTTATTGACCTATTGACTAAACCCGTTATCCTATCATACCATCCCCTCCATAAACTTATCCAGCTTAATCTTAAAGTCGTGGAGGTCCTTCGCCCCCACTGTTTCCCTCGGTAGGCTGTTCCAGAATTGCACTCCTCTGATGGTTAGAAACCTTCGTCTAATTTCAAGCCTAAATTTCCTGACTGACAATTTATATCCGTTTGTCCTCGTGTCCACATTAGCACTGAGCTGAAATAATTCCTCTCCTTCCCTGGTATTTATCCCTCTGATATATTTAAAGAGTGCAATCATCTCTCCTCTTATCCTTCTTTTGGTTAAGGAAAACAAACCAAGCTCCTCAAGTCTCCTTTCATACGACAGGCTTTCCATTCCTCGGATCATTCTAGTGGCCCTTCTTTGTACCCGTTCCAGTTTGAATTCATCCTTCTTAAACATGGGAGACCAAAACTGCACACAATACTCCAAATGAGGTCTCACCAACGCCTTATATAACGGGACTAGCACCTCCTTATCTCTACTAGAAATACCTCGCCTAATGCATCCCAAGACCGCATTAGCTTTTTTTAACGGCCACATCACATTGCCTACTCATAGTCATCCTACGATCAACCAGGACTCCTAGGTCCTTCTCCTCCTCTGTTACTTCCAATTGGTGCGTCCCCAGCTTATAACTAAAATTCTTGTTAGTCATCCCTAAATGCATAACCTGACACTTCTCATTATTGAATTTCATCCTGTTACTAATACTCCAGTTTACAAGGTCATCCAAATCTCCCTGGAGGATATCCCGATCCTTTTCCGAATTGGCAATACCTCCCAACTTGGTGTCATCCGCAAACTTTATCAGCCCACTCCTACTTTTGGTTCCGAGGTCAGCGATAAATAGATTAAATAAAATCGGACCCAAAACTGAACCTTGAGGAACTCCACTGGTAACCCCCCTCCAACCGGACAGATCACCCTTCAATACGACCCTCTGCAGTCTCCCCTTTAACCAGCTCCTTATCCACCTCTGGATTTTCATTTCGATCCCCATCTTTTCCAATTTAACCAGTAATTCCTCATGCGGTACTGTATCAAACGCCTTACTGAAATCAAGATATATTAGATCCACCGCATTTCCCTTGTCTAAAAAATCTGTTACTTTCTCCAAGAAGGAGATCAGGTTGGTTTGGCACGATCTACCTTTCGTAAAACCATGCTGTAATTTGTCCCAGTTGCCATCGGCCTCAAGGTCCGTAACCACTCTCTCCTTTTAAAAATTTTTCCATGACTTTGCATACTACAGATGTTAAACTAACAGGCCTGTAGTTACCTGGGTCACTTTTTTTCCCCTTCTTGAATATAGGAACTATATTAGCTAATCTCCAGTCAAACGGTACAACCCCCGAGTTTAGAGATTTATTAAAAATCATCGCTAACGGGTTTGCAATTTCACTCGCCAATTCCCTTAATATTCTAGGATGAAGATTATGCGGGCCCCCTGATTTACTTCCGTTAAGCTGTTCAAGTTTGGCTTCTACCTCAGATACCGTAATGTCTACCCCCATATCTTCATTCCCGTCAGTCCCTCTACCACTATTCCTTAGCCCTTCATTAGCCTCATTAAAGACCGAGGCAAAATATTCGTTTAGATATTGTGCCATGCCAAGATTATCCCTAATCTCCACTCCGTTTAAAGTTTTAAGTGGTCCCACTTCTTCCTTCTTGGTTTTCTTCCTATTTATATGGCTAAAAAACCTTTTGCTATTGGTTTTAATCCCCTTCGCTAGGTCCACCTCCACCTGGCTCTTTGCCTTTCTCACTGCTTCCCTACACCCTCTGACCTCAATAAGGTAGGTTTCTTTGCTGATCCCTCCCATTTTCCAGTCCTTGTACGCTTTCTATTTTTT
Source organism: Mauremys reevesii (assembly GCF_016161935.1). Lineage (NCBI taxonomy): Eukaryota > Metazoa > Chordata > Testudines > Geoemydidae > Mauremys > Mauremys reevesii. The sequence goes on from NC_052623.1 coordinate 269,229,714, forward strand.
CTTAATCACCCCTCTGAGACGCTTGCTCATCCAGCTCGGTCTAAAACTGCTACCTACGAACTGTTTTCCCTTTCTCGGGATACAGGCCTCTGACAGCTCCTGCAACTTCAACCTGAAGTAACCCCAGGCGTCTTCCGCCTTTAGATCCCTAAATATGTTAGTCCAATCCACTTCCCTAACTAGTCGCCTTAATTTAGTAAAGTTAGCCCTTTTGAAATCGTAAACCTTAGTCTCAGATGCAATTTTGTTTATCCTTCCATTTATTTTGAAACGAATTAGCTCATGATCACTCGAGCCACGGTTGTCCCCTACAACTATTTCCTCAACAAGGTCCTCGTTACTCACCAAAATCAGATCTAAAATGGCATCTCCCCTCGTCGGTTCAGCAACTACTTGATGAAGGAATTCATCAGCTATCACGTCTAGGAAAAGCTGAGCCCTATTATTATTACTAGCATTTGTTTCCCAATCTATATCCGGGAAGTTAGTCTCCCATGATCATACAGTTCCTATTAGTATTTACCTCCTTAAAAACATTAAAGAGCTCTCTGTCCATATCCAGGCTAGATCCCGGCGGTCTATAGCACACCCCAATCACTATCCCAGGGGACGCTCTAGTAGTTTTCTTCCCCAATGTCACCATTGCCCAAACAGACTCCGTATTATCCATTGCATTGCTAGTTATTTCGTTACATTTCACCTCATTATTGACATACAATGCTACTCCCCCACCTTTACCTTTGTTTCGGTCTTTCCTAAACAGCACATACCCTTCCATACCTGTACTCCAGTCATGGCTACCGTTCCACCATGTTTCGGTTATTCCTACGATATCCGGTTTCAATTCTCGGACCAGGAGCTCCAGTTCCTCCATTTTGTTACCTAAGCTTCTCGCATTGGTGAACAAACATCCTAATACCCTCCTCTTCCTTATACCTAACCCTCCCCCTCTGGCTATATCTGTTGTTATCCTGTTGTTCTCACTTTCAATGTATAAATTTGGTGTGGAGAGTACCTGGACCTCTCCCAACCGTCTCCCCCCAATGTCTAGTTTAAAGCTCTTTTAATCAGATGAGCCAGCCTCCCTCCTAGAATTCTACTTCCTTCCCTACTTAGGTGGAGCCCATCCCGTGAGAACAGTTCTCTGTCCCCAAAAGCCTCCCAGTGCCCATACATCCCAAAGCCCTCCTTGTAACACCACTCCCTCAGCCAACTATTTATCGTCACGATCTTGTCACCCCTTTGGCGCCCTTCCCTAGGGACAGGTAGAATCCCACTGAAGATCACCTGAGCCTCAATTTCCTTGAGCGTCTTACCCAACCTGGCATAGTCTCCCTTCATCCTCTCTAGTGAGAATCTAGCCGTGTCATTCGTTCCTACATATCCAACCATTGCCAGTAGTAAGTACCAAATGCTTTGGAGGAAGATCCAAGAAACAACCTACCAGGTAATTGTGGAATGACCAGTTCATAGAACTTTCTAGCCCCTCTGAGGTTTGCTTATGCCCTGAAGCATGGGAGTTATCCCTCCAATTTTTTTAATCATCTCTAACGTATCTGTGATAGATATTCATATGGATGAGAACAAACTTTTAAAAATCCTTCTAAGCACATGGCCTCATTGATATATTGTAGCAGTGAATTTCACAAGTTATTTTTTACACCATGTATAATTTCCTTCTCTATTTTAAATTGGTGGTTTTTCAGTATAATTGAATGTCATCTTGTACTGAGAGATGGCAGAAAATGGCACCCATTTTAATTTCTCTACACCATTTATTTTCTCTCTCTCTCTCTCATATGTTTTGAGAGAAGAAACACAGTCCTAGTGTTTTCTTTTGTCATATGGAAGTTTTTCCATACTTCTAAACATTTTCATTGTCTCTCTAAACTCCCACTATTTCAGCTATGGTTTGGGTTTTTTTGATTGAGTGACCAGAACTAAATATAGTATTCCAGAAGAGGGCATACCATTGATTTACATAATATTACAATCATGTCAGTGTTACTTTCCAGACTATTCTCTATGCAGCCGAATATTTGTCTTGCTTTTTTGATTATGCAGCATGCAGAGCGGAGATTTTCACTGAGCTTTCTACAGTGAAGTGGAAGTCCTCTTTCTGACCAGTTAATTTAAAATGCAGTGGTTCTTAACCTTTACTGCAGCCTGCACCCCCTTGGTTCTCAAAAAATATGTTCTTGCACCCTTATCAAAAATCAAAATATGTTCTCGCACCCCTTAAACCTAGATATATTTTTTTGTATATTACAGTAATCATAAAAAAGTATGTTAATAAATACATAGGTTTGATGAAACAAAGTAGTTGTACTTCTGTGCCCATGCTTAATTTGTGTTTTCGATGATTTACCTTCTAAAAAAATCTGGCATGTCTCGCACCCCCAGAAAGGGCATTTTGCACCCCAAGGTTAAGAACCACTGCTGTATTGTGTTCCTTTCTGTGTGTACTGCCTTGTATTTTTCAACACTGAATTGAAGCTGCCACTGTGCTGCCCACTCACACAGCTTTGTTAGGTCCCTCTGAAGTCCCCCCCAGTTTTCTCTAGTTTTGACTAGCCTAAGTAAATGTCATCTGCAAACTTTGTCATCTCCCTATTCACCCCTTTTTCCAGTTGAGTGATACTCAGTTTATATCAAAGAACCCCATCCTTGTGCAGATCCGTGGAGCATCCTACTCTTAACCTTTTGCTATATTATTTACCATTTATTCCTACTTTGTTTTGTCTCTTGGCCTGTTTCTCATCTGTGCTGGTACTTTATCTCTCACTCCATGACTGCTTAATTTTTCTAATAGCTTCTTGTGAGAAACTTTGCATAAGGATTTTTGTAAGTCGAAATAAATTGTTAGGCACTTCTTTCTCCATTATCTTGTGGACATACTCAGAGAATTTTAATGTATCAAAAAGGCCTGATTTTTTTTTCTCTAGAGAAATGGTCCCTTATGATACCAGGCACCTCTAGGTATTTTATAATTCTATTTTAAATTACAATTTCAAACAATTTTCCTGGTACTTGAAGTAATGCTCAATGGTTGTAGGTCACTCCTGATGTCTTTTAAGCTTCCAACATTTTGCTACCTTTGACACATCAGATTTCATTCTTAAATTCTTTCAGTACGTTCAGGTCCTTGTCACTTGCTGCTGTTTAGTTTATGAATTTGTATAAATTCCTCCTCTTTCTAAAATGTCAGTTTCTGACCGTCACTCATCTTTATTACCTGAAAGGAGTAGGTCTAAGAAAGGGATCTCCCCAATATTCCTTTGGTTAAAAACTAATCATTTTGCTTCTATGAAATGTTCTTATCCTTCCTTTAATTGCTCATTTTACTCCTTATCTCGCACAGGCTTCCTGCTTCTAATATATTTAAAGACTTTTTTTGTCTTTATTTGCTCTTCAAATTCCCACTTTTCTCTCCTAATTTCCATTTTATATTTTACCTGCCATAATTTGCTCCTTTCTATTGGCCTCTATAGGAGTGAATTTGCATTTTATAAAAGATGTCAGTTTAGCTTAACTCTGACTCTATATAAATATCTGTACTATCTATCCAGTCCTTCTCCCCAATATACTATGCACTTATTTCCGAGACAAACCCTCTCCTCATTTTCTGTACATACAGATTTCAGACTTGTCTCTCATTGGCAACAGACCTTTCCCAAGCCACCTGAACATATATAGAAAAACATACTAGAATCTCTCCTTTTGTTTCTGTATTGCATATGAACACCTTCTTCCGTGTGCCATTACATTGTGCTAGAGCACTTCACTGTGCTATAATAGGTAGAAACTCTACTGTATCTACCTCCTTCACCCATTCCATAGGTCTTTAAGACCCCAAACTCCATAATGGATGGAAGTTATGCTTGTTTGCAAAACTACAGTGCTGAATTTCCTGGCTTTCAAGCATTTTTTAAAAATAACTACAATGTTTTGATAATGTTTTAAATAGAGTCACTGATGTAAATATGTATCAATCTTAAACATGTTTTGTTTGGGAATATATGTTTATTGTACATCACTACTTGCTTATAGCTCACTGATCTTGTACAGTGCATCTGTGGATTTGTTCAGGAGTACTTGTTTACCCAGACAATAATGTTGCTTCTCTTGTCCCTGTAAAATGTCATCTTTGGATATTCAAACAGTGCCTCGCATAAGTAATTTTTTTTGTCACTGCTTGACAGTATTGAGGTACAGATTGGGAGGGGCCTACTGTTTTTTCCAAAGAACTACCAAAGCAGGTTACCCTTACCTCCTATATTAATGCTCTTTCCCCCCTATTCCCAGTTTCAAACAGTGGATCACAGGTTTCTTTTTTGGGTACCAGTCAGTTGATTTTATCTGTCATCTCTGACTATCATGTTTACAAGCCTATATCAAGTATTGCAGCGTGGCTAGCTTACTTCACATGGTGTGCAAGGTTGCTAAATGTGCATGTATTGATGTTTGTATAGAGAGTGTGTATCCATGCAGGGCTCTAGTTATATATAATAAATTTATGTATGGTTTTATATAAATGTGAAATATTCTGCTGCCAGTGCAGGAAATTCTAGCTAAGGGAGGTAATTGAATGGTGATTGTTTCACTGATGATGATTAGATGTAGTGTTTGAGTGCTCTGATTTCCTTGCTAAGAAATAGTTTAAGATACACACTGGAATTGTGGAGAAGAATATAAGATAATTAAACAAAAAACTTCCTTATTGTCTCTTGAATCTTCTATCCTGAGAGCCAGAGGAAATGCTTACCTTATCACTGGAACAGCATTTGTTTGAAGGCTAGCTTAGGCTTTTTCTTCCGCTGGCTACAGTATGTGGCGGTATGCATATGGACAAGTCTTTTTTTAATACAAAAGTTATTTTTCACAAAATGTACTTTGTTTTTACAGTACCTTCCATTCCCGGATCCCAAAGTCCTTTTAAAATGTTAATTAATCCTTAAAGATGATGTGAGGTAGATAAGTATTTTTATTCCCAGTTTACATATAGAGAAGCTGAAGTAGAAAGGTGAAGTGCTTGGCCAAGGCTACACAGGAAGTCCATGACAGAGCCAGGTACAGAATCCAGATCTCCTAACTACTGCTCTTTTGCGTTAGTCATTAAACCATCCTTCCTCTCTCGGAAGCTCTTATTTTGTTATGCACACAGGCATTCTGGAAATTGTGCTGTAGAATGATACCACAATAAGAGGAATGAAGGTGTGCATTCATTGTTTAGAATCTAGATGGTCTGTTCTGGACCAGTCACTGAAATAAAGTGGCTACATTAAGTTGTGATATGTGGAAAAAGGACACGTTAAGGTGACATGCACTTTGCTTCACCAATTTCTGACCTGCAATGCTTGCCTTTGCAGATGGAACATGAGGATTTTGTAATGGAAGGGCATGGCAAGACTCCACCTCCTGGTGAAGAAAACAAACAGTGAGTCTCACGTTTATTTAAAAAGGGCCTTACCATAGTAAATGGTGGGAATCACTCTTGTTTAAACGTGCTGGAAGCATTGGTTGTTCTTGGGGTGCTCGCCCTTGGTTTCTTAAATATCTATATTTCATAGTAGCTAGTAACTGAAAAGTCAGTGTGCTGATTTGCCTTATATTCTGAAACACAAAATTCTGCTTTGTATATTCTGCAGTGTGTTAATCAGAATTTGTAGTTAAAGGATTAATGGCATTAGGAAGCTAGAGCTGAGAAAGTGAACTCACTTTACCAATATATGTATATGAAGCTTTACATGTTCCTTGTCTTATAAAACCACTGAAATGCAACAAAAGAAGAGTTTGCCCATTTTCAACCCTTGGTGTGCATCTGGTAGATTGGTGCTCCCTGAAATGTGAATGTTACATTAAAATAAATTTCCAAAAAGAAACTGGAATTGTAAATGAAATGTCCTTTACAGGATGGACCATTTAGATGCTGGCCTTTTGTAGTTTGAAGAAAGAGGAAATGTAATCAAAAAAGAACTTGACTCATTTCTATTAAGAAAGTGCATGGAGAAAATATGACTCTAAATACTTTTTGGTGGAAATCTAGAAACCTTTCTTTGGTTGGGGGAGGGGAAAGCCCTCTGCTAATGGTACTATAATGGTGGATGTCCTACGTATATCCTAGATAATTCCTTTGCTGGAGCCAGTGCCAACATTATGGTGATTATCCTGTTCTTGACTTCTCTCTTTATAGAGGTTAGGAAGATCTTGGATCTTTGGCAGAGCCAGACCATAGAAACTTTTTTTTACCTACAATTCCAGTGTCACTCCGTCATTTAAAGGAGGAGAATGATCTTACCGACCCCTAAAACACTGCCTTTTAGCTAATGCAGGGATCTGTGTTGTTTCATTGGTTCTGGTGTTATGCCTTTAGGAGGCTAGCAACACAGTCTGCTACCTCTGTGGCTGAAGTTGTTTCTTAGATCGATAACTAAGAGGAACTCAGGGAAGTTCTAGTACTGAGCAGATGCATTCTTTTCTATTGTGGAAATGAGCCAAGCTTTTCAAAATAATTGTTGCCATTTCTTTCTGTTCATACTGGTATCAGTAAATTGAAGAAGAGTTGCAAACTTGTGGTGATTGAAACATGCAGAAAATTTTTGAAATGAAGCAGATACTGTAAAAAAGTGGAAGTTAACTTCCTGCTTTAATAAAATTTCTCAGAGACTTAATGGTGAAACTACGTATGATTGCAGAGAATAACATGGAAGGGTATTATATTGGCCTCATTGAAATAGTGTGCTCTGCCTTTTGTTGCTGCATTTGTTTACTGTGAATAAAATTTGAGAATTCTTTCCCAGCTGACCTGATTTCTAGCTGCAGCTTTTCAGGTGACTTACAACACTATATTCTACCTTTCCAGAACTATTTTGACTGGAGAGAATATTCAAAACTGGGAGTGGGCAGAGTTCCTCACCAAATTATTTGTATTACCGTCCAGTGGTGTCCAAGGGTTCCAATCAGGATCAAGAACCCTTTGTGCTAGATGTTGTACAAATACAGGGTAAAAATCAGAGCTTTCCCTAAAGAACTAAGTCCTAATTAGGTTACTAATAAAATTTGTACAAGTGTAAAACTACAGTTTTGATACCTCAGCTAAAATACAATAGTCACATTATTCAGCTGTACTATAAACACAGTACTTTGAGGACATTGCTTTTTGCTTGATTAGTCATCTGGATTTCTTTTTACTCACAATATAAATTTTTCATCCACCTAAGTGAATATACTATAGGTTACAGGTTTAAAAAAAAAAAAAAAAAGTTTGGCTCTTGTTGCTTATGCTTCATTGACCTGGCAACTGGAAATAAAAATTGATGATAGTCACAAGACAATTTGTGGTTCCAATAACTTTTATTCTTATAGTGGTTCAAAATATGTTGTCCCAGTTTCAACTATGTTGACATCTTCAATGAATATTTTATTCTATAACCACTTCTTTGGAGCTATTAGTACTTGAATGAGGCATAGGAAGACTTTACTGTTGTCCTCCCCATTAATTATCAAATGAAATTGAGGCTAGTTATTGAAGAGAAGTAGATTGCATTTTGGTGTATAAGGGACTCAAATGTGAATGTGTAATAGGTAAATAGGGTTTGTTAGTGGATAAAGGGAGAATGGGAATGGAAACATGCACTTATTTAGAGACTTATCAATAGGTGTAGAACTTGCATGGCATTGGTTAACGTGTGAAGTTTCCTTCATTAGAGATTACTGTGTACATTAGCAGGCTTTTGTAACTGTCCTTGGCCTGAAGACTTTTTATTTCTGTAGTGGGGTTGAATCTCAGTTTATTTTATCAGATGATAGAAACACCTTCACTAGAGTGCCTTGCGGGAGGGTCTAGTATTAAAAACACTGTCAAGATTGTTGAAGCATAGGACTGACCTACCTTGGTCTGTGATTCCATCTGGAAGGGTCCTGATTTCATTAACTGAACTGTCTGTCTCTGTCTGTCTCTCTCAAAAATAAAAATATTTTTTTTCTAACCAATCTATGCTGCCTCTGGAAATTTTAGAAAACAAACGGTAATGCCATGCAGAGGTTTTATTACTGTTAGGAAATAGGCTGTGATAGTACTTGTTGCCGATGTGCTTTTGAAATATCAAACAGGATAAAAAAGACTGAACCCATTATTATACAGTTACTGCATTAAAGAAAAGCTGTAATGGAAGGTGTATAATAAATAAGTACATTGAAAAGGCTGTTACAATTCTTACGGGGTGTCAGGGTATTTGGTGCTTAAACTGTTTGACCTTGGTTATTGAATATAAATAAAATGTGCTTCTCTTAGAAATCTGCCACTAGCAGTTCAGACAATACATGTGACTGATATTAATTGAAATTCATTTTTAAAGGGAAAAAACTAGGACTTCTAAAGTCATTGGCTTAAGTGAAGTATTTGGTTATTGAGCTCAGTACCAGCCTCTATAATTACAAACTGACCCCTGCAGGTGGTGGTGATCATCTTTACTGCTCATGTATTGACATCCATTGGTAAGAAACTGAGCTCAAATGGTGCGCTCAAGGAATAGGGAAGAGACTTGTGTTCTTCAATAAATGTTTATTTGTAATTCAAATCTGCTAATCACTTCCCATTGCTATTTCTCATCTCTTTCCTCCCCCCGCCCAGTCTGTAGTATCAGGCATTTGCCCTCTCCCTGCTGGTTGGTGGCAGAGCAAAGATTGTCATCTAGTCTGGGGCCAGTGCTGCCTGTCTGTGGAGAATGCCAGAATTCTCTGCTTCCATTCCTGGGCAGGTTGTAGACCAGGAGTCATCTCTTTTTGTAGTGGAGACTTTTTGGCTAGGACTAAAAAAAATCTGAATTTGACTAGGGCTCTTAAGTGATTAAAAAAATGAATTGCGCAATTAATTAGAATACCATTAAAATATTTTTGGATGTTTTCTACATTTCAAATATTAATTTCAATTACAACACAGAATACAAAGCGTACAGAGATCCCTTTTATATTTTTTATTACAAATATTTGCACTGTAAAAAACAAAATAAATACTTGTTTTCAGTTCACCTAATACAAGTACTGTAGTGCAATCTCTTTATCATGAAAGTTGAACTTACAAATGTAGAATTATGTACAAAAAAACCCTGCATTCAAAAATAAAACAATGTCAAACTTTAAAGCCTACAAGTCTACTCAGTCCTACTTCTTGTTCAGCCAATTGCTCAAAGAAGTTTGTTTACATTTGCAGGAGATAATGCTGCCCACTTCTTGTTTACAATGTCACCTGAAAATGAGAACAGACGTTTGCATGGCACTGTTGTACCCAGCGTTGCAAGATACTTACATGGCAGATGTGCTAAAGATTCATATGTCCCTTGATGCTTCAACTACCATTCCAGAGGACATATCCATGTTGATGATGGGTTCTGCTCAATAACAATCCAAAGCAGTGCAGACCAATCGATGCATGTTCATTTTCATCATCTGAGTCAGATGCCTCCAGCAGAAGGTTTATTTTCTTTTTTGGTGATTCGGGTTCTGTAGTTTCTGCATTGGAGTGTTGCTCTTTTAAGACTTCTGAAAGCATTCTCCACACCTCCTCCCTCTCAGATTTTGGAAGGCACTTCAGATTCTTATATCTTGGGTCAAGTGCTGTAGCTGTCTTCAGAAATTTCACATTGGTATCTTCTTTGCATTTTGTCAAATTTGCAGTTAAAATATTCTTAAAGTGAACAACGTGCTGGGGCATCGTCTGAAACTGCTATAACATGAAATATATGGCAGAATGCAGATAAAGCAGAGCAGGAACATACAATTCTCCCCCAAGGAGTTCAGTCACATTTAATTAACGCCTTATTTTTTTAACGAGTTTCATCAGCATGGAACGATGGCCGAACCATGAAGAGGCATATGAATCTTCAGCGCATCTGGCATGTAAATATCATGCAATGCCAGCTATGACAGTGCCATGCGAACACCTGTTCTCACTTTCAGGTGTCATTGTAAACAAGCAGGCAGCATTATCTCCTGCAAATGTAAAGAAACTTGTTTGTCTGAGTGATTGGCTGAACAGGAAGTAGGACTGAGTGGACTTCTAGGGTCTAAAGTTTTACATTGTTTTGTTTTGGAGTGCAGTTATGTAACAAAAATAACTACATTTGTATAAAGTGAGCACTGTACACTTTGTATTCCGTGTTGTAATTGAAATAGATATATTTGAAAATGTAGAAAAACATCCAAAATATTTAAGAAATGTCAATTGGTATTCTATTGTTTAACAGTGCAGTTAATTGTGATTAAATTTTTTGAGTTAATTGTGTGAGTTAACTGCGATTGACAGCCCTAAATTCGACTGATTGGAGACCTCTAAAACTAAATGTAGGAGGGAAGGTGCTTTCTTCTTTTGACCAGGAGTTTCTGAGCTAGTTTTTGCTCAGACCCTCTGCTGGACTGTGGAATAGGGTAGGGTCTGATTATTACCATAACAGAGCTGTTTTTCCCCCTTTTTTTTATCTTGGCTCATGGCTGATAAGGAAGAGAAAAATGAGCCACAAATGTCCTCCAAGTCTTGCTTTTTATCCAGTGGCAGTTCGGACAAAGTATCCTAGCAGCAGATAGGAGCATGCAGACATACCAAAGGGCAACCTGATAGTGTAGAGCAGGCCAGGTCCCCTTGTAGCCTTCCAGACATGGGACCTAACTCCCATGGCTGGTGTGATGACTTTAGACAGGGAATTGGGCCACCGAGGGCCTCCAGCCCAGGGGGAATGCAAGAGACAGTTTAAGCAGATGCCATAATGGCACCTCAGCCTTCCAAGGGAGCAGCAGCAGCCACCACTGCAGCTATGCAGCAGCCTTGTCCCACTCTCAGCCAATGGACAGTTTATTTCAGAGGGTGAGCAACTATCCTCCCCCACTAGTAGGTCCATGGGGACCATCATCCCCTCAGCCTCAGGGGTGCCCCCTGAAATAATGAAGTGGCTCTACTTCAGTCTGGTCAGACAGGTTTGCTCCATGCCTGTTGAGCCTTTTCTGACAAAGGAAGCAGAAAAATTCTCCTTTGCTTCCCAAAACTCTGTCCCCTGGAGGAAATTCAGTGGCATACTTCTGAAGGGCTCGCCACCTCAGAAACCAGTTTGAGACATGACTTTGCTCCGGCCTCATGTGTCGTTCCCCCCCCCCCCCGTCCTGTCTCCCCCCCCAAAAAAAGAGTCAAAGTCTAAAGGAGACCTCAAAAGAGAAACTAGCAGCTAACACTAAAGATCTGTTTAAAAATAAAAAAGCCTGCAGAATAAAAGTGCTATGCAGTTCAGACTCTGGCCCAGGGTCTGCCCTGCCAAGTGAGGATAAAAGTGCTCCAGGGACTGTGGCATTCAGAAAAAAGACATTCAAAGAAGAGTCTCTTCTTCTTTCTCTTTTAATTCCTTCCCAGTAAGACACACTAAGGGCCATAATGCTAAAAAATGGAAGAGATCAAAGAGTGAGGGGGAAAACTTCTTCCTCCTCATCTAGTTCAGTCTCCTTGGAGGAAAGGGACTTATCTGTTTCAGATTGTGTGGAACTACAGAAGGATTTACAAGAGACCCTCCCCCCCCCCACCAAGATATATGATTATATGTTCTGGAAGGTGCTAACTCACTGGAAATGCTCCTTGAGACACTCCAGGATCCACCAACCCAGGAAAGCCTCTCAGAAGTATTTTCCAGGTAAAACAAAGAAAGAACTATGTTACACTACACCCATTGTTTGAAGAGGTAATCAAGGCTTAGTGGGAGTTCCCTAGCAAAGGCAAGCATCTCAAAAGACAAATCCAGAGGTTCAGGTCCTTAGCAAAGATAAAAAAGATTTGCTCACTCTGCCAAAGATAGATGCAGCAGCTGTTGCCTTGGTTAAAGACACACTGATTCATTCCAAAGGAGAGGCTTTTGCCAAAAAGAGCCAACATACAAAAAACTGACCATTTCTAAGAACTTTGAGGCGTCTGCCAAGTACTCAGGGGGCAAACTGTTTGTTGAGGACATGGACAAAGCAGTAGCAGAAGAAGGTGAATAGATCGTCTCTTCTGTCTTATCAACTTAAGAAAAAACTATAGACCTTTCTTTTTGCTACACTTCATCGTTTCATGGTACCAGCCCACAAGAAATCCACAAAAACTTCAGATCTGGAAGAGATAGATGGTCCCATTTTAATAGATTGGGAAACTTCAGGGCTCTTCTAGAATACCCCCAAACCAGAAATTATCTATCTGAGTTAGTGTCCCATGTCTGAGAAGACCTCTTATCTAGGGGAAGAGGAAGTTTCAGAAATTTGCCCACTTGTGGGTGACATCTATCTCATACAAATGGGTACTAGAGATGGTTCTACAGGCTTGTGCCATCAGAATAACCAAATCCCACAGAAACAAGTTATAGTCTCCCACAGGTCAAAGAACCTTATCAAAAACCAAAAAGTAAACTAAGTGATCAAACTCCTTCTTTTCATTGTAGCTGTAGAGCTGGTACCAACTAAACAGATTTTGTGGAGCATACTTGATATTCTTTGTGGTTCCAAAAAAGAATGGGGACATGAGAGCCATCTTAGATTGCAAGTCTCTCAACAAATGCACAGGAGCTTTGAGGTTCTGGATGGAAATCCGAATGTCTGTCATCACGGCATTATCATTCCTGGATTTCATGATGTCAGTATACCTCAGGGAGGCCTATCTTCACATGCCAGTCTAGGAGAGCCACTGAAAATGTCTGTGCTTATTACGACAGGAAGTATTTTCAGTACAGGGCTCTCTCATTCAGACTTGCTACAGCCTCCAAACTAGGAAAGATTCTGGTGGTCTTAGTGGCTGATCTGAGAGAGAAGGGGGATAAACACTTACCCCTACTTAGGACAGGAACCTGATCAGGAAATGGTCTAGCAGATGGTGTTTTAGGACCTAGAGGATATTGTAACATTCCTACAGGATCATGGGTTTCTGGCCAACATAGAGAAGAGTCACCTCCCAGCTGTCTAGGCGACTAGTACATTTAGGAGTAATTCTAGACACCAAGAAGGACAAGATGTTCATATCAGAGGAGAAATAACAGAAGCTCCTCTCATTAATTCACCAAATATCTGGTAATCAGACATCCCTAAAAATCCTGACAAAACTGCTCAGCAAGCTAGTTTCATGTGTGGACACTTTACAATGGGCCAGATTTTGTATGAGGATGCTCCAAAAACTCCCCTTGACATATTGGAGAAAATCGTAACAAATCAGGATAGAAGAATCACTGTTCCACAGTTACTCACTTCCTCCCTCAAGTGGTGGACTCATCTTTTGAGATTTCAACAGGTGTATCTTATGTTAGAACTACTTAGACTCATCACTGCCAATGCCGGTCTTCATGAGTGAGGTGCATATTCCATCTCTAGAGTAACCTGGGACATATTTCAGTTTGGAGAAGAGAAATGGAAACTGGCTAAATATAAGTGCCACCAGACTAGCCCGCCTCTATTTTCAACAGTCAATCAAAATCTTACTCATCCCCAGACACATCACAATAGCATACATCAGCCAACAAAATCTTCCTTCCGCCACAAGGAAGTGATTAATCTACTGATTCGGTCAGAGTATTATATCCTCTCTCTGAAAGCTATTCACATAAAGGGGAGGGAGAACACAGCAGAGGACTGGCTCAGCAGGACGGTATTGGACACAGGGAAATAGTCTGAATCTTTCAGTGTTTCAGGAGATGTTGGAAAAAGTTCACAGTTCCAGTCATAGATCTCTTTGCTTCAAGGGAAAATCAAAAGACAGTGAGGTTCTTCACACGGAGCCAAGGTCCCAAAGTGGAAGCAGTTGATGTGTGCGTGCTTTCTCTCATAGGTGGGCCCCATGGCTGGCTTTGTCTTTCCCCATACCTCTACTGGCAAGGCCAGAAAAAAATCTTAAGTGAATGGGTCACAATCATCCCAACTTGCCCTATACTGGTCCCACACACTATAGTTCATCAACGTAGTGAGGATACAGATGCAAACCTCCTCTGAAATTACCAGCCTGGGAAGGAATTCTGACCCAGGGGACTGATTTGCCTCTCAAACCCAGATCTGCTAAAACTAACAGTGTGGAAGCTAAAAGGGGAGAACCGAGGTCTTTGGGATATTGTGAGTTATGGATATTCTTGTGACATGATGAAAAGCTTCTGCTAGCAAGATATATGGGATAACTTGAATAAATTCCAGTTTTGGTACTAAGAAAGGCACGTTAATACCAAAAAAGCTAATGTAAAGGATGTCTTAGAGTTCCTACAGGATTGGCTAGCCAAGGGCCTAAAGCGTAGGACTTTAGGGAAACAGGTTGCTTCCATATCAAGTATCTTGAATTATAAAAGACCAAAGATGATTTTTAGTCATCACATCAGATTCCTTAAAGTAGCAACCCCTATTAGTCTTCCCATAGTGCACATGTTCCCTTTTTGGACCTTGAATTTGTTGCTAGGAGTCTTAACAAAATAACCCTTTGAACTATTACACTCCATTTTGGTCTACTTTAACTCTCAAAGTGGCTTTCTTAGTGGCAGTTACCTCAGATAAGAGGGTATTGGAACTTGAAGCATTGTTTACGGAGTCTCATCTGTGTATTTTCTGTAAGGACAAAGTGATTATTCAGAGAGACCCATCATTTATTCCAAACATACATATTGTTTTTCACAGATCGCAAGAAGTGGTTACCTTTTGCCCTAATCCAGAGTATCCCAAGTAGACTGAATGGCATAAGTTGGGTGCCAAGGGAGCACTTAAAATCTGTCTCAATATCACAGTGTCTTATTGGAAAAACATAGCTCTTTTCATCTTGTATCTCACTTGAGTTAAAGGGAAGAAGGCTTCTACATCCTCCATTGCAAGATGGATCAAGGCATGTATTTGCTAAAACCTATAGATTATCTACAAAGAAATCTGTAAGACAGATAGGTGGACATCAATGCATACATTCACAAAGCACTACAAGATTGGTGTCCCTTCCTCCTCAGATTTGGCCTTCAGGTGAAGGATACTTCAGAATGTGCTGTGCCAACACTAATAATGGTGTCAGTTCCCATGAACATAATTTGAATCCTCCTCTCGTTCTAGGAGTGAGTACTACTTTGCACTCCCCCAGTACAGACTATCATATGACAGCGGGTGAGAGGGGAAAATTTCCTTCTAACCTGTGAATTTTCTTTAGTACCTTTTGATGTCCAACATTCTGGTTCACCTGGAGAGGATTCGCATGTCTCAATCCAAATGGTTGGTTCTCTCCTCTCTCTTCATAGAGTCTAAGGTAAAATGCATGTTTGTATAAAGGGATATTTGTCTGTTCCCTAAGGGTCTGATACACAAGGTTCATTTGTTAGTTAGGTGACTTACGTGTTTATTTAGTATTTTTCAGTTTGGAAGCATCATTCTGTGGTTCTCCACAGAAGGGCTGTCCTGGCCCCAGGCTGACTGTTGATCTATGCTCTGCCTACAACCAGCAGGGATATGGGAAGTGCTCCACAGTACAGACTGTTGGACATGCATAGACATGAAAAGAAGTTTTCCAATTCTCTACATTCTTTCAACAATTAAAAAAAAATCAATATTTACTATTACAGTAACTTTATTATTTGATAAAATATTTATTAAACTGAGAGACTGCTCTGTACAGAATTGTTGATAGCGGAAGTTAATGCATGCCTTTTGATCTCCCTAGTTAAGGAGTGTTATGCCCTGGCTATTGCATGGAAGTGAGCCTGAGGAAGACTCAGCTTTTGAAGGGGCTTTCTTTCCTCAATCAGTATGAACCAATGTCTCAGTGCAATATTTGTTTGGGAGAATTATGCGTCTGGCAATGCAAAGAGAGAGAGAGAGGGAGGAGACTTGAAACAGAGGTCCTGATCAGGTGTATTCATTAAAAAACCCTTGGGAGCTTTTTATGAAGTTTAGAATTTTAATCCCTGTGTCCTGGACAAATTCCAGTTTGCATAATTACTAACCTAAAATTATCATTGTTTCGATTGGACAAAATATTCTTCACTTCCTGTCTTAAACTGTTCAATAGTTTTTCTGGGTTCTATATAATAGCTGCTATGTTTCATTCCAGAGGTGGCTGCATTTCATTGCTTGGAGGAAAAGATTAGTATATGACTAGTTTATGAAGTGCTTTAGAATCATTTTGAATGAAACTGTGTTTTGCTAATTTCTAACATGCTCTGGGGCCCCAGTAATAGCTGCTATCTTTACAGAAGTTTAAAATACAGAAGGAAAACTGTTGATGAAGTCTCCTTTTTTTAGTCTTGCTATACACTGAAGGTAGCTCGGCTTTGATGCCTTGCTAAAGAAAGTGAATTTCAAAGGTGTGGGGGATTTCAATTGGAAGAGCCCTGCTTCTGAACATATAGCCTGGGATTTTTAAAGAAGCCTAAGAGAGTTAAGTGCCCAAATCCCATTGAAATTCAGTGGGAGTTGGATGTCTGATTCTCAAGTGTCTTCAAAAATTCCAGCTGTGCAGTGCTCAAATTTAAGGTCACAGCTGATCTTTTCTGCCTTGGCAGAGCATAAAATAATAGCCTCTCAGATAAATGTCCCTGACTTTAAGGCTCCAAGATTATCTCCAACTTTGGTAATTGCACTTGGAAGCAACTGGGGAGCCACTGTGGAGACTTGAGCATAGATGGTGTTCATGCCAGCCCATGGTGCTGAGGAAGCATTCGTCTCTATTCTGTACTGTCTGGAGCTTCTGGGTTGACTTCAGGGGCATAGTAATAGTTCAGCTTTCAAAAGTATGGAAGATCACAAAGTCAACATAAAGGAGGAATGGCCACATTCTGTCTTAGTCAGCTGTAAATTGTGAAAAAGCATTACAAGCCAACAATTCTCCCTGTGAATTCATGAGCAACAATTCAGAATCACAAAGCAATAATTGGGTACATCCCTTCAGTAGATGAAAACATAGCCTTCTCTCTTATAGGCTCCTGTTGCTCTGTAATTCATTATGACTTGGATCTTCATCCTCATCTTCCAAGCATAGAAGGTCCTCTTGTCTTTTTTTCTGTCTCCTAACTTCATGATGTCATGCCTGCAGGGGGTGCCATTCAGAGTAATGGTTGTATCTCTAATTTCCCAATCTCTTGGAGGAAAAGGTAATTCCCCTAAGTTTTTTTTCCTTTTTATCTCCAGGCAGGAACTATTTCCAGAGATTTTGTTTCTCCCTCCCTCTCTGCAGCAGTGTAGCAGGAAAGTCTTGGGATTCTAGGGTAGAAGTGTATCATTAGGACCTGACATTTTGGAAACTACAAGCCAGTAGTCACTAGCTGCATTTCTTTCCTGGTTGGGGTGAAATATGGTGTTGAAGAGCAGATAAGTTGGGGGGCAGGAAGAGCACACGACGTGAGGACCTCTCACTGCCGCAGTAGCCAGGTATTTTTTCTCCAGCTGTTGCAAGGATGACTTTAGTTCCTAAGTTCAGTCCGTGTTGTGCTTGGTATCTCAAACCTTCACTACTTCCAGGATTCTGTCAGCCCCCCTCATACTAATGGTGGCTCTGAAACCAAACAATAAAAACCCCTCAAATGGTTTAGATTCCCAGGGTTTGGAACCAACTGAGATTTTTCTAGGAAAGCCTAAGGATTTTCTGTGCTGATTCTTTTCTCAGTAAGGTTCCTTCAAAGTATGTAATTAAGGCCATTTCTCCACCGCTTTAACAAAGCTTCCACAAGCTTTTCTCAGGGATGCAAAAGAGCAGTCTGGTCCATATTGCCAAACTTCAGATGTCAGTTCCTCATCTAAATTCCCTCTGGTTTTCTCAGTGTGCATGTCAAGGTAGCTATGGCTCTAGCCCACCATTTTACCACTTATTTCTCTGGTTTCCCCCCCACCCCCTTGAATGCAGCAAAGTGGTCTAGACCAGTGGTTTTCAAACTTTCTTTCTGAAGACCCAGTTGAAGAAAATTATTGATGCCTGTGACCAAACGGAGCTGGGGGTGAGGGGTTTGGGGTGTTGGGAGGGGCTCAGGGCTGGGGCAGACTGTTGGGGTGCGGGCTGTGGGGCTGGGAATGAGGGGTTCAGGGTGTGGGAGGGGGCTCTGGATTGGGGTGCAGGAAGGGGTCAGTGCTCTGGGCTGGGGGCACAGGCTCTGGGGTGGGGCCGGGGATGAAGCGTTTGGGGTGCAGGAAGGGGTTCCAGGTTTGGTTGGGGATCAGGGTGCAGGGTTGGGGCGTGGACTTACCTCGGGTGGCTCCTGGTCAATGGCGCAGCTGGGGTGCAGAGGCAGGCTTCCTGCTTGTCATGGCACTGCAGACCAGGCCGCACCCTGGAAGCGGCCAGCAACAGGTCCGGCTCCTAGGCGGAGGGGCGCAACTCTCGCCTGCAGGTACTGCACCTCCTTTCCCCATCCCCTCCCCCCCCAGTTCCTTCAAAGTATGTGAAGTGCGGAGCAGGTATCAGAACAGCCAGCTCTCATCAGAATGATCCTTCTAGTGGACAATTCAAATGGTTGAGATCCTGTAGTAAAATGTCAATATGACAAGGCCTTTTTGTTCACAGGATGTTTCGCCATGAGTGAGGTGCTTCAAGCATGAGTTCTCCTGCCCAGCATTTTTTGTACAGCTCAGTATAATCCCCTGCCTCTCTAAATAAATATATATACACGTCTACCCTGATATAACGCGACCCGATAGAACGTGGGTTCGCATACAACATGGTAAAGCTCTGACACGCTGCTCTGAGCAGTGTGTTAAAGGTGTTGGGCCAGGCTGAGGCTGAGGGGTTTGATAAGGGGCAGAGCGTCTCGGGGGCGGTCAGGGGCTTCCCCCCCCCCCCCACAGTCTGGGGGGCAGGAGCTGTGGGAGGGGACTTTTGGGGGCCCTTCAGTCCCAAAGTGGCCCGGGGGATTAGCGGGGGGGGGCCAGGAGCAGCCCGCTCTGCTTCCCTCGCCCCGGCCCCAGCCATGTCACTTGGGGGAGGGGGTTTGGAGGAAGGGATCCCCATTGCACTCACCAGCAGTGGCGGAAGCAGAGCAGCCTGGCTCCGCTCCACTCCGCCAGCTCCCAGCCGCAGCGCTCTGCTTCCCACCACGGATGAGTACAGGGTGCGTCCTTTCCCCAACCTCTCCGCACTCACCCATGGTGGGAAGTGGAGCGCCGTGGCTGGGGGCTGGCAGGGTGGAGTGGATTGGGGGCCGCGCTGCTCCACTTCCCGCCGCTGCGGGTGAGTGCCTGGGGTGAAGACCAATCTGTAAAAAGACTCAGTGGGGTGGCAGGATGCTTTGACCAACACTGAAGTATTTTTTCTCCTAATCTGTAAATTGAGATATTCTACTTTTTCCAAATATATTCCCAGTAAGTATTGTGGTGTTTTTCAGGACACAATGCTTATTTGTGTTGGTGCTATAACAGGGTGATGTGCATTGGAATGTGTTTTGTGTGTGTGTGTGTGTGTGTCATTTTGGGGTATAAATTAGTGATGGGTTTACTTCGTTTTGTCTTTTTTTTTTTTTTTAAATGTGTAGTGTTTGCAATTTTACCTTTTGCTTATCTTACCTCTTGATATCACCATATCAGGTTCTACTTCAGTGATACTCAAACCTCAGTAGTTCAGGAGCCAAATTAGCGATCAACATTACCCAAAAAAGCCACAATAGTTTGAATTCATTGTTTCATTTACTGTAGTACTATATATTCATATTTAAACTGTATGACAGGGGAAGTGTGTGTGTGTGTGTGTGTATTCTCACAACAAAATAACTGGCCAACTATTTAATCAACTACAGTTGGTTAATAACATAATACAAGCATCCTGACTGGTTAATAATGTAGATTGGTTAATAATTAAATCACAGTGTTTTAATGTCATGTGCTGCAAAGAGCCACAAGAGATGCATTAAAGAGCCACTTGTGGCTTGTGAGCCTCAGTCTGAGTATGACTACTCTACTGCATCACTAGACCGATCCCTGGTCAGCCTCCCAGTAGATGGTGATCTAGTCAAAAAGTGCACTCAGATTCAGAGGGTTTCTGCTGCAGTTCTCCTATCTGGAATAAAACCACTTCCCTGATCCTTCAGAGAAAGCAGTTGGGGCGTAAATATATTTGTATACGCTGCTTTGGCCCTAAAGTTTGAAACAAATTAATGAAATTCTATCATCTGACAATATCAGGTTTCTCACTTCTTTGAGACCAATTTAAAACTCATTTAAAGGGCTCAGAAAATTTTTCTCAACTTCTTACTCACTCCTAGCAAAAATAAAGTCTCCAAGGCTCCCACATTCTTTGTATGCAAGCCCAGACAGGTGATTATGATTCTCCCTTCCAGCAGATGGAAAGGGGATGAGAAAAAGACTGTGATAGTCTCCTATTTAAGAGGCTGTTGCTCTCCAGTTGTTTCTGCTCCAGGAGGTGGAAGCATCACTTGGTGGCTATTAGTCTGTTGTGGCTTAGAGATGCCAAAATATTTTGCTAAGTTTCTTTTCTTCTGTTTTTACTTTCCTTTACCTCTTCTAGCCATCCTCAACAGTACTGTTAAGAGGTGCACCAAATGGTAGCTTGTGGCTTTTGCCTTCCCTTTGCTCCAGTGACGCCACGCTGTGCTAATAGATGCCCTGGTTGCTAATCACCAGTTACCATTCATTCTTCTTCTTATAGTTAATTCCTACAGCTCATTGCCAAGTACTGCTCATGTAGAAGACTACTGCACCCAATAAAGTGAGTTGAGGTGAACTGAGTTAGGGTTTTCCAGTTTCACAGATCTGCCAAATTCAAGTGAGGGCATTGTCATCTCAAGCCCCTCATGCATTCATAGACCTCTGCACTACTGACCCATACTAGTGAAGAAACTGACTCTAGTAAAAATATTATCACTATATTCGAGGGGGGGGGTTGTATTTGGGGTGGGGGGGTTGGCCAGATTGGACTGCAAATTCCCTCTCCCCCACATATGAACCAAACTTGAGGGTAAAGAGTCCAAAGACCTACAAGTTAGAAAAAGCAGTAGGTGAACCTGAGCCCTGCTGAAGTAGATGAATGACCCTGGAGAGGGGATGTTCTGTCTATTTATCTTCTTTACCTGTGATTGTCACTTAAAGTAATGCGTCCTAGGTTAGCCTCACTCCTAAACTCTGCATATTTCTTTATGACTACTGGAGATTTGGCTATAATTAGATTGACCTCACATGGAATATGACCCGTCCAGTGGAGTGAATGGTGGGAGTATTGATTTATTCACAGATGATAATCCTCCTTGGTTCCCCTTCTGAAAGAAAGAGATTGTTGGAGGAAGAATATGAGTCTGAGATTAGATTGTTTACATAGGAAGGTCCAGCAGCCTTAATTAAGATCTGTTACCGTCAACTGAGGTTTGTTCATTGAGACATGGATGACAGCACAAACCCATCCCAGCCAGTACCATACATAAATAAAAAATCCTTAGTTTTTTCACTCCACATCCAAAAAATATTGGAAGCCAAGAATACAACTCCAGATTGAAGTTCTCCCTCTGGACTCTTGCACAATTTCCCTAGACAACTTCTGTGTTGTTTAAATCCCCAAGTGGACAACAGGATTATGGGTATAACTAGAAATACCATTCTCCCAGCAGACCATGTGACTATAACTAAGGGTTAATGATCATGTTTATGCAGGTATCAGAGCTCTGAGTTTTTTCTTCCTCTAGTGCAATGTTGAGATAACAGGAATGTGGATCTTCTGTTGACTATTAGCCAGATGAAGGAGATTTGTTGAACTCCTTGCCCATCATGGAGTTGGCAACCTTTTTAGGTGGTGATGCTTTTGATTACGTTAGGGGCTGTGCATGGAGTCAGACTATCTATTACAGCTTTTTTAACCTTCTGCATTTGTAGTTAGCTGATCCCTTTTCTAAGACTTCAAAAGGAAGGGCAGTTAGTGAAGGGAAGTTATTCAGAGAAGGACTAGTACAGATTTTCAGGTCATTTGCAAAGATCTGTCCACAGGCTTCACACATGATAGGTCATGTAGAAATATACAGTGACATTAGTAAGAAAACGCTGGGATCAGGTCAGAGAGGCCCTCTGTAGAGGCCTTCAGCGCTGCTGGAGCCTCAGCACAGCACTCTCCCAAACAGGGGAAATCCTCAGAGTCCTCTTCTAAACATCCTAAGAGGAGGAGTGCTAATTCCCCTCGCAAGGAGTCATCCTCAGAAATATCTTGTTCACCAACCAGGTTGACAGCTTCAGAGATGACGTCCTCAAGGCTCAGTACTGTGAAGGCAACAGCCTCCTCCAGTACCACTGTAGTGGGAAAGCCCTGCAGGTCTAAGTCAAGTCATGGTTCTGGAAAGACCCCAGTACTGTAAGAACATAAGAACAGCCATACTGGGTCAGACCAAAGGTCCATCAAGCCCAGTATCCTGTCCTCTGACAGTGGCCAATGACAGGTGCCCCAAAGGGAATGAACAGTTAGTTATCATCAAGTGATTCATGCCATGTCACCCAATCCCAGCTTCTGGCAAACAGAGGCTAGGGACACCATTCCTGCCTATCCTGGCTAATAGCCATTGATGGACCTATCTTCCATGAATCTATCTAGTTCCCTTTTGAACCCTGTTATAGTCTTGGCCTTCACAACACCCTCTGGCAAGGAGTTCCAGAGGTTGACAGTGCGTTGCTTGAAAAAAAAACTTTGTGTTTGTTTTAAACCTGCTACCTATTAATTTCATTTGGTGGTCCCTTGTTCTTGTATTATGAGGAGGAGTAAACAACACTTCCTTAATTACTTTTTCTATACCACTCATGATTTTATAGATCTCTATCATATCCCCCATAGTCGCCTCTTTTCCAAGCTGAAAAGACCCAGTCTTATTAATCTCTCTTTATACGGAAGCCGATCTATACCCCTAATCATTTTTGTTGCCCTTTTCTGAACCTTTTCCAATTCCAATACATCTTTTTTGAGATGGGGCGACCACATCTGCATGCAGTATTCAAGGTGTGGTTGTACCATGGATTTATATAGCGGCAATATGATATTTACTTGGAGAATGGCAGAGCAAACAGAGTATCGGTACTGTTGGACTTAACTTCTCTCCTGGTACCCCTACTGAGTTATTTGGTACTATGTAAGCCTCCAGCCACATTGGTGTCATCTGTGAAGCACCCTAAGTAATTGGTACTGTTCAGCAAGGACAGGCGTACTCCCACAATACCCCTCAGTGTTGCAACATTTCTTTGTGTCTCAACAATACTTGATACCGCAACATCATTCGGTGCTGCAAGATTTTAGATACACAAATGACTTATCAGTGACTGCTGAACCAGAGTCCACATTGCTGTTGGGTACTGAGCCCCTTTCATTACTGAGAGCCACTTGATCTTTGGAGCTCTATTCATTAGTTGTACCATCACTTCCCTTTTTGGTTTGCACTCCACCAATAGAAGAAGGGGGGAATGATAATGAAGATTTCCCTTCAGCTTTCTGTTCAGGATTCCTCCTCGTACTCATATATGAACCCCCTTTCTTGGAGGGGTAAGGTTGATACTCAAGGACCTCACCACTCCTGGTGGGAGCAGCCCTGAATGCCACCTGCTCCCCTGTATGGTCCTCAGGGGCCATATTGGGATCTCTGGGCAGCTTATCACAGACACTTTTCCAGCGCCCCAGCCCTCTCCCATTGGGATAACGGGGAGACTCAAGCCTCTTCTCGCCAACAACAGGAGGAAACATTTGAAGCCCAAGAAACTATGGAGGATGAAGCTGTAATGTCTCCTCCTCCATCTGTGACCGATGACATTTGGCAGTTCCAGGATCTCGTTAGATGGGTAGCAGAATCCTAACAGTTACTTCTTGAAGAGGTCAGAGAATCCCAACACAAGCTGTTGGATATTCTGCAATTTGAGAGACCATCCAGAATTGCCCTCCTATCGATAAGGCTCTCCTTTTGGCAGTCTCCGGCTACAATAATGCCCACGTGTAAGAGGGCTGATTTTAAAAATAAATAAATAAATTACATGCTCACTAAGGACTCAAAGTTCTTATTCTCCCTCCCTTCACCTAACTCTCTGGTTGTTGATATGGTTAATGAATGGGGTAAGCAACAGTATTATGTCACTATTTATGACAGAGACCAGAAGTGCCAGGACCTGCCGGGGAGAAAATCCTATTAAACTAATCAGCAACCCTACAATTCCATATTGCGAGTTACTAAGTACCGATGGCAAAGTACAACTACATAAACTATACAAAGTTGGATTGTTTATTAAACGGCTTCTGCTGGACCAAAGGGAACAATTTCAGACCACTATAGCTGAGCGACAATTACTAGCCAGAACATCTCTTCAGGCAGCTCTGGATACTGCAGATACCAAGGCCCGCTCCATCTCTACGACAGTTGAGGAGCTAGCAGAGAAGTCCAATGACCTCTTTAATATCATACCTTCCCCAACCCCCTCCACCTAGGGGTCCTCAAAATTGCCAAGTCTGCAACGCAAGACCTCCTCTTCCATTCCGCCTACCTCCAACATTGGCACTAGCCTTCTACGTTGAAAGGACCAAACCATTCTGCAAGTCAACGCAATTGTTCATCATGATGGCTGACAGTATGAAAGGTTATCCAGTGTCCGCTCAAAGAATTTCTTCTTGGATCGCTGCCTGCAGGGCTGGCTCCAGGCATCAACTAAGGAAGTAGGTGCTTGGGGCGGCCAATACAAAGGGGTGGCACGTCCAGGTCTTCGGCGGGAATTTGGCGGCGAGTCCCTTAGTCCCTCTCTGAGCTGCTGCCAAAGAATGGAGCAGTGTGATTGAGCTGCCGCTGAAGTGCCACCGATCGTATTTTTGATCTTTTTTCGCCACTTGGAGCCAGCCCTGACTGCCTGCATTCGCTGCTGCTACAATCAGGCAAAGCTGCCCCCTCCAGCAATCGTAACCGCCCATTCAACCAGGACGCAAGCCTCTTCGACAGCTGTCCTAGTCCATGTGCCTATCCAGGAACATCTGTACAGCAGCCACCTGGTTGCTCGTCCATATGTTTACATCCCATTGTGCACTTACTCAGCAGGCCATGGATGATGCTGGCTTTGGTAGAGAAGCTAGGCTATGAACTCCGACCCCACCTCCGAGGATACTGCTTGTGAGTCACCTAGAATGAAATCAACATGAGCAAGCACTCGAAGAAGGAAAAACGGTTACCTACCTTTTTGTAACTGTTGTTCTTCGAAATGTGTTGCTCATTTCCATTCCATTACCCGCCCTCCTACCCCTCTGTCAGAGTTGCTGGCAAAAATGAACTGAGAGGGCATAGGGTTGGCAGCACCTAATATACCAGTGCGTGAGCACGGCACTCGGGGGTGCTACAGCTAACTCTGCGGATACTGCTAAGGCAAAAATCTCCAATTGTGCACGTGGTAGCGCACATACCTAGAATGGAATGGATGTGAGCAACACATCTTTAAGAACAGTTCCTAAAATGTAGGTAACTTTTTTTTTTTTTTTTTGATGGGATGGCCAAGGGTTCAAACACCCCACTTCCTTTAGCTTGCCAGCTCCAATGTTTTGCCCACCTCCTCCCATTTGGAGACTGACTCAGCCATTTCCAACAAGCATGGCAGGTATCACTTCAGACAAATGGGTGATGGAAGTAATATCATTGGGCTATACCATTCATTTTACCTGCCTGCTTCCTCCTCATTTCCCTTCCCCATGTGCCTTTAGGGACCACTCTCATTCCTGCTAAGACAGGAAATAAACTCCCTTCTTCGTGTAGAAGTGATAGAACTGGTCCCTGCTCAGCACCAGGGGAGAGGCTTCTATTCGAGGTATTTCCTTGTACCAAAGAAAAATAGAGGATGGAGACCAATCTTAGATCTAAGACTCCTAAACAAATTTGTGAAGCCTCAAAAGTTCAGAATTGGGACTCTTGCAGCTATAATTCCTTCTCTGAGTTCAGGGGATAGGTTTTCGGCCTTGACCTTCAGGAAACGTACTTCCATACAGTTGTATCACTATCTTGTAGAAGGTTTCTGTATTTTGTAGTAGGCCATCATTTTCAGTATCAGGTGCTTCCATTTGGTCTCTCCTTGGTGCTGAGAGTGTTTTCAAAGGTTTTAACAGTGGTGGCTATTTTCCTATATTGTCAGGCGATCACTGTTTTGCCATATCTCAATGACCAGCTGCTCAAGGGTCAGTTGTACCAAGAGGTGTCATCTGTCACAGCAAAAGCGTTTTCCCCATTTTTATACTTTGGGTCTGCAGTTGAATGTTGAAAACCCCACACTGACTCTCATTCAGAACATGTCATTTATAGGGGCATCCCTAGATTCTTTAGCAGCCAGGACCTTCCTTCCCGTGTTTGTGACATTATCGTTAGAGCCCTGCAAATCCACTTTATATACGTGGACTATTTTTGCTAATTGGATACAGATACAAATTTTGTATCCGTGCTGGGCTCTAATTATCGTACCTTGTCAGAACTGTTCAAGGGAGCTGATTTCAGTCAGAAACTATCTTCAACTCCTTGGTCAGGTGGCAGCTTGCACCTTTGTGACGGAACATGCAAGGTTACGCCTTCACTGTTTTCCAGTAGTGGCTCAGATCAGTTTACTCACCAAACAAACGAACACCTCGACAAGCAGGTGTTAGTTCCCCAGCCGGTGAAGCATTCCGTAGACGGGTGGAAGGTTCATCACAATGTAGGGATAGGAGTTCCTTTTCTTCAGCTGATGCCAACGGTAATTGTGACCATAGTTGCAGGGATAGATAAGTCCAAAGCAGATTGCAAAGAGCTACAAAGGAATCTCACAAAACTGGGTGACTGGGCAACAAAATGGCAGAGAAAATACAATGTTGATAAATGCAAAGTAATGCATATTGGAAAACATAAGCCCAACTATATATATAAAATGATGGGGTCTAAATTGGCTGTTACCACTCAAGAAAGCAATCTTGGAGTCATTGTGGATAGTTCTCTGAAAACATCCACTCAATGTGCAGCAGCAGTCAAAAAAGCTAACAATGTTGGGAATCATTAAGAAAGGGATAGATAATAAGACAGAAAATATCATATGGCCTCTATATAAATCTGTGGTATGCCCACATCTTGAATATTGTGTGCACATGTGGTTGCCCCATCTCAAAAAAGATGTATTGGAATTGGAAAAGGTTCAGAAAAGGGCAACAAAAATGATTCGGGGTATAAAACCTTTTCTGTATGAGGAAAGATTAATAAGATGGGGACTTTTCAGCTTGGAAAAGAGATGACTAAAGGGGAATATGACAGAGATCTGTAAAATCATGACTGGTGCGGAGAAAGTAAATGTTGTTTACTCCTTCTCATAACACAAGAACAAGGGGCCACCAAATGAAATCAATAGGCATCAGGTTTAAAACAGGGAAAAAAGTGTTTCTTCATACAACGCACAGTCAGTCTGTGGAACTCTTTGTCAGTGGATGTTGTGAAGGCCAAGACTATAATGGGGTTCAAAAAAGAACTAGATAAATTCATGGAGGATAGATCCATCCATGGTTTTTAGCCAAGACGAGTAGGAATGGTGTCCCTAGACTCTGTTTGCTAGAAGCTGGGAATGGGCAACAGGGGATGGATGGATCACTTGATGATTACCTGTTCTGTTCATTCCCTATGGGGCACCTGGCATTGGCCACTGTCGGAAGACAGGATACTGGGCTAGATGGACCTTTGGTCTGACCCAGTATGACTGTTCTTATGTTCTGGTTTCTCTGCCTCCTCCCCCTAGAGCCCAGCACGGGGGGCAGACACTTTCACCCTCCCCCCTCAGAGCCCAGCTGTGGGGTGTTCCCCAGCCCAGACACTCACATCCCTTTGTCCTCAAAGCCCAGTTGCCAGCCCCCTGACAGTTCAGACACACACACCCCCTCCACTCCCAGAGCTGAATCACACCAGCCCAGACACTCACATCCCTTCCTTCCCCAGAACCCAGCTGTGGCCCCCTGCCAGCCCAGACACTCTGCACCCCCCTCCTCCCCAGAGCCCAGCCTCAGGATGCCCCCCAGCCCAGAAACCCACTCTCCCTACCCCCAGAACCCAGCCACACTCCCCACCACAGGCCAGACACTCACATCCTCTCCTCCCAGAGTCCATGGATCCAGAGGAAGAAACAGCCTGATGCTGGGTCCCAGGCTTCTTCAGCTCAGGATAGGGGACAGTTCAAAATATAACAAGAAAAGGGCTAGATTATTTAGGAATTTGAAGGCGTGGGCTGTTTACTAATAAGTTTGAGTAGGGTGTATGTGTTAATAGAAAATAGGTTTTATTCAAAGTTGGAGGAGTGTCTGTCTCTTCTTGTGTCCCACGTTTCTCTCCAGTCCTCATCTGCTTACATGCTGCCTAGTTCTTAGGCTGAAAAATAGCTGTCTGGAACTGCTGATATGTAGGGGCTCCGTTTTGAAGTGGTAAAGGTGTGACTTTTAGTGCTGCTAGCAGTACTCATTACTGGGTAGTCTTGCATTTTTAAAGCCAGAGGGGCCTTCGTAAAGGGTCACTTCCTCTTGCAGGGGAGTGTGTGTGTGTGAGAGGGAGCAGACAGCAACTGCTGGGGCCATGTGCCCCAAAGTCCAGTATAGAAAACTGAATATTGTTGGAAACTTAATTTTTGCATTTCGTGTCTTTTCATCTGTGGAAGCTTAATGTTACATTAACATGATTAGCTGGTTTAATTTGTAGCTAGTGCAAAAAAAAAAATCCAGATATGCTTTTATTTAGTTCTATCCACTGATCTACGGGATAAAATCTTGTTTCGGTGTACTACTTTTGCATGATAAATAGATGAGAAGTAATGCAGATGCAAAATATGCTACAGCAGCATTACACTATTGAGAGAAAGCAATGCAGTGCGAAGAAGTCTTTTAGGTGCAAAAAAGGCTGCTTTCTCTTTAAGATTGTAGCATTCCACCCTCCTTTTCCTGATTGACAGCCTGCCCCAAGTCACGTGACTTGCCTCTATTTGAAGGTCACAAAAAGCTTCTTCCTTTAGAGAGACAGAGGGGGAGAGCGCGCAAGAGGGAAGAGAGTGAGTTCAAGCCAAAATGGCCGACAGAGTCTCTGCTGGTTTCTGAACATTTAAAATTGAAAAAACAAATACAGAAATCATTTTTGGATCTCTCTTCATTTCCATTTCTACCTTGTATGCCTCAACTCGCTGGATTTAAGCACTGCTGCACTTTATGAGGTTAGTATATTTCAGCTATTTTTTTTAACGTACTGATAGGTTGTATGTGGATTTCGTCTGACCGTTTCATCTGTGGTGTTGCACGGAGATGTTTGGCATAAACACTTGCTTCAGACGATTGTGAATCAGTGTGATCTTGCATCTAATGCACTTTGACAAGATTTTACGATTTGAAAAGCTGTGGCAGAAGTGTTTTGAAAATTGTGAAAGGGTTTGATTACAATTTAAATACATGTATATGCAAATTACATAATGTTTGTTTTTCAAACAAGCGAGAGTGCCAGGGATTATTGAAAATCCTGCGTTATTTAAACAGAGGCTTCTCCCCCTCCCCCCGAGATTTTCTCCCCCAAGAACCTGAAGCTTTTAAATCTGCTGCAAAAATTTGCATAAATATAAATGGGTTTGCATTTTTTCTACTGCTAGGGCTGACAAGGGGAGTAGGGGGATTGGGATGAGTGCTTTTTACTAGGCCATACTTGCCACAAAGATTTAAAAACTAAAATGATGCATCAATATGTTTTAAATGTTGGGTTTGGGGAGTGGGTACTTGGGAGGTTTAGGATTCCTCTGCTTGAAAGCCTCCTGTGCAAAATGTGCATCAGCACTCACCCTCTTGCATGGCTTGCACTCCTCTCTTTTTCTCTGTCTTGTGCCGCCCCTCCCCACCGCAACCAGATGCGTTTTTATTTTGGTCGCAGTTGGGACCAAATGGTACTGCCCCATAAACATGGCATTTAGAGTTCAAACCAGTCGGTCATGCTAGCTTGGTGTCAGTTTAGAAGTAGTCTTCCCTAACCCCCTGCTCCCCGAGGGAGCTCTCCTTTATTGCACATCACAAGTTTTAGTCCAAAAAAAAATTGTACCGACCCTTTTTTAAGGTATTTATATACACATTTAAGATATGGGACTGTAGCTTTTTTTTCTTTTTTGGCAGGATGTTTGTTTCATATCCAGTAGGAAGTGATCATTCACATACATAGTAAGACATGCCGTTCAAGAGCTGTCATCTTCTAAATCTTCTTCAAATTTTGCATTGTTGAAAATGCTAATTGCTTTTTACATCTCCCTCCAGAACCAAGCAGAAGAGTAAAAGGAAATAACTGTAAATCTTGCTTTCTGGGAACAGCCCCCTCCCCCTGCATTGTAAGAGTGTGATGTAATGCTCCTTTCCATGGAGTGGAAGAAATAAGACAAAGTAGTTTTTGCTGTGGTTGTGTACATTGTCCCCCCCCCCCCTTTCTTTCTGAGAGGCCTTGTACTCTGTGTGAGATATTTTTGTAGTCGGCTGGTTAGGCAGCAGATTACTGTAGAGACAATCACATCCAGTTAATCTGAATCCATTTTCAGACTCTAATTTAAAAAAAAAAATTCTAATTATATTCAACAAGTCAAGGATGAAAATCTCTTCTAATAGGGGATCACCGTGTATATCTTTTCTGAGCCCACATCTGCATGGTCAGAGCACAAACTGAATAGGCAAACCTGAATGTATTTGACAGAAAAACATCTTCATTTTTTCTGGTTTCATTCCAGTACGTTTTCACATGAGAATCTCTCCTGGGATAGGAGACAGTTCAAAATACAACAAAAAAAGAGCTAGAATGTCTAGGAATTTGGAGGGGTGGGCTCTTTAGTAATAAGTTAGAGTAGGGTATGTATGTTCTTTAGGAAAGTAAGCTTTATTCTAAGTTGGAGGAGCTTGTCTGTGTTGCTAAAAATTGTTTTACTTGTGGGGTTCATTAGGAGATGGGTGCTGTTGGATGTCCTAGTTCAGTAACAAAGTAACCCTAAGTGGAAGAGAATGTTAATGAACCAAAGGTGGATTCCATCTTCTGCTGTGAATCTGTGTGCAAGAATCTCCTCTAACTGTGACCTGATGCTAAAAGATAGGAAAATGTGGACTTAAAAATGTTTTTGTTAACACAGTCTTGTGGGCTAATGAAGATATTACTGTAATCAAAATCCAATTAATACACCTGTTGATTAGGCCAATTCAACTAGTCTTGAGTGAAATATATTAAAAAAAACCATTGTGGAAATGTAATGATACTTATTAAGTAAAAAAATACCAACTTGAGTATTTCATATGGTTTTTGCTGTGGTCATTGAATGGTTGGCCTTCAGAGGAAGGAAAAACATGGACTTGGTTCTGGTTTGCTAATGGCACTGGAGTTGGCCTTGTTTTTGCTGCATGTTTTAATTTCACTTTGTGCGTTATGCAATTTGATAATGTGTAATATATATGTTACCATGAGAATCAGCTTTAATTCAGCATGAAACAGTAGTACATTGGTTGAAAAACAGCAGGCTGTTTTAAAGTCTTGACTGCTCTTCAAGACTACAGTAGATTGGCCTGGATAAGACAAACAGGAGCAAAATTTGGAAGTAGCAGTGACCACAGAACATAGTATGTGAACTCATGCCTAGGTGTACCTCCTTGAGGAGGTACACGGTGAATAAGGGCTTTAAGGGGGATTTTCTTTTTCCTCTGGACAAACATGAAAGGATGGCAGTGTAAACCTTGAAAGTGTTTTGGCCCAACAGGACCTAGAATAGGATACACAGCTTACTTTGCAAGCTGCCAAATCCCAGCCACCATGTTGAAGTCTTACTTCCAGAAGAGAGAGGAAACGTATCAACGTTCTACTGGTGGGGGTGGAGGAATTGACCTTGACAATTCTCTGTATTGTTAGTGTTAAAATATAATTTTGAAATACAAAAGGAAAATTTAAAATTATGTAAAATCAATCTGAGGGAGTTCCCTCAGGAGGCATACATGCAAGGTTTCAGCCACAAGCTTGTATACTGAGTAGTAACTTTTTTTTAGTTTGAGTTTGAGGTTCATCTTTTTAAAAAAAAAATATTTTTTTTTTAAGTGGTGGCGGTGTCTACAAAAACTTTTCTCTGGTCATTTATTGATATTCCCTTTTTAATTATTGCAGATATCTGCAGCAATTGGAAAGTCCCTTCCCAAGACAGACTCCTAACTTTAATAATTCAGTGGTTTTTTTGGGCGAGGGGGCAGGGTGACGGAAAGAAGATCAGGTTTCAATGAATTTGGACAGTGGCACTAGTGGTTTTGAACATAGCAAAAATAAATAAATTAAAAACCATTTGGTTAGGCCTCTTTTGCTGGCAACTTTTTCTTGCTTTACTACTGTAAAGGATTTCCAAGACTGTGCTGCTTAATTGAGGAAAGGAAGTGTGCTGCTTCCAAAAGAGTCAGTTCAAGTTGGCAGGAATCTGTTGCCCATCCTTAATGTCTTCAATGTAGTGAAGCTTCAAAGAGAGATACTTGCAAGTGACTGGCTGAGACAAATCTTCATTCAAAACCGATTATGCATGGGTGTTTGAATCTTAACCTGCCTAAAAGTTTGTAAGTTTAGTGTGTACTCTTAAAGATTAAGGGCCAGATTTTTCCCAATGGGAGTTAGGCAGCTAGGTGCTCTTAAATATCTCGAGCGCCTAGGTGCCTAATTCCCATTGGGAAAAATCCAACCCTTAGTCTTTAAGGGTATCGACACTGCTATTAAAAACGTGCTGGTGGCCCATGCTGGCTGACTCGGGCACAGGGGCTGTTTAATGATGTAGATGTTTGGGCTCTGAGACGCCGCAAGTTGGGAGGGTCCCAGAGCTTGGGCTCCAGCCTGAGCCCAAATGTCCATACCACAGTTAAATAGCCCCATAGCTCAGGTCCTTGGTACTGGCCAGCTGCAGTTTTTTAATTGCAGTGTAGACATGCCCAAAGAGAGGCAAACCTTATGGACCAATTGCCAGCAGAAGAGGACTTTTTTAAAGCACCTAGATGCCTAATTCTTATCAATTTAAATGTTAGGTGCTTTTGAAGCACCTAAAGGGCCTCTTAGTGTGGACGGGTGTGGCGTTAAATCGGTTTAACGCTCCTAAAACCGGTTTAAACGCATAGTGTAGACCAGGCCTAAGTCAAAATTCAGTATGATTGCTCTACAAAAGCAGAGCACAGACACTTTTGAATGATAGCTCATTTGATCGCAACGTACAGCTGAAGCCCAGTACTTTATTGTAGCAAAATGTCTAATTCATTGAAGCTCTGCAGTAAACCTTCAATAGTGCTACGTGCCCTCTTGGAGAGGGTTTGGTTTTAAAGGCAAAAGCCTTCATTTCCATTTATTTGCTTCTTTTAGATGTATGAAGAATGCAGTTTTCCCCTTCCCAATATAGAATTTTTGTCCTGCTTTTTTAAAAAAAATAAAAAATAAATGTCAAGTATTGTCTGTCCTCCTAAAAAGGAGGAAGGTATGTATTGGTAGATCTTTCAGCTCTTCTATGAATCTTTAGAGAATTTTCTCAAGTGTTCTAGTTAAAAAGATGTAATATCATATTAATAGTCTGAATAAAAAACATTTCTGCTCTCAGTTAGATTTCACATCCTTGGTACTTGAGATGTCATAATCCTACTAGTTCTCCTGTTGATTGTAGAATCTTCCCCGGTAGACAAGATTTAAATTTTTTAATGTTTAAAAAACAGTAGAAAAGTTGTATACATGAGGGGAGAGAGACACATACAGGGAATGTCTACATTAGGGTATTTTATATTTTTTTAAAATTACATGAGCTCTGTCCCGTTGGCATAGATCATTTTCACTAGACATGCTACAGCAGCATAGGTGCAGCTGCACTGCTGTAGCACTTCTAGTGTAGACTAGCCCATAGACATAGCCAGCCTGCGTCTGTTGATGTAGCTAACATAGTTTGGAAAGGTGGTTTTCCTACACTGATAGAGGAACTACTGTGGTTGTCGACTGCATCTACATTATGGGGCGTTATGCCAGCATAACTATGCAGGTCTAGGCTTCATAGTGTGGACACAGCCAAGGTAAAACCATAATGAGGCCAAAGTAGTTGTTGTTTTAACAGGAGTTAGCAGGTTCAGATAAACACTAGAAGGTAGTCTGGGTTTATCTTGACCTGCTAACTCCTGTTAAAATTACAACTACCTTGTCCTCACTAGGATTGTACCTTGTGTTAATTAATGTATGGTAGCTAACGCCTTTTTTGTAGTGAAGGTCTTCGTGTAGTGCCTTTGCTCCCTTCCCCCCCCCCCCCCCCCAAAAAAAAAGTGTTAGTGTGTTCAGTCAGATATACTTAATGCACATTAGCTAATTCCACTGTAAAATCCTAGTGGAGACAAAGTGCAGGTAACTTTTACTGTGATGTAGCTAGAAGCTACCTTGCTCCCACCTGCCTTGCAGTTGACTTCTTCTAACTATGTCACAGTAAAAACTACCGGTGTCTTTTCTCCATTAGTATTTTACAGTGAGATAGTTAACCTGCATTAGTTATCTTGGTGTAAACACACACACACACACACAATATATATAAAATAACCCACTACCACACCACCTTTGTTGGCAATGAAGAGACACCCTGACTGAAATTCCTTTTAAAAAAAGTATTAATTGGTCATGGTGTCGGGGAGCCAGAACCGAGGGGAAGAGCCAGGAGGGCCATGCCCTGCCCTTTTAAAAGTGGAGGGCCACGCCTGTCCATTTTTTAACATGAGCATAGTTTGGGGGACGGGACCTCATTGCCTCCCCAAACTGCAAGCCTCAGGCATGCATGGAGCAGTGCTGTCGGGGGCTGCGCTTTGTGGTGGGGGAACTGGTAGGGTGATCAGCTCACCCACTACGAAGCGCAGCCCCTGCTGGTGGCACCAGCCTCTTCGTGGTGGGGGTGCTGAGGTGGGCCTTAGCCCTTGCTTGCCATGTAACCCAGTCCTGCTCAGTGGCCCTGCCCCTGTTCCCACTGAGGCCCCTCCTCCTGGCCAGGCTGGAAGCCCCCAACCCTCCACCTGCCCTGGTCAGTGCACCCCAGAGGGACACGGGCTGGGGGCTGCTCTCAGGCCCCCCTACCCAGGGCAGGTGGAATGTCCAGGGCTCCCAACAGCTCTTACCACTGCTCTGCTCTAGCTTCCAGCCTGGTTGGGGACGGGGTCTTGGGGGGAAGAGGAGGGGCAGGGTCACGGAGGGGGCATGTGCTCATGCCCCTTCCTCCTCCCCCCCCTTCACCCCCCTCTTGTACTGAGGTTCCAGCACTTTTGGATGTTATATTTTGGGTCTGATCTACATACAGACTTGCACCAGTTTAATTAAACCAGTGTAAACGCCTGTTTGCGCTTGTTTTTTTTGTTTTTTGTTTTGTTTAAAAGTAGCTTCTTAATCAACTAAAGCTAAGTTGAAATAAGAGTGTTAAATCTAGTCTTTTTCAAATGTCTTAGATTAAACCTATGCAACTCTACACGAGGACAAGCCCTTCCGCTCCCCCCCCACACACGCTTCCCCGGGTCAACTTTGACCGGTGGACACAATATAGGTGTTCTACTGTGTATATTAGGGACTTGACTATTTTAGGAAAAGAGATTGAGGCTGATTAATGTAGCTCTCCCTTGGGTCTATCTTGCCTAGCTAAATTGAGGTAAAAGTACATCTATACTAGGGAAAAGTTTATGGTCAATTTAACTAACCACACATGGCTTCTTTTCCTAGTCTAGATAAAACTGAAGGTCCTAAGTGGTGTTTCAGATCATGTTATCTAACTCAATTAAAAAAAAATCACCTCTTGTCCTGGTCTTCACTAGGCCACTCTCCTAGGCCTTTTCTATAATTAGAAAGGTGCTTTGGTTTAACAAAATTTTTTAAATGTATCTAGTTAAAGGAGTGTAAACCACTAAATGGAGATTCTGTTAAACCAGGTAAACCCTTGCTCAAATCTGTTTTAACTTGAACTGGTAAATTACCAACTTCAGCTAAATCAATATAAGCAAGATTTAAATTATTTTTAGTTTATCTACGGGGCTAGCTTACTTTTTTCGGCAGCAGCAGCGGGTGAACACACACAACACTGCTCGCTGCAGCGCTGGCGCGCTAGCGCCAGCCAGTAGTCCCAGCAGCGCCCGCGCGCTCAGTCCCTCCCAGCTCTCGTCCCACATTCACAGGAAGTGGAGGAGAGGCGGGCTGCTGGGTTTTCTCCCAGCGCTGGACTTTGATCACACATGCGGCTAGCTGCTGCAGCGCTTTGAAGTGCTAAGTGTAGCCATAGCCTTAATTGGGGTTTTAGGCTACTTTAACTTGGATTAGTTTGTGATTAAACTGGTGCACTTTTCTAGTATAGTTTAGGCCTAGTTTCATTGGTTGATTGGCAGTTTTCACTGGATAGAAAGAACCCATTATTTGCAATAATGGATCTTGGTTGTCACTCAATTGAGAGACAGGGTGGGTGAGGTAATATCTTTAATTGGCCAAACTTCTGCTGGTGAGAGAGACATGCTTTTGAGCTACACAGAGCTCTTCCTCAGGCCTGGGCAATGTAGCTCAAAAGCTTGCCTCTCTCACCAACAGAAGTTTGGCCAATAAAAGATATTACCTCACTCATTTTGCCTCTCTAATATCCAGGACCAACAGAGCAATGACAACAACCCTGCATACACAATAGTTGATAGGTAAGAATTTTAATTCCCTCTGTTTCATTTCATTTGATTATTCTGCATTTTGCTATAAGGATTAATATAAATGCTGATAATTAATATGAATTTTCTTAGTTTTGTTCTATTTAGTTCAGATGTCATTTCAAAGAGTCAGTGACTCTTACTGGCTATAGTAGGTTGAGCCACGTGCACTAAGCTTGTCGTACTGTGTGAACTGCTGTTTAATGCATAAACAAAAGAACAAGACAAATACTATGTTACAGTTGTGACTTGTGGAACATCTAAACTGGACTGCACTGGCACTTTCTTTCATAAGTAACTGTTAGCAAATGAACTAAACAGCTGTTTTAGGCTATTTCCTCCAGGTATAAAAGAGCCACGGTGAAAAGTTTGTGTTGTCTGAATTTACAGTACTTTACTTGTTTGAAGGGTCTGTATAAACAATCTGAACGCTATACATTCCCATTTTAATGAGTGGAATATTCTGATAGAGAGGTTAAGTGGTTTGCCCAAGGCTACAGAGCAAGTCAGTGGCAGAGCCAGGAGGAGAACTCAGAAGTTCCTGGCTTCCCATCTGAAACTCAGGCCAGGAGAACACAGCTGTTTTGAATTCTGAGCAGAATGCAGCTTTCTTCTCCTTTAAACTTTGCTCCCAAGAATGGTGTTTTCAGTTGAGAGACTGTAATGGCTGTGAACAGAATAGGCTTGCATTCCACCTTCCTCTGGCATGGCCCTTGGAGATCAAGTTTGCTGATACTGGGAGAGCTGTTGCAGGTTAAACTAGTACATAGTAGTCGCAGGCTTCTAGTTCCAAGGAGTTAGCTGAATATATCTGGGTCATAAATTAGAACCATTTATTGCAGAGGTTTAGGTAAGGCTAAAGTGCAGTTGCTGAGCATATTATAAGAATTAGCAATACAAAGTTGCCTTATGTCAGGCCTTGAGAAATCTGAAAAACAATTTTGTATTGTTGATGTAACCTGAAAAGTGGCTGACTTTTTTTGACTTTCTAAAATACAAGTAAGCAGGCAAAGTGGTACTGAGATTAACAGTAAACTCACTTTCAGTACTAATTGGTTTTATAAACTTAGATTCACATTCTAAACTTCCAGCATTTGGAAAGCATCTTTCTTTAAAGTTTTATACTTATTTCTCTCATTGTGGTTTCTGAGAGCCTTCCATGTGAAACTGATAGAAATAGTGAAGGTCCCTAGTAGACTTCAGGGAGTTACTCCTGGGGGAATTCTGCACCAAAAAATTATGCGCATAGTATTTTTAAATTCAGTAAATGTTGTTTGTCAAAATAACACTATATAGTCACACCAATTTCAATTATTTTGGTAATTTATTTTGAAATACACCTCTACCCTGATATAACGCAACCCGATATAACACGAATTCGGATATAACGTGGTAAAGCAGTGCTCGGGGGAGGGGGGCGGGCTGCGCACTCTGGTGGATCAAAGCAAGTTCGATATAACGCGGTTTCACCTATAATGTGGTAAGATTTTTTGGCTCCCGAGGACAGCGTTATATCGAGGTAGAGGTGTACCTGTCAGCAAGTATGTCTGTAACAATACAGACACACACAAAATTTCCTCCAGGAGTAAAGAGTTAAAGAAACCCCTACAACAACCCAGTTCCTGTGCCTCTGCTCCCTACCATCCCAGAGCCCAGCTGAGGGACCAGACATTCATACCTCCTACTCCTCAGAGGCCAGCTGCAGGCCCCTCCCCTGGCCCAGACACACTTACCCCCTTCCCTCCTGAACCCAGTCGTGGCTACCCCCAGCCCAGACACTCACCTTCTACTCCCCAGAGCCTAGGGATCCAGAGGGAGAAACAGCTGGGTGCTGGGTTTCTTGTGTACCACCACCTCCTTCCTTCAGGGTGTGCTGTGAACTGCAGCTGCTGGGAATCCTCCAGTTCCCCGCCTCTCCCCCTGGCCTTGTCTTCTATTTGTGAGCTGGGATTTGCTGGGTCCAGTGATCCCTAGTGGTAGCCAATATCTCTGCAGCCCATTTTGGGAGGGGAGAGGGGGGAGAATAATTTCTACAAAATTCTGCATTGTGCTGTGGTGCAGAATTCCCCCAGGAGTAAGGGAGTCTCTGGCACGTCTTCCTTTCTGAGGCAAAAACTTTCTTTGGGGTAGGTTTTCTAAATTGTATCGGGGTTTTTGTGGTTGTTCAAGTGTTTTAGGTAGAAGCATTTGGTCTGAAACTTGACAGCAAAATGAAAAATAACATGGGGTGCATCTTAGTGTTTAAAAGCTTGTCAAGGATTAGTCAAGTCATTTTGACAACCAAAGGGAGTTTCTTTCCATGTGAAGCCCCTTTAGTCTGAGGCTCCAGATGTGAAGTAGGTTTTGCTTTTTCAGTAGCCACTCGGATCTTTCTGTTGTAAACTGCTCTCTTTCTGAAAGTTGTTAATGTGGTTATGTGCAAATGCATGGTCAGGAAATTCTCCTAAAATATTACCACAGAGTCTGCTCTACTGGCTAAAAAAACCCAAAACAAATACTTAACTATCCCTGGAAGTAATTTTCTTTTTAACAGTGGAAAATAACAGAAATGTCAAGTAGTTCCAAAAAGAAATCCAAGCATTGAAGACTTTTTAAAAAAAAAAAAAAAAAAAGTATTTTGCATTCCTGAGGGATGAAGTACTTTGGAGGGGAGAAAGAGGTCCAATGATCACTGAGCACCTATGATTTTGGTATGATGAGTTAGTAGTACATCTCACTGCCTGTTCAGGAGGAACTATTATTGAATTACAGTGATAAGCTTGGAACCATATTTGAAACTTTTCACCACCATTTAAAAAAAAAATTGGTGATGTTAAACTGAACAATAAACCTGTCTCCTACACCTATGTTTTAGCCTCCAAGTAATTGTGCCAGACAGAAAACATCAGCTGTTTTAGTTTTTACAAGTCCCCAGTTCTCTTTGTTTGTGGCTTCAGAAGGCATTTGAACCAATGTCTGAGAGGTTTATTACAGAGGTTTGTGTTGAATGTCACATTAACTTTGTTTTGGTGGTTCTTGCATTAAAAACAAAGCAATTGCCCTTTTATTTACCTATCTTATTAGTGGTGGTATTATGCAATAATTAAAATATATGGATAAATATTGTATAAACCAAGGAAAAAATGCTGCTGATAGAGCCTGTTGGAACAGGCATCAATATAGGATCTGTAGAAGAATTCTATTTTAAAGTGAAAATATGTGATAAACATTTTGGGTGAGATTCTTGACTGTTGTTCAAACGATACTCGTATATAGGGAGATATGGAACATGAGAGAGCCAGTAGCAGATCCTTGATCCTGAGTTACTCAGCTCCATCACCAACTAGAACAGCAGTTCTAATGTGTGCCTTTGGCGGAGTAGGTGCAGTAAAGCTCTGTTCTGTCACATCCCATTCCTCTCCCTATGCCAGAAGCGCATGGGGCAACTTGTGCAGGAGGCAGCAGTGCTGCCTCTGCCAGCTTTATGTTGGTTGAGACCTCCTCTACAAAGGAGGAATTCTCTGCTGTCCCTCTCTGGCCACTTTACTTTGTGCCTCTTATGTAGCACAAGTTGACTTAGTGTACGTGGGAATCCTGTCCTGTATCTGTAGTTTCAAATGTAAAATATTGTCTCTTGTGACAACTAATCATAATATCATGACATGTCCATTACAAAACCATGCTAAATCTCTTTGTAAAGTGATGGGCACTTTTGTCTAGTTAAAACAATGTTAGAACAACTTGCTGAATGGTTTCTTGGAAAGATTGAAGTTTTACACTGAAAACACATGCAGGCATTGTAAGATGACAAATTAGGTTCAAGATTTTGGTATTTGAAGGGCTTTCCTTCTAGCAGGAAGTCATCTCCCACACTGGCTTATGCATTCTAACCTTCTGCTTAATATAGCAATGAAGAGTTGACCTGCTTTTACTCTGAGCCACCTTTCTTAAAGAGGATAGAGGGTTTATCTGAACAGATTAAAGGGTTACATCTCAGAATAGTGGGTACCTTATTATCCTGCTGGTAGCTGAAGAACACTTTTTTCAGTTGTTAAGAAATAAATAAAATTGCACATTTTACAGAGTTACTCTGCTGATGAATAGAAATGGGTAGAAGTAAATTAGGGATAGAGGGAAATCTTCAGATAGAAGCAAAAACAATGAGGAGTCCTTGTGGCACCTTAGAGACTAACACATTTATTTGGGCATAAGCTTTCGTGGGCTAAAACCCATTTCATCAGATGCAAAGTGGACCGTAACCTTGTCAATTAAGGCATAGACTGTTTTGTAGTCAGGGACATGCATCATTATCTCCTGTATAATGAAATCTTAGTATTTTGATCTAGCTATGTACTGATATTCAAAAGTGGAATGTGATCTATTTCCTACTGTGCAGAAAGAGAAAAAAGTTGTCTAATTTGCATATTGAAGAGGGGTGCATCTCTAGACTTATGTATTTCATTGCATATATTTTATGAGTGATGACAGTTATAATACAATGCTGTATACCTAATTTTGGCTTCACTAAAGAAAAGCTGTTAATCCTATATGATGCAAGCGGTAATGATTACTGAAAAGTATGTAATGCTATTTTGTATTGGGAATTTACTTTGAAAGGGCAAATCCATTTAAAATTTGGAAAGTCTCCAGAATTATTTTTTAAATAGTATATTTCATTTATACTTCACTATTAGCACTTAGTTTCTCCTGTGTCACTGATGCATCAGGCAGTCCAGTTTCTCCATTGATTACTGTTGCTAGTTAGTTTTGGACCTCTTTCCCAGGTGATGCCAGCATGTTCAATATCACCTGTCTCTGTCTTCTTCCCGTTCTTCCGTGGCTTTCTGTGCTTTTTCTTTCCTCTACTTTTCTCTTTCCGTACGTCGTCATACTCCTGATAAATTTCCACCATTTTTTTTTCTGGAACTTTCATTAACTTGTCCATATCTCACAGTGTTGCTCTTTTGTATCACCAGTCCTACATTAGATCTAAGCATTGGCAGTTTCCCTGTGCTTATTTCCTGGATTACCTCTTGCTATACTGCACCTGCCTTCCTTAGCCAAGAAGGGAGCGAATACCTGCCTGGGGACTGAACCATAGCCACGTTGCAGATGGTTTGCAATGACTCTGCATCCCCGTTCTGAGCATGTTAAGACACTTTTCTGAGATGAGTTCCCAAATTGTGACTAAAGTTAAACTGGCCAATCAATGACTATAGGTGTGTGTAGCTCTGGCTTGGCTTGCCAAGGGCAAAAATGTACCCCAAACCAGTCTTCATAGTAAATTTAAAGAAAAAAGCCCCCCCCTTCTGTATAAATGGCATTTAAATTCTAATTATGGAATATTTCTTGCCATAGGATGGAACATTACCATTTTCTGAATGTTAGTAGTAACGCTTGAAACACTGTTTAGAACAGTGGTTCTCAACCTGTTTACCATTGTGGGCTACATATGCAGCTCTCTCTGTTACGTGGGCTGCATCCACATAATATATATACTACCTGTATGACCCTGAGGATGTCAAATGGGCCACAGTTGTGTGCTAATTGGACCACAAGCGGCCCATGGGTTCAGAACCACTGGTTTAGAAGCATGGAATTGGTTGTCTTTGTCTGAGCGAGGTGAACAACAACTAAATGTACCATTTTAAACAATAAGCTACCCTTCCTGGAAAGAAGGGTCTACAAAATGTTCATTCATCAAGGCTTGAAAAATCCACTCTCAGAATTTAAAAGCAAGTTTGGCAAGTGAGTGCAAGGAGTAGATAAGATATCAGTGCTGCAGAAATTAAGACTTGACTTTTTAAAAAAGTTGTCCCAAGGCTATCGTCCAAATATAAACCAACACATTCCTGGTGGTGGTGGGAGCTTCAGCATTATTAAAAATATTAGATGCTAAAGGCTGATAGGAAAGATGGAATACAAGAACAGGGTAAGTACCCTTCTCAGAAGCAAAGGATGAAGCCAGGCTCGTCACTAGATTGTTGCCGCAAGATCTCACTGGTAGGAACCTCTCTCTCTTTTTTTTTTTTTTTGGTATCTGCTTCTGGCTGATAGGCTTTAGTCAACCCCCCCACCCCCACCCCAAAAAAGCTTCAGTTCAAGTAATTGTCTTTCTACAAAAATATATTTCAGAAATATAATTCATATTATAATTTAATGTGATGTTTGTTTTTTCTTCTACTTTCATTGCCTCGAGTAAAAGAAACGGTACAGTGTGTATATATAGTAAGGAGGAAACTTTGCTATGGAAACCCTGAGCTGGCATCTTCTGGAGCTGGCAGGGTATAATGAATGCTTTTTTCCCCACTTTTCTTTCCCCTTTAAAGGCTTTAAAAAAGAAGGAAATTGGTGTTTGAGCATAACAGTAGGTAAATTTTTCATGAGTATACTAAGCTGGTCTAATTTGGGTTAGTGTCTGGAGGGCATGAAATAAAATGAAGGAAAAAAATCTAGCTAAGGAATACTGTGCAATATCAGGGCACTACTCTATTAGTATTTAAAAACTGCTCATTTCCACTGATTTCTCACCCACCTTATTAAAGATATGAACTAGCAGTGGTCTTGTCCTAACAAATTCAGCTGGTTACAAATTGTTCAGTCAAGGTTTTATTCCAGGGGTGGGCAAACTTTTTGGCCTGAGGGCCACATCAGGTTTCCAAAATTGTATGGAGGGCCTGTTAGGGGAGGCTGTGCCTCCCCAAATAGCCAGGCATGGCCCAGCCCCTGTCCCCTATCCAACTCCCCCTTCTTCTCGCCCCCGATGGCCTCCCTGACTCATGCCTCATCCAACATTCTGTTCCCTTTCTCCTAACGGCCCCTCGGGACCCCTGCCCCATACACCCCTCCCTGTCCCCTGACCGCCCCCGGATCCCCGCCCCTGACTGCCCCCCACCGCCCCATCCAACCCCTCCTCTCATTCCTGACTGCCCTCTCTCCCCCTCTCCCCGGACCCCTGCCCCATCCAACCATCCCTTCTCCCTGACTGCTGCCCCATCCAACCATCCCTTCTCCTTCCTGACTGCCCCCCAGAACCCCTGCCCCCATTCAACCCCCCTGTTCCCCAGAGAACAGCAGGGGAGGGGATGAGGGCTAGCCTCAAGGGCCGGGCAGGAGGGTCCCGCGGGCTGTAGTTTGCCTACCTCTATTTTATTCCTCTACAACACTTTATATTATGGTTTATATAATTTTGGTACATTGGTAGTTTTTTCAAACTGAATGAGCAATCTACATTTCTGCTTTCTCTGTTTTGATTATGGTGCCTTGTACAGTACGTGTTGTGTTTTGGAGTTAAGAGATGGTTGTTTTACATAGCCTGTTGTCCGAATAAGATTGAATGATTTTCAAAATACTATTTCCTACATTTTCCCCTTTTAATATAAAAGGGGGCACTTAGTTTTAGAACAAATTATTACTGCGTGGATTACCATTTTTGAACCATTTGTACAGACCATACGGAAACTATCAGTTTTAGAAGTTCTTCTTACTCTCCTTCACCACATGAGATAGAAAAACCGATCCAGATGGGGATGAAGAATAATAATTCTGTATTGTAATCTAGTGACCACTTTCCATGGTAGTCTTGTTTAATGGACTTGTCTTTTTCATAATAATTGTGTAGTTAAAACAGCTGAGTAAAGAATAGTAATTTTAGTTGTAATTTTCACCTTGAAGGAGGTGCTCTCTTTCATGCTCTGTTCCCTTTTTATTAACATATTTATATCGAGACAGTTCCAGATTTACTATGACTATTTAAAGAGCCCTTTGCCATATCCTAATTTTTGCCCTGTT
Source organism: Mauremys reevesii (assembly GCF_016161935.1). Taxonomy (NCBI): domain Eukaryota; kingdom Metazoa; phylum Chordata; order Testudines; family Geoemydidae; genus Mauremys; species Mauremys reevesii. The sequence goes on from NC_052623.1 coordinate 269,274,091, forward strand.
AGCTTTTCCTGTCTGGTGTAGTTTACTGGCATTTGTACCTTACTGGAACATTGCATAATTGGATCTTCCAGTTTGTTCTGAAGAGTAAAAAGGTATGTATTTGGATCTCCCTCCATGTTGACACCCACAGTTTAATTTGTCAAGAATAACTTGTATCTAGACATTTACCTAGAAATGCCAACCGGGGCAGAGCTCTTCTTGACCTGCTGCTCACAAACAGAGAAGAGTTAGTAGGGGAAGCAAAAGTGGATGGGAACCTGGGAGGCAGTGACCATGAGATGGTCGAATTCAGGATCCTGACACAAGGAAAAAAGGAGAGCAGCAGAATACGTACCCTGGATTTCAGAAAAGCAGACTTTGACTCCCTCAGGGAGCTGATGGGCAGGATCACCTGGGAAAATAACATGAGGGGGGAAAGGAGTCCAGGAGAGCTGGCTGTATTTTAAAGAATCCTTATTGAGGTTGCAGGAAAAAACCATCCCGATGTGTAGGAAGAATAGTAAATATGGCAGGCTACCAGCTTGGCTTAACAGTGAAATCCTTGCTGATCTTAAACGCAAAAAAGAGAAGCTTACAAGAAGTAGAAGATTGGACAAATGACCAGGGAGGAGTATAAAAATATTGCTCAGGCATGCAGGAGTGAAATCAGGAAGGCCAAATCACACTTGGAGTTACAGCTAGCAAGAGATGTTAAGAGTAACAAGAAGGGTTTCTTCAGGTATGTTAGTAACAAGAAGAAAGTCAAGGAAAGTGTGGGCCCCTTACTGAACGAGGGAGGCAACCTAGTGACAGAGGATGTGGAAAAAGCTAATGTACTCAATGATTTTTTTGCCTCTGTCTTCACAAACAAGGTCAGCTCCCAGTCTGCTGCACTGGGCAGCACAGTATGGGAAGAAGGTGACCAGCCCTCTGTGGAGAAAGAAGTGGTTCGGGACTATTTAGAAAAACTGGACGAGCACAAGTCCATGGGGCCGGATGTGCTGCATCCAAGGGTGCTAAAGGAGTTGGCGGATGTGATTGCAGAGCCATTGGCCATTATCTTTGAAAACTCATGGTGAATTGGGAAGGTTCCGGATGACTGGAAAAAGGCTACTGTAGTGCCCATCTTTAAAAAAGGGAAGAAGGAGAATCCAGGGAACTACAGGCCAGTCAGCCTCACCTCAGGCCCTGGAAAAATCGTGGAGCAGGTCCTCAAGGAATGAATTCTGAAGCACCTGGAGGAGAGGAATGTGATCAGGAACAGTCAACATGGATTCACTAAGGGCAAGTCATGCCTGACTAACCTAATTGCCTTCTATGAGGAGTTAACTGGGTCTGTGGATGAGGGGAAAGCAGTGGATGTGTTGTTCCTTGACTTTAGCAAAGCTTTTGATACAGTCTCCCACAGTATTCTTGCCAGCAAGTTAAAGAAGTCTGGGCTGGATGATTGGACTATAAGGTGGATAGAAAGCTGGCTAGACCGTCGGGCTCAACAGGTAGTGATCAACGCCTCCATGTCTAGTTGGCAGCTGGTTTCAAGTGGAGTGCCCCCAGGGTCGGTCCTGGGGCCGGTTTTGTTCAATATCTTCATTAATTATCTGGAGGATGGCGTGGACTGCACTCTCAGCAAGTTTGCTGATGACACTAAACTGGGAGGAGTGGTAGATATGCTGGAGGGTAGGGATAGGATACAGCGGGACCTAGATAAATTAGAGGACTGGGTCAAAAGAAACCTGATGAGGTTCAACAAGGACAAGTGCAGAGTCCTGCACTTAGGACGGAAGAATCCCATTCACTGTTACAGACTAGGGACTGAATGGCTAGGAAGCAGTTCTGCAGAAAAGGACCTAGGGGTTACAGTGGACAAGAAGCTGGATGAGAGTCAACAGTGTGCCCTTGTTGCCAAGAAGGCTAACGGCATTTTGGGCTGTATAAGTAGGGGCATTGCCAGCAGATCGAGGGATGTGATCATTCCCCTCTATTCGACATTGGTGAGGCCTCATCTGGAGTACTGTGTCCAGTTTTGGGCCCCACACTACAAGAAGGATGTGGAAAAATTGGAAGGAGTCCAATGGAGGGCAACAAAAATGATTAGGGGGTTGGAGCACATGACTTATGAGGAGAGGCTGAGGGAACTGGGATTGTTTAGTCTGCAGAAGAGAAGAATGAGGGGGGATTTGATAGCTGTTTTCAACTACCTGAAAGGGGGTTCCAAAGAGGATGGATCTAGACTGTTCTCAGTGTTACCTGATGACAGAACAAGGAGTAATGGTCTCAAGTTGCAGTGGGGGAAGTTTAGGTTGGATATTAGGAAAAACTTTTTCACTCAGAGTGGTGAAGCACTAGAATGTGTTACCTAGGGAGGTGGTGGAATCTCCTTCCTTAGAGGTTTTTAAGGTCAGGCTTGGCAAAGCCCTGACTGGGATGATTTAGTTGGGAATTGGTCCTGCTTTGAGCAGGGGGTTGGACTAGATGACCTCCTTAGGTCCCTTCCAACCCAGATATTCTATGATTCTATGAAATTCCTTTCCCTCCCAAATCACCTAAATGAACCAGTGCCACCAAAGGGGAGAGACAGATTTAATGTAGGAATTAAAAATCAAGGGTCTGAGACTGCAGAAATAATAGGCCAGATCTTAATGCCTTTTGAACCATTCTTGAAGTATTGATATTTGCTAATATGCCACTATGCTCTGCATGCTTACATGGAAACAAATTAAAAAATTGGTGTTCCTAGGGGAGGGGTAGCTCAGTGGTTTGAGCATTGGCCTGCTAAACCCAGGGTTCTGAGTTCAATCCTTGAGGGGGCCACTCAGGGATCTGAGGCAAAAATCTGTCTGGGGATTGGTCCTGCTTTGAGCAGGGGGTTGGACTAGATGACCTCCTGAGGTCCCTTCCAATCCTGATATTCTATGATACTTCACAAGTTTTAGAATGTGTGTTGGAGGGGATTTTAATGGAAATCATGTTTACGTACAAGTTATTCTTCGTACTTTTATAAGTACTTTTTATAAGCTTAAAAAATAGAAAAAATGAAGGCATTATTTTTATTCAGCATGTACTAAAACATTTTTAGCGCTCCATAAAATGTGGGTAAATACCATTAAAGTGTACTTAGGAAACTTGAGCTTACTGTTCAGCTCCATAAAAATTAATGCTTATCCCATGAAAATATTTCCCTAGCCATGCTGAATCTCCTCCTGTCTCAACAAACTCGTCTTCTACCAGTGAAGTCTTTTTTCTTTTAAAAAAAACAAAACAAAAAACGTACCCTATGCCCTCCTCAGATTTTTTTTTTTTTTTTTAAAGGGCAATAGCTACTGACGCCTTCTCAGTTACAACTTCACTTTTTTGCGGGAAGGAATACCATTGCACATGATAGTGTCCTGGATAAAAAAATAGTAAATCAGTTGGTTGCTTCTGGAGGATGAAAAACATGAATGTATTAATAACAAGCCTCCACTGATGGAGTTCCAGAAACACCAAACTTCATGTTCCTGCGGTGGTAAAAGGGCACGTGTGTGGCTGGGGCAGGGTGTGGGCATCCATTGGTGAAGGCATATTTGGTTTTCACTGCTGTTAGAGGTCTATACCAGCAGATTTTCTTGGAATTTCTGATCACAAATGATCAGGTCATCTTCATCCTGTACTGAAATCTTAAAGCATCATCTGAGAAAAGCAAGCACTGAGAGGTTGAGTCTTCCTAGCTCCTTACAAGTAGGTTCAGTCTGGCAATAACATCACAGGGAAACAGTTACCAGCTTAATGTCGTTCAGAACATCCCTTGATCCCTTAGTCGTGCCTTGCATGCATAGTGTGTTTCTGTTTTCTGCACATTCAGTCCGTTTCTTTAGAATTCCATCTAGCCCTGATTGTAATAGCCAGTGTAAAGTTTCAGGCTGGATCTGACTTAACAGTTGGAGGCATGACACATATGAAATAATTAATAAAAGGTAATCCATAGTATCTCAAATAGCAATGTAGCAATACCTCTTTTGAGACTGAAATAGAAAATATTGATTGGAAGGGCATATATGGTTAGCTGTAACTTTTTTTGCTCACAGAATAACTCAGGTGTACATGCTTTTAGTGGCTGAGCCACATATTTATATAACTCCCTTCAAAGCTTTGCATCAGTTACACATTGTTCAGTCAGAGATTTGTAGATTCTAACGCCAGAAGAGATCATTGTGATCATCTCGTCTGACCTCCTGTATAGCATGGACCACAGATTTTCCCCATCCTACCCTTCTGTCCATGTCATTGAAGACTTGCTCCTTTTAAAATAGATCTTAGAACCCAGTGGATCTCTTTATTTGACCAAACTAAGCATATTAGCAAGTCTGTCCACTTTTTAAAATCCAATGTATTAGCCATATCTATTCTTTCGAACTTTAAGTATGCTAACTAGTCTACATTTTTAAATTTATTCTTTAGTAAAGCTTGTATTTCAGAGTCATAAGTCAGTTTTATTGGATACCTATAAGTGTTGGTAGGTATCTTCAGGTCATCTTCCTTTCACAGGATCTGTACTGGAACAATAAGTTTGCCTTCGAGGTGGAAAAACCCCAGCCTTGGGCTGTATCTGCCCTGTTTAAGCAGTTGGTCCTGAATTGGCACTCTCAGTTGGGTCCTGCCAGAACCGCGTTGTCAGTCTCCCCTCCCTCCATGAAAGCAACTGCAGACAATCATTTCGCGCCTTTTTTCCTGGATTACCCGTGCAGACACCGTACCACGGCAAACATGGAGCCAGCTCAGCTCACCGCTGTTGTTGCAAGCATTGTAAACACGTCACACATTATACCGCAGTATGTATAGAACCTGGCTAAGAGATGGCAGCACGAGGACAATTGTGAGGAGGACATGGACACAGACGTTCCTGAAAGCACAGGATGTGGCAATTGGGACATCATGGCAGCAGTGGGGATGGTTGATACAGTGGAATGGTAATTCTGGGCCCAACAAACAAGCACAGACTGGTGGGACAGCATAGTGTTGCAGGTATGGGATGATTCCCAGTGGCTGCGAAACTTTCACACGCACAAGGCCACTTTCCTGGAACTCTGTAAGTTGCTTTCCCCCTCCCTGAAGCACAGGAATACCAAGATGAGAGCTGCCCTGACAGTTGAGAAGCAAGTGACGATAGCCCTGTGGAAGCTTGCAACGCCTGACTGATACCGGTCAGTCAGGAATTAATTTGGAGTGGGCAAATCTACTGTGGGGACTGCTGTGATTCAAGTAGCCAATGCAATCACTGATGTTCTGCTATCAAGTGTAGTGACTCTGGGAAATATGCAGGTCACAGTGGATGGCTTTGTTGCAATGGGGTTCCCTAACTGTTGGGGCAATAGATGGAACGCATATTCCTATCTTGGCAGCGGACCACCTTGCCAACCAGTACAGAAACCGCAAGGGGTACTTCTCAATGGTGCGGCAAGCACTGGTGGATCACAAGGGACGTTTCACCAACATCAGTGTGAGATGGCCAGGAAAGGTACATGACACTCACATCTTTAGGAACTCCGGGCTGTTTGAGCAGCTGCAAGAAGGGACTTACTTTCTAGACCAGAAAATTACTGTTGGGGATGTTGAAATGCCAATAGTTTATCCTTGGGGACACAGCCTACCCCTTGCTCCCATGGCTCATGAAGCCATACATAGGCAGCCTGGACAGTATTAAGGAGCAGTTCAACTATAGGCTGAGCAAGTGCAGAATGGTGGTAGAATGTGCCTTTGGACGTTTAAAAGCGCACTGGCGCTGTTTGATGACTAGGTTAGACCTCAGCACAACCAGTGTTCCCATTATTACTGCTTGCTGTGTGCTCCATAATATCTGAGAGTGTAAGGGGGGAACGTTTATGGCGGGGTGGGAGGTTGAGGCAAATTGCCTGGCTGCCAGTTTTGAACAGCCAGACATCAGGGCGATTAGAAGAGCACAGGTAGGTGCGCTGCGCATCAGAGAGGCTTTGAAAACCAGTTTCATGGCTGGCCAGGCTATGGTGTGACAGTTGTCTGTGTTTCTCCTTGATGCAAACCCACCCCCTTTGTTGATTTTAATTTCCTGTAAGCCAACCACCCTCCCCCCTTTGATCACAGCTGGCAGCGGAAATAAAGTCACTGTTGTTTTGAAACCATGCATTCTTTCTTTATTAATAAAAAAAAGGGGGGGGCACGATAAGGTAGCCTGGGTGGGGAGGGGGATGAGGGAAGAACAAGGCTACATTGCTTATTGTAGCCACACTACAAATCAAAACAGTTTGAATGACAGCCTTCTGTTGCTTGGGCCATCCTCTGGAGTGGAGTGGCTAGGTGCCCGGAGTCTCCCCCCGCGTTCTTGGGCGTCTGGCTGAGGAGGATATGGAACTTGGGGAGGAGGGCAGGCGGTTATACAGTGGATGCAGCGGTGGTCTGTGCTCTTGTTGGCTTTCCTGCAACTCCACCAGATGCCTGAGCATGTCCGTTTGTTCCCCCATTAGCCTCAGCATTGCATCCTGCCTCTTCTCATCACACTCGCTTAATGCTTTCCTGGACTCTGCCATTTAATGCCTCCATGCATTCAGCTGTGCCCATCAGTGTGGGAGGACTGCATGAGCTCAGAAAACATGTCCTCGCGAGTGTGATTTTTTTTGCCTTCTAATCTGCGATAACTTCAGGGACGGAGATAATAGGGGAAGCACAGAAACATTTGCACCTGCGGGGGGATAAAAAGGGAGAGTAAAATTTAAGATGATACATTTCTGAGAACAAAAGGGAGACTTTTTCACAGTGAATCAGGCAGTTCACAGCAGACAGCACATGTGCTTTAGGTACAAGGTCGCATTTTGCCTTTTATATTGAGTGCCTGCTGGTATGGTGACATGTGGCTGGGCAACAGAATTCGGTTTCCAGGCAGCCATGATAAGCCAAAGGGTACGCAGGTTTGGCTTCTAATGTCTTGATAACATGTGGGAATGTTTTCAAACTGCAGCGCCCTCCTTTCCCATAGCAAGCAATGCTGGTTGAGTTTGCCATTTAAAAGGAGGGGCTGCGGTTTTTGAGTGCTCGTGCAACACACACCTCCGCGTGACTATTTGGGATGATCCCTTCACCGCCTTCCCCCGCCGTGTGGCTATTCTCAGGGCAAACAGCCTAGCATGAATGGGGTCCTTTTACTGTTCCCTTACAAAAATTCCCCTACTTCAGCCAGGTGACCATGAATGATACCACTCTTCTGAGGCTAACACAGAAAGATATAGACCGAATGTTGCTTGAATGAGATCAAAACCCAGGACCATTCACTGCCATGCTTTGTGCTGGGCTACAGTCCCTCAGTAACATTAAAGTTCAAAGGAGGGTAGGGTCCCTTCTTGGTTAACTTGCACCTGTGGTGTTAAGTCAGGTAAGTGTCAGTAAATATTAAAAAAAAAAAAAAAAAAAATTAAAAGCAGGGCATGATCAGTTGGCAGGATTTTCCAGTTTCTGTCTTACACACACACACACGCAAAATTCAACCCATTCCATGAATGTTAGAATACACTTGATTTGTGAAAGAGCTATGTAAACAGGCTTGGCAGAATTTTTTTTTAATTATTTCAGCAAATGGTATTGATTTTTATTTTTAAGTATTTTTTCAGTTTTTATCTATTAAGTTTTCACGGTTGCAGGAAATTATGGGTCGTGGTCAGACAATTATTTAGTGAGAGAAGTTGAGATTCAAGAAATTAAAGCTTTATAATAATTAAAACACAAATGGCCAACATCACATGTCAAAATATACAAAGTAAATATCCTTAGATCAAACTTTAACAAGGTCTCAGGCAACATTTTTCTTACTTTGCCAACCTGCAAATTTTTATTATTATTGATGGAAATATTTTTGAAGTGTGTGCAGTGAAATCAGTGTTTACCAGTAAAAATCTAAACTTTCCAAACCTAAATATAAACAGAAATAAAGTCTCCTGTGCTCAGCCAGTCCTACCACAGAGTCAACTGTCTACCCAATGTGTGTGTGGTAGATCAGCCTGCTTCTCTGGAGTGGATGGGCTGCTGATCTTAACATAGAATGTCAGGGTTGGAAGGGGCCTCAGGAGGTCATCTAGTCCAATGCCCTGCTCAGAGCAGGACCAATCCCCATACAGATTTTTGTCCCAGATCCCTAAATGGCCTCCTCAAGGATTAAACTCACAACCCTGGGTTTAGCAGGCCAATGCTCAAACCACTGAGCTATTCCTCCCCCAACAGAATAGGGTATGGAACCCAGGTGTCTCATGTCCCAAACTAGAACCCTAACCCTCAGGCCATCCTATTTCTTAGTCCAAAGCCTCCATGGATGAAAATGGGTCATTCCTCACTCCCCCTCCAACTTCTGTAACCAAAAAGGACAGCCAGCAATAACCCAGTTTAACACAGTTGAAATTTATTTTGGTTCAGGGGCGGGGGGCAAGGGACAGGTCTGCACATAAAATGCGGCAGTGGTGCAACTGTACCTCTGTAGCACGCCAGTACACTGGTGAGAGAGCAGCTACTGTCAGCATAGTTAATCCACCACTGTGAGAGGCAGTAGCTTTGTCAACAGGAGAAGCCCGCCTCTCAATATAGTGCTATCTATACCAGGGATTAGGTCAATATAACTGCGTCGCTCAAGGGTGTGGATTTTTGGTATGTGAGCGATGTACTTATACTGATGTAATTTTATAGTGTAGACCTGGCCTTGTGTAACAGACTTCCCTCTGTAATGTGTGGAAGGAAAAAGTAAGCTGCTAACCTGTGCTTTGTTACAAGAGCTTTGGGCTCTCAGTGGCTGTACTCAATGAATTCTTATCAGAATTCCTAGTACCCAAAATTCCTTGAGGTCCATCACTTTTATTCCAACCCTTCACTATCTCAATTGCTTTAATGGAAGTGGTGTAGCTGTAATGTAGCGGGTTGCAATGTCTGGAGCAGGGAACCGGGCCCAGCCTCACAGGGAGGAGCAACTGTGTAGCCTTCAAAGAGTCCTGTGGCACCTTATAGACTAACAGACATATAGGAGCATGAGAATGTGTAGCCTTCCCCTTTCCTCTCCCCCCCAGGGGTGGCACCTGAACCCCTTGTTTGGATAAAACAAAAGAACATGAAATTCCTGATAAATTATTAAAAAATAAAAAAGAATTTCATGCAGTTCTGTGCATGTACCCAGGAAGTCTGATCTCTGTTCAGGACAAATGCTTGAATGATACTGCCAGCTGGATGTATTTGCATTACCTCATTGTCATCCTGCATAAAATGGAAGACTTGCTGAGTGGCGAGATAAGAGGCATGTTTGTTTTCATTTTCCTTAATTGTTGATGAGGTTAGTTGTCCTGTAGGGAATCTTGGTGTCACCTTTGTCTAGACCCTTTCTAGAGAAAGCCATGCAGTAGATATGGTTTGGGAGCGTGTTTTCCAGTTGTACAATGTGCACAGGCTATGTCCCTGTTTAACAATAACTTTCACCTTCATGACCCCACACTCAATTTTGTTGCAGTACCTTAGTTGTGGTTTACAACAGAGCTTCTCCACAACTTGTTCAGAATGCAGCATCACTTTCTTCACAGGCTGGTGCAATTCTGGCGAGCCTCCTTTTTTGTTTTGTATGTTGGCTGCCTAAAAAGTGGCGGCTTGGATTTAAGCTGTCACTGTTTTAGTTTTTGGGCTCTAACGGCGTTGGCCTGGCTTAAATGTATTTCCGCCATGAGCTTTGACCTGGTAAGTATCTACATTTATGCTTCATCCACCTTGGAGGGACTCGTCATTATGACTTTGTGTGGCTGACAGTCATGCTTTTGCTCTCTTGGGCCCATCTTGACCCTCAAACTTGGTTTGATTTTAATGAGGGCATTTTTTTACAATAATGTGTTGTGCTTTATTAATTTAAATGGCTTTTGCAGTATTTTACAGTAAAGGGAAAGAGAGACACTTTTTAGGAAAAAGATTTACATTTACTTAAAAGATACTCAAATATTTTAAAGTCTTTAACAGCATCCATAGTACTTTGCCAGGCACTTTTCAGGCTGTCCTTATGTTGAGTTGGGGAGGAGGAAAGAGTAATTATTTTAGGCAGAGGGCAGAGCCTTTGTGGTTAGAAACGTATTTTCAAGTCTCTAGTACTCAAAAGCAATACTACTTTAAAAACATTTCTTCTGAAAAATAGGCTTATCCAAGCATAGTTGCAACTTCAGTCTGCTATGAGCATGAGTGTTCAAAGGAAAACTGCTACCACTTTTCTCAGCCTATTACTCTGAAAGTTCACAGGGAAAGAAGCACTTGTCACTATGAATAAACTGTTGTGTCTAAAAACAGTAATTACTATGGACGTTTCGGAGCCTTATGTGGGATGTGGCCTTCTTGCTACTAGGTGATGTAACTTGTGTCAGTCAGAGTGCCCAATGGAGTGTGTTATCCAGGCTCCAGGCATTGGTTTAATAGACAAAAGAAAATATTAAATTTTAGATAATCATCATTATTCGGCCTATTAATATTTGATGAATCCTATATAGATTTTGTTCTTTTAATATGGGAAGAAAAACTTGCATTTGAGCTGTTAAAACCAATAGTAAAGTGGGTTGAAATCTGGATTATATCTTCTTTTGGGTGCCTTTTTACTGTTAGTGTCACAAATGACATCTTTTTCAGCAAAATATCTGCCTCCAGCACAAGGCTCAGAAAAGCCAATTGTAATTAAAATCTTGAATAAACTATTAAATGAATTTTTTTTAAAGTTTTTTTTATTACAATTAGCATTTCTGTGCCTAGTGCTGGAGGGAGCCATCTTGCTGAAAAGCTGTCATTTGTAACACTGACAGTCGGATTGTGTACATTTGGAGACAAGAGAATGGTGCTCTGTTTCTAGAATTAAATGTTTCCAGCATTTCAGTGGGCTGCTTTCTCTAATTTAAATGCCGAAAATGCAGTTCTAGTCTGAAAAGTGACTCTAAATATGCGACATGGGTGGTCAGTGTTTGCATCTATTTCTCCATATTAAATGTGTTCGGTTTACAGGTAAAAAGATGCTTTTCTGACTGATACACCCGCAAACTCAACATGGACCTTGAGAATCAAGTAGGGTTCTTTCCTTTGCAAACCTCATTACCAATAATAAAGGTTTGGTAGTTCAGATTAGACTCTCGGTGATGCCTTCAACAGGGTTGCACAGGTAAGTGCATAGTTTGATGAACAGAAAGTAATAGAATCTACTTCTTTCTCTCTTAGTTCTGGTGGCTCTGCAAGACTACCAGGAGTAAAATCAGAACTAAAATCTGTAGCTATGACTTCACGTACACACACAGAGCAGTTCTGCTGAGTATTAAATGCATTTTATCTTGGTTACTTTTTAGAGTTGTACTACACTCAGTATTCTGGGCTATTGACTCATATTTTTTGAATTTTAGTGATCACTGGTAAGTGTATATATTATTGTAACTGGATAATTTCTGTAGCAGGTTGGCTGGGGAAATGAAGGCATGTGGAAGGCATAGAAGTTCTGACTGCTTGACTGGTGATGGATGAATGTCTGTACCTTTTTGGAAAATAAGCTTGTAATTTGGTCTCAATCCTGTTCTTCCTTTTGGATGCAAGTATCAATTTCTGCCAGGAGAAGGATTTAGCAACTGATAAGTTACTAGTTTAATTAGTCTGAAAATGGAGCATGTGATTGAACATGTTAAGAGATGCATCACTTTCACCTTGGAGACCTAGATTCATATTTGGATCATGTCTCAACCTATTATTGTTTACCAACATTACAATGTTACCAAATAACTTGGCATGAATGTCAGTTTCTTCTAAGGAGAGTTCTTGGACAAGAATAGCAGGAATTTTGCAGGTCAAGTTTGAAGTATGTTGGCAGAACTGTGTTCTGTATGCGGAGGAAGCTACAACTTCCATAGTATATGCCAGAGAGCACTGACTAAAGCCAGACATGCAATCTCATGTTGCTGAAGTTTGCCAACCTTTTAAAATTGCATGTTGTTAATAAAGGGTAGTACTGCTTACACCAAAATATTTGAGTATTGGCTCTGTACCTAGTTCTGATGCAGCGTTCCCCAGTTGCAGGAGGAGTGGACTTGGAGTTGGAACATAGTCAGTTCCTTGCTTTTCCACACCACTGACCTGTCCTATGACCTTGAACAGGTCATTTATTCTGTGCTTGGGTTTACTCATCTACAGAATTAAGTTTTTAATACTTAATTACTTCACAGGAGTGTTGCAATGTTTAATTAATGTTTGTAAAGCTCTTTGGCATCCTGTGATGAAAGAAACTATGTAAGTGTTAAGGTAGCTGTAGTGTTTTATTAGAGCAAATGACAGGAGGAGTCAGGAGAATACTGGGTTCTAATTCAGAATGAGAAATTGACTCACCCTGTAACCTTGGGCAGATCATTCAGTCACATAGCAAGCCTCTCTTTGCAGTGTATTTCTTCTGGGAAAGCTCAGATCAGATTCAGCACTTGGTGATAAATGAGAGTTAGTTTTTACTCAGCTGGAAAACTGCAAAGAAGACAAGTTTTTCAATAAACAGTACACATTCTTGTGCATCTAAGCTGACCTTTCCTGCAGAAATCTAAAAAAGGAGGGTTGCTAGGGCATTAATTAAATTGTTTTTCAGGAATTTCTAAAATGGGTGTAAAAACTTACACTGTACTGAAACTTAATATGTGTGGTTTGGGCCAACTCTGAATTTTGTGTTTAACGAAAGTTGAATGAGAGAAAATTTTGTATATATGCCCTGACATTATTATAAAAACATAACTTGAGGGCTAAACAGGTATAGTTAGAGGCTAATATAACTCACTTGCTTTGTGTTTTTAGTGACCATTTATGGTATTTAATTAAAAAAAAAAAAAAACCACCCAGACACTACAGTTCAAATTCAGGTGTTATGCTTTTGGTTATGACCATGAGTTTTAAGGTTGGAGAGTTAATCTAGCTTTTGTGGAGTTAGGTCTGACTCTGGATGCTATTTCATATTTTTTTAAATGTAGTGTGAGACTATTTTGAGTGTACTTCAGGGAAAAGAAATTTTGGTATTGTAAAGCGCTTTTTCTAGTTTTTAGGAACCTTTTGCATACATACTTGGTCAGCTTCAAAAATAGCAATTCTTATACTATTACTTGACTCAGGGCTTTCCATCTTCAAAATACTTTCTAAACTTCATAACATTTATTTTCTCCTGAAAATGTAGGCGGGTAATAATTGTGACCTCTTAAGGCTGTAAGTGATCTAAAATAAACAATAATACATTGTCCTTTTCATAGCTCGCTGTCTCATACCAGTTGTCTGAGCATGAAGTCACCTTTGCTCTCAAGACTACTTTTTCTTCCACAATCTGTTGGCGCTTGTGGTATAACCTGTTACAACCAGAACATTGACAGCAGTGACTTATGGGACTGGATCTCTGCTTCTTGCCTTTTGACAGAAAAGCCAAGTTGAGTCTAGATTTAGATCTTCCTTCAACTTCTCTGAGGCTAAAGGATCACTGACTTCTCTTTAGTATGGATTACGGTGAAATATCCTAAACAATCTAAGAACAAAAAAGCACTTTAAAGAAAAAAATTAGAATGTAGAAAAATACCAAATTAAAAACTAAACAGAAAAATAATATATGGTCTAATTCTAGGTAAAGTTTAGTTAGACAAAGGTATGCTCTTGTAGTTACAATGAGAAATGTCATATGAAATTAGGTCAGGGTTCCATCTAGTCCAGTAGTCTTGTCTGTTAGTGGTCAGTATCCTTTGCTTCGAGGAAAGTGCAAAAAATCATGTGTTGGAATAAACTAGCCATAAGGGGAGTTTCTTCCTAATCTCCATCAGTTAGTGGTTGCTTATGGACTAAAGTATGAGGGTTTATAGCTCTTCTGAGTTTTTGTCCTACCTAATGTAATGTTGGATGTTTTCATTCATATAAATAAGTGCCTAACCCCCCCTTTTTTTTAAATCTGTTGTCAATTCAGAGAATAAAAGAATATTGCATTCTGGTTTGCACTAGGTCTTTTCTTGACTCTCCAGGTCTCTCTCAACTTTTTAGCTCTCATGAGTCCCAGAATTTATCTTCCTCTTCCCTTGATCTCAATTTCTAGCAACATGACCCTCTCTTGGTATCTGTGGCAGTGTGCCTATCCCTGTCCGTGTGGGTGTTCTTCCAACCCCAGCTTCCTCATTATATCTTCCTGGACCCAAGGATTCTGAACTATTGGTTTTAATGACTTCCAGTTACACTTTCAGGCTAGTCTACTGTTATGTCATGTTGTTTCACTGCACAATGCTAATAGGTCATGATCAGGGCTAGATACCTTCCACCCCAGTACCAGGGAGTTATATAGCAATATAACAAAATCCTGAGGTATCGCACACCACAAAATGCCTTACTATTTCTCTTTCAGCATGAGTTTCCTCTGAAGCTATCCAATTTATCAAATGGTCGTTGCTCGCCTCTTAACCTCTTTTTAATCCATCTCCTTTTCCTTCTCTGTGACAGCTATCTTTCAAAGCTGCATATCAGATGATAGGTAAATTGTATCCGGTTTCAGTCTCCTAGTGGAAACTTCTGTGAATTCCTGAGGCTTTTTTACAAATCAAAATGTTCTCTGGGCAGCAGAGTGCAGCCAGTAGAGTGACTGTTAGAAGTTTCAGAGTGGCTTGGCTAAACCTTTCACAGTCTAACAAATAGCTACAAAAGTAATCCTGATGGGAAAAATTGTGTAAACCAATTTATTTCCAGGATGGATAAAAACAAAATAAAATAACCAGATTGTTTAAAATTAGAATTAACAACCATTTATCTTTCCTAAATTAAGGGAGAGAGAGCCCAGTGAATTTGGTATACTGGATCATGTACTTGGTATAATGCATTATCTATGCCACTATTGTCACAGAAAGATTGCTTATGCTCAGTGCTAAGTTATGTCATGATTGTGCACATTCTTGGTGCATTCAGTTTGGCAAAAAAGATTTTGTGAACTCAGAGCATGTTTTACAATTGACTGATTAAACAGAAAAGAGGTACAATGAGGGTGAGAGGATTTAAAAAATCCTTTTAATTTAATGGCCCAAGTTTTCTGCAGCGTGATGTATTCATCTGCCACCCAGTTTTTATTCATTGCTTGAAATAGGAACACTAGCTTTCTTACTTTTTCTGCTCTTTGTTGATTTCTTCCAAATGAAGAGAATATTCTTTCTTCCTCTGGAAAAAAGGTTACTGCAGTCAAAAACTTGTTTACTACTTCATCAGCCTATATCTTTGATTATTGTCCAGTGACATCTGCTAGTTCATTAGTTTAGATCTCATTTTAACTTCTGCTACAAACGTAGTTGTGTTGTAGATTGACTCCAGCAATAACTTTTTTTGTTCTTCAAGTATGGATCCCATTCTAGGGTGTGCATACATGCAAGATTGGATTATTTTTTAATAGTTGTCTTTCTGGGCCATGCATGTCTTACACTTAAGGCTATGATTTAGTCACAGAGGTCACGGAAGTCACTGAATCTGTGACTTCCAGAGACCTCTGTGACTTCGGCCAGTGCCGACTGGGAGCTGCAGGGTCCCCTGCCGCCTGTGTAGGCAGGGAGCTGTGAGGGTGGCGGGAGCTCTGGGCCATACTCCTCAGAACTACCTTCATTCTTTGATTTTAATCACTGCAGTCTTTTCTAGCACTCATTGAACCAAAAGTTGCTGGATGGACTCCACTCTACAACCCTCCCTGTACGAGGATTGAGAAATGGTCAACTCAGATTCCACAGGCTTTAAGCCTGGGCCAGTCTGTGATGGATTAATTCTGCTGAAAGAGAGGGGCTATAGAAGCCTATTCTGTTTGGGAGAGTTCCACATTCCAGACAGGTGAGGCAGAAGTTGAGAGAGATGAGACTGTTCCAGAAAATGGAGCGTCAGTCTAGAACAGTAGCAATGGATCCACCAAAATTAAGCTCAAAGACCCCTCTAATGGTCTCTATATCCAGGAGGTAAATGACCCAGCATAGAAGCCAGATTGGCTCTGGTACTTCCCCTAGTGTTGAAGCCATCAACAGTCCCAGTGTTGAAACTGACACCTCAGACATCCAAAGCAGGTGTTGAAAGGAGCTGCCCCAATCACCTGTGCAGGAGCTCAGTGTCCACTTGTAGAGATGCAGAAAAACACAGAGATATGTCACCGAAGTCCCTCATGGCATCAAAAATGTGTGGAAAGGAGCAGACTTCAGCACAGAAAACTCCACTGGTACTGGACCAGGTACCAGAAGTATTCCTGTCGATGTCAACTTTGGCACCAGCAGGACAGACTTGACGCACACTGGAGTCACTCCTGGCAGAGTTAGAGACCAGCACTGATGTAATCCTTGGCATGAAAAATACTTTACCAACAGGCATCGCATACAAAGGAGGTGTACTTGTTGCAAAGGAGGTGTACTTGTTGCCATCCTCAGTACACACTTTTTCACTGAGGTCCAGCAGGGACCTATCTCCATTGAAGCGTTAGAGCTGAGAGACCCAGTGGCCTGTTGGGAATAACACTGGTTCAGTGCTGACCATCTATATATGTATGGTATGGCACAGTGGCCCTACTAGGAGTCAGTGCCCTCATTCACAGAAGAAGAAGAGGCCTTCCTCTGTTGTGTCTTTGCTGGCAAGAGCTTTGTCACCAAAATACAGAGGAATGAGATCCAGAAACTGATTTCAGGGCTTTTCAGGAGCTCCTGGTATGGACATTGAGACTTCAGTCATCTCTGAAAAGTCCCACAAGTTGTTTGACATTTGTTGGCTGCTGGTCCTGCTGGGATTGCCTATATCTGGCAAGGGCTAGTCACAAGGTTACCATAACACCAATGGTGAAACGTTGAAATGGTATCAGAGACCCTCTTGGTTAGAATACTCTTAAACCCATCCTAACCTTGGTTCCCTAGTCATGTTAGCTATCAGAAGTCAAAATCTACCAAGACCAGGATCCCAAATTTAGAAGCGTTTGGAAGAAAGGTGCTCTCTTGGCTTCACTCCACTTAAGTGGCCAACTGCCAGGTATTGCTGGCCAAATGCATCTTAACAGGGAACGCGGTAATGCCCTTCCTGGCAAACCTCCCTTATGAAATCAGAGGGGAAGCTGAAAGACCTCATAAAGGAAGGCTGGCTAGTGGCCATGATGGCCTGGCAGGCAGCGATACACACCACGCCTGATCTATGGACACTGAGGTGACAGTGCAGAGAGTCTGGTGGCTCTGATCTTCAGTCATCCTTTATGGGGTACAAGCCACATGTGAGGACTTGCTCTCTGAGGGCTTGGAACTGTTCAGCAAATGGACCAATAGCACCCTACACTCACTGAAAGATTCGAAGGAGACTTCATGCTCCTTGGGTATTTATACTTACCTGCCCTATCAAAGGCATATCACTCTCAACCATGCACCAGCAGAGACAGGGTACTTCACCTTACCACAGACAGACAAGTATTATGCCAGGAAATGTCCGAGGTCCAACAGGGAGTGACAGCCTTTCTTGATCTGCTGTGATGACTCATCAGCAGAATTGATGAGGTCATGAACTGCATGAGAGAGAGTCCATGGATCTCAATGTTCAGAAGCCGCCTCACCCCATTCCATCAGGCATGGTCTTCTGTAACATCAGATAAGATGGGTGTTGGAGATTATTGCCCAAGGTTACCCCCATCCAATTCCACTCACTACTTCCTACCCCCATCACCAATCCTCTTCAAGGACCTCTCTTACAAGAGCCTATTACTAACAAAAGTAGTCTCATTGGTTTGAATCGGAGCCGTAGAGCAGGCTCTCCAGGAATATTAGAGAAGAAGCTTCTTTTTTGTATATTTCCTCATTCTGAAAATAAAAAGGGAGAGAGCTTCATCCTATCCTAGGCCTGAGTAGACTCAACAAATACATATGCAGTCTCTCAGGTTCAGAATGGTAACGCTTGACTCAATAATTCTGTCACTCCAAGCTCAAGAGTTGTTTGTGATGCTTAGCTTGCAGGATGTGTACTTCCATATAGCTATCCATCCAGCCCACAGGAAGTACCCGATGTCCAGAATCGAACCAAACCATTACTGATACAGAGTTGTGCCCTTCAGACTCTTCATGACACTGAGAAGTTTTCACCAATTGCCTGGGCATAGTAGTGGCATACCTAAGGGATTCACAGGGATTCCATAGAGAATCCAAATTTGATGCTATCTGGATGAGTAGCTGATCAGAGGCACGTTCTGGGAGGAGACTGGAACAGGCTTAGATTGCATCCTCTCTCTGTTCTCCCACTTGGGACTACTGGTGAACTATGAGAAGTCATTCCTTGCATCAACTGTGATGATAGAGTTCACAGGATCTCTGCTCAACTTCAGTTTGGCTAAAGCTTTCCTGACAGAGGACGCTTTGCAATCACTTCAGCGACCTAAAGACAACACCAACAGTGACACTGTACATGTCTGGGCCTCCTTTTTGCAAGTACTTGAGTTGTTAGATCTCTTTTTAGCCAGATTTCAACATAACTGATTATATAATGCCTAGTGGTTTTAAAATAAGATATTCACTTCTTCTCAAAAAGCAACTTACCAGAGTTTGGCTCCTTTTCTCTGTGGTCTGATTCATCAGATGCTAAAAATTACATTAAAAAACTACATCAAAAGAATGTTACGGTTGCAAAATCAAGCACCTTAAAGCTAAGAAAAGCCAGAATTATGATTGCCTGTGCAACTTTAATTTGATCTTCATGTGCATTTGCATTGTAGTAGACTTTGATAGACTTTAATTACATGATCATCTACTATTTTTTCCCCACAGAACTCTGCCTTCCTTGCTTAGCTAATCCCAGTCCACCCTCCATCCAGGGTCCTTGTCCCAGTTTTCCCCTTGCTGAGTCCCACTCTTGACTCAAATGTGATGGGGATGATCATTGAGAGCAAATGAAGAAAGAATCTCCTTGCACTGTTCTGGTGCCCACATCACAGGAGGAGCAATTGCAAGGAAAGTCTTGCTCAGCCCTGTAGCTCTGGTTTCTGGAGCATCCCCGATGCCAGAAACATCTTAAGAAAATATAGCTGCCAAACTCTTAACAAGCTATTACTGAGCATGTGCAAATGGATGTTTTTAAGAGCTTGTAATGGGGTCAGACTTGGTCAGTTTTTCACATGAATGACCAAAAAAAGCACATCCCTGGTCCCAGGGTGACCCCCACCCTCCATTGCCAAATTTAAATTCTCTGCTCCCAAGTCATGGAGGTACTACAGCTTCTCAATTAAGTGGTTGTAATGATTTTTTAAAAAACGTGCAAAACAACATTTTTTCCCTAACTACTACTTCAGAAATGGCTGGATCATTTTTGTTCAAAATTGTGGGGGAGGGGGAAACCACCCAAATCAACTTGAGGCAAATACTCAGGATGGAAAATTTCAGCCTGAACAGTTTGCCCGATACGTTCCATTGAATAATTGTTTGGCAATCTTAACTAATAAGTGATGCTATGAGTTCTGCCTATAACAGATGAGTATGGCTACGATCTAGTCATGGGTATTTTTAGTAAAAGTCACGGACAGGCCATAGGCAATAACCAAAAAGTCATCGCCAGTGACCTGCCCGTGACTTACTAAAAATGCCCTTAACTAAATCTTACCTGCTATGGGGTGTGTGTATGAGTGTGTGCTCCAGCGGACGCTGCTGCTTCTGGGGGTGGGGAGTGGCCTGGGGTTGCAGCTGTGGAAGTCACGGAGGTCCCAGAAAGTCACAGAATCCGTGACTTCCGTGACCTCCGTGAAAGATTGGCAGCTTTACAGATGAGTAACAATCTTGTGGGTATGCAACAAGACAAAGATCTATTTTTCAGCTGATAAAACACATTCTGGTTTTAGTGGTTTAGTGCAATTAAAATAAGTAATATAGCTTAGTCATATTTTGATAAATTAAATGTTATTGTGGCACCTTGAAGCCCTGTAAATGCACAATTTTATCATAATGTATTAATCTGAATAAATATGCAAAGCTATTAGTCTCTCTGAGTAAGATATATATTTTGGTTTTCATAGCAACAAGTTAGTGTAATGTTTTATTTTGCAAAGCAACTAAAAATAAACGTTCAGATTAGCTATAGTAAAACCTGCCCAATAAACCTTTAGTATGCAGCCATCTTAAGAGAGCACCCCAAAATATCCCAAACATATTGAGTACTGAGCAATTCCACATTTCTATAAGGCTGTTTCATTAACCAGCATACTTTTGTCTGACCCTTGAGTAGCTTATCAAGAAAATGTTCATTGTTTTTAAATAGCTCCACAGTGATATATTTTCTGCAAAACATGTTAAGTGTTTACATATTTCTGGTCTCGATTCCTGTCATTTTAGGTCTTTGCAACTCTTAAATATATTTTGTATTGGGTAAGAATTATAAGATACCACTTATGCTCTATGAGGCAGGGACCTTTTGGGGGGGTCTCACCTAGCACAGTAAGGCACCAGTGCCGATAGTGGCATCCAGACGCAATAATTATAATAGTTCTGTCTGAAGGAATATCTAAGATCATTTCAAATCAGATTAATAACTTGTAATAGCTTTTGCAGGCCAGTTTTTAACTGGATGTTCTGCTCAGAATAATATTTAAAGTAGCACCTCAGTTGCTGATTAGCAGGTATTTGGTTTAATAAAACTACATTACTCTCTGCTAGTGAACTTTTCTAATTTAATATCCTACTTTTGAATATGATATGCATAATAATTGACCTGAGTGCTGTGTGATAATCACCACAAGTAGTATATCTCATCCCAAAATTCCTGAGTTCAGCAGTAGCATTGTTTTATATGAAGATTCTTGTTGTCCTACGTCGGGCATTTAAAACATACTTAGAAGTAACAAGTTTGTCATCTAAGGGTACGTCCATACTACCCGCCCGGGTCGGCGGGTAGCGATCGACTTCTCGGAGTTCGATATATCGCGTCTCATCTAGACGCAATATATTGAACTCCGAACGCGCTCCCGTCGACTCCGGAACTCCACCACCGCGAACGGCGGTGGCGGAGTCGACGGGGGAGCCGCAGACTTCGATCCATTTCCCCACCCCCACCCCCCAAGTGTGTAGACCAGGCCTAAGGAAGTAGCCAGCATTGCTTTTACTACTGTGGGGTTTTACAGTATGCTTTTTAACTGCTGTCCAAAGATAATATTTAGTACTTATATATATCTTGTTCCATAGATATCAGAGTGCTTCACAAAAGTTATAAGCATTATTGCCACTTTACAGTTGGGAAATCTGAGTCATAGCAAGGTTGTAACTTCCTAAAGTCACAAGTGAGTCATTGGCAGAGCTGCGAATAGAATTTAGTATTTGACTCAGTCTAATGTCCTACTCACTCTCTCTCCCTTTAACTACAGAAATACTTGCTCATTCTATTTGTGTTTCATGTTCAAATGCTTGTAGGATTCTTGAATCAGAAATCTGGAAGGGTAGCATATATAATAGCAGAAGTTTCACTTTCTTTGCATATTTTGAGGCACCTAACCAGTTAGAAATCCCCTAAAATCCTCAGTAAGGATGGGGTCTGTGAAACTCTTTTTCTGTTAAGTTTCTAGCTAATAGCTTTCCTACTGGTATGTGAACCTCTTGGGATTGTAAATGTCCTAAACCTTTCTAGTTTTATAACCCTTTAGTACAAAACCATGCTGGCAAATATTTGTGCATGCTATACTTGCAGGCTAATAAGAAATCTTTTAACTGATATCTATCTGGCTTTTTTCCCAGATTGCCTGTATTCATTTCAAGCCCCATGTTGTGTGGCAAAGTAGGATTCCCAAAGTACTTCTGTATGCACAATGAAATAGGTAAAATGTTTCTTTTGGCTAGCATAGTAGAGAGAAGTCTCATAAGCGCAAAGGAGGAAAAAGCTGCAAAATTTCTCTCAAAGGACAGAAATTGAGTTTTAATTTGATAAAAATTAATTTGGAAAACAGAAGAACCCAGAAAAGCACGTACAGTAACTCCTCACTTAACATTGTAGTTATGTACCTGAAAATGAGACTTCAAGCGAAACGATGTTAAGCAAATCCTATTTCCCCATAAGAATTAATTTAAATGAGGTGGGTTAGGTTCCAGGGAAATTTTTTTCAAAACACACACACTCTCTCTCTCTCTCTCTCTCTCTCTCTCTCTAATACTGGTACATAGTGATGATGAGTGTGAAGCTTGGTTGAGATGGAGAAGTGGGGGGGGGGGGGATATATTTCCCTTACTGCTAATTGATGGCTGAGCCCTCAAGGGTTAACTCTGTCACTCTACAAGGCAGGGAATGGAGGGAGATATGCGCATTTCCCTTAAGTACTCTGCCTTGTTAATTAGATCAGCTTGCTGAGACCACAGCTGCTGCCAGCAAAGCCCTGTCCCATGTCCCCCCTGCTCTATGGAAGATGGGGTAAGTGGGATGCAGGAGTGGGGCGATGACACCCTGACATTAGCCCCCCTCTTCTCCCCCCCAAGCAAGCAGGAGTCTCGGGGAGCAGCTCCAAGGCAGAGGGCAGGAGCAGCACATTGCAGTGCGGGAGGGACACAGCTGAACTGCAGACAGCTGCTGCACAGGGAACTTAGGGGACCAGGGAGCTGATAGGGGGCTGCTGGTCCACTCTGGTTCCAAGCCCCAACCAGCTAGCTGCAACGAGCTGCTCTTCCTGCAAGCAGTAGACAAAGCAGGCAGCTGCCAAACAACATTAAAAGGGAGCATTACACAACTTTAAACGAGCATGTTCCCTAATTGATCAGCAACGTAACAAGGTTAACCGGGATGACTTTAAGTGAGGAGTTACTGTATTATCTTAAGTCATGTCTACATTACAAAAATTACTTATTGGTTGATAGGGTTATTAATGATTGGTGCAGCAGAACTGGTTCACCTCTTCTCAAAAATGGATAACTTTCATAGTACAGTATATACAAGTGAAGCTTCAGTCCGTTCATAAATTGGATTCCACTGTGATAATCATTTTGATATAGGGCAGTTATCACCTCCCATATAAGTGTTAAGTTCTGTATTCTGGAGGCTTATCACCTTCATTCTTTTTCTGCTTTTGCTTGAGCAGTGGAGAGAGGGAGTTGACAAGTTGCCACTGATCTTTGGGGAGAGGTGTAAGGCAGAATCCCTGGCTCTTGGGCCCCGTCTACACTGGCAAGTTTCTGCACAGTAAAGCAGCTTTCTGCACTGTAACTCCCAAGGTGTACACACTGCCAAGCCATTTAGTGCACAGAAACTGCACAGTTGTAGCGCTTTAAAAAACCCACCCCAACAGAGGTGTACAGCTTTCTGTGCTGGGGCTACAGCCTTGCGGTCCCAGTGTAGACATCATGGTCGATTACAGCACTGCAATTGTCCTCCGGGAGGTGTCCCACAATGCCTATTCTCACCTCTCTGGTCATCAGTTTGAACTCTACTGCCCTGCCCTCAGGTGACCAATCTTCAGCCTCACCCCGTAAATTCCTTTGGAATTTTGAAAGTCCCCTTCCTGTTTGCTTCCTTTGAGTCTCGGGGCAGACAGTGGTCTCAGTGCATCTTTCCAGGTGGTCATGCCTGCTCCACGCATCAGGCGATCCCCTGCTTGAAGCAATGCCAAGCTGCTGGATGCATCAGCATTTGGGGAGAGGAAGCTGTGCAGTCCCAGCTGCACTCCAGCTATAGGAATTACGATACCTGCAGACAGATTTCACGATGCATGACAGAAAGGGGCCATGACCAGGACACGTTGCAATGCAGAGTCAAAGTGAAGGAGCTG
This sequence comes from Mauremys reevesii, assembly GCF_016161935.1. NCBI lineage: Eukaryota > Metazoa > Chordata > Testudines > Geoemydidae > Mauremys > Mauremys reevesii. The sequence continues at coordinate 269,297,801 of NC_052623.1, forward strand.
TGGAATGCCTACCACAAGGCGTGGGAGGCAAACTGCTGCTCCGGTGCTGTGCCCACGAGCTGCCGGTTCTGCAAAGAACTGGACGTGATGCTCGGTGGTGACTCCACCTCCACTGCGAAGACCACTGTGGATACTTTGGTGGCTTCCGTGCCAGTCGAGAGTGGACCAACCCAGGATGAGGAAATCTTGAATGAGGATGTGGAGGGGAGGGAGATCCAGAGGCAGAGGATGACTGGAGGTCAGAGATGCATGCAGCCAGGAGCTCTTTTCTACCCTGGAGGAGGCTGGCCAGTCACAACAGTCGGATCTTGGCGAAGTGCAAACAGGAGAGGGAGGGCCCTGGTAAGTGGATCTGATTTTGGGAATAGCTGAAGCGAGTTGTTGGGGGCAGGAGGGTTGCAGAAAGCAGGCTTGTCTCCCACTGAATGCCTAGTCTGAGCAGTGGAACAGACTGTTGATTGACTCCCTCACTTCACGAGAATCTCCCTCAGAGAACTCCAGGAAACTCTCATGGAGATGCTGGGCACTCTGCTGCCGCGGGTTCTTCAGCAGAGCTGCTTCGTTTCTTGCCCCATTAACAGTAACTTTTCTGTGCTGCTGTGCCGTCACAGGGCGGGGGGGCATTGCTGCAGATAAGTGAGCCGCATAGGGGCCTGGGCAGAAGCTGCAGGCTTGGAGAAGACCCTCCCTTGATTCCCTGTTCACTCTCAGCAGTGAGATATCTTCCTTTATCCTGTGGAAAGTGTGGGGACAGGAATGATTATCAGGCCCTGCCCCCCCAGTGCTGGCTCTCCCCAAGAGCCACTTGCCAAGTGTACAGCAGGGACTGGGAACACTGATTTACCCTGCCGCTGCGGCTACTCACCATTTTGGGGGTCTTGTGGCTCCTGTGTGCTTTCCTGGGGTCAGCCAGTTAGTGACAGGTATGTGAGTACTGACTGTGTTTTAAAGCAATGAGTCAGTGTTGTCTGTGTTGCAAACAATACTGCTTCTGTAAAATGTTGCGTTTAAACTTCAGAGATGACCTTGGGAGCCCAGCCTCCCTCTTTGTTATCAGTGGCTGAATGGCTGTGCAGAATTAGAAAGCATCCAAGAAGAACTAAGGAGGATTTTCTGCGTGATGTTATAATGCATTCCACTGCTGAGAAACAGGAATTGAAGGAGTGGTGGGACAGTAAGAAGAGGGACCGAAAGCGGCATGCCAGAATGAAGCCACAAAGTGGCTCTTAAAGGTTATGGAGCGCCAAGCAGACACACTCCAGGTGATACTAGCTCTTCAAATCAAGCAGCTCTGCGGCTGCCTTCCCCTGCAGCTGCTGTCACAAAACTCTTTCCCATGCGCGCCCTGGACACCGCCAACACACTCTTTATCAACCTCCTGGCTCCAGTCTATACCCACGGCATTCCACTCCTCCCTCCTCATAGTCCAGCACTGCGGAATCCCAGTACCCACTGCACTCAACACTCATCCCTCTGCAGCTTGACCCTGCTGAAATACAGTGCCCGCTGCATTGTATTCCAGAGGAGAAGTTTGGATATGATCCCTGGACATACACAAGTCTTTAGCTTTCCCGGGACGACTCCTCTTCTTGGGACTTTCCCTTCCCCCATCCCCCTCACTGCCGATGGGTTGTTTGTTTTTTTTTGTTTGACTCTCTCCTCCAATTGTTGTCTTTTAATAAAAGAATTGTGTTGGATTGAAAGCAATCTTTATTCTATAAATTGAAAGCAAAAAGAGCCGTGCAAAGCAACATACAATTATGTTAAACCCACATATTGCATCATGTGCACCAGTCACCTCCTAGCATTACAAGCACTGCACTCCTGAGCATATCAACAAATATTAGTGGCTTTCAGCTTCAAATTGCTGCCTGAAGGCATCCCTGATCCTTATGGCCCTGTGCTGTGCCCCTCTAATAGCCCTGGTCTCTGGCTGTTCGAACTCAGCCTGCAGGTGCTGAGCCTCTGCGGTCCAGCCCTGAGTGAAGCTTTCACCCTTCCCTTCCCAATATTATGGCATGTACAGCACATAGCTGTAAGCATAGGAATATTGTCATCGGCCAGGTCCATTAGTACTTATATATATCTTGTTCCATAGATATCAGAGTGCTTCACAAAAGTTATAAGCATTATTGCCACTTTACAGTTGGGAAATCTGAGTCATAGCAAGGTTGTAACTTCCTAAAGTCACAAGTGAGTCATTGGCAGAGCTGCGAATAGAATTTAGTATTTGACTCAGTCTAATGTCCTACTCACTCTCTCTCCCTTTAACTACAGAAATACTTGCTCATTCTATTTGTGTTTCATGTTCAAATGCTTGTAGGATTCTTGAATCAGAAATCTGGAAGGGTAGCATATATAATAGCAGAAGTTTCACTTTCTTTGCATATTTTGAGGCACCTAACCAGTTAGAAATCCCCTAAAATCCTCAGTAAGGATGGGGTCTGTGAAACTCTTTTTCTGTTAAGTTTCTAGCTAATAGCTTTCCTACTGGTATGTGAACCTCTTGGGATTGTAAATGTCCTAAACCTTTCTAGTTTTATAACCCTTTAGTACAAAACCATGCTGGCAAATATTTGTGCATGCTATACTTGCAGGCTAATAAGAAATCTTTTAACTGATATCTATCTGGCTTTTTTCCCAGATTGCCTGTATTCATTTCAAGCCCCATGTTGTGTGGCAAAGTAGGATTCCCAAAGTACTTCTGTATGCACAATGAAATAGGTAAAATGTTTCTTTTGGCTAGCATAGTAGAGAGAAGTCTCATAAGCGCAAAGGAGGAAAAAGCTGCAAAATTTCTCTCAAAGGACAGAAATTGAGTTTTAATTTGATAAAAATTAATTTGGAAAACAGAAGAACCCAGAAAAGCACGTACAGTAACTCCTCACTTAACATTGTAGTTATGTACCTGAAAATGAGACTTCAAGCGAAACGATGTTAAGCAAATCCTATTTCCCCATAAGAATTAATTTAAATGAGATGGGTTAGGTTCCAGGGAAATTTTTTTCAAAACACTCTCTCTCTCTCTCTCTCTCTCTCTCTCTAATACTGGTACATAGTGATGATGAGTGTGAAGCTTGGTTGAGATGGAGAAGTGGGGAATATATTTCCCTTACTGCTAATTGATGGCTGAGCCCTCAAGGGTTAACTCTGTCACTCTACAAGGCAGGGAATGGAGGGAGATATGCGCATTTCCCTTAAGTACTCTGCCTTGTTAATTAGATCAGCTTGCTGAGACCACAGCTGCTGCCAGCAAAGCCCTGTCCCGTGTCCCCCCTGCTCTATGGAAGATGGGGTAAGTGGGATGCAGGAGTGGGGCGATGACACCCTGAAATTAGCCCCCCTCTTCTCCCCCCCAAGCAAGCAGGAGTCTCGGGGAGCAGCTCCAAGGCAGAGGGCAGGAGCAGCACATTGCAGTGGGGGAGGGACACAGCTGAACTGCAGACAGCTGCTGCACAGGGAACTTAGGGGACCGGGGAGCTGATAGGGGGCTGCCGGTCCACTCTGGTTCCAAGCCCCAACCAGCTAGCTGCAACGGGCTGCTCTTCCTGCAAGCAGTAGACAAAGCAGGCAGCTGCCAAACAACATTAAAAGGGAGCATTACACAACTTTAAACGAGCATGTTCCCTAATTGATCAGCAACGTAACAAGGTTAACCGGGATGACTTTAAGTGAGGAGTTACTGTATTATCTTAAGTCATGTCTACATTACAAAAATTACTTATTGGTTGATAGGGTTATTAATGATTGGTGCAGCAGAACTGGTTCACCTCTTCTCAAAAATGGATAACTTTCATAGTACAGTATATACAAGTGAAGCTTCAGTCCGTTCATAAATTGGATTCCACTGTGATAATCATTTTGATATAGGGCAGTTATCACCTCCCATATAAGTGTTAAGTTCTGTATTCTGGAGGCTTATCACCTTCATTCTTTTTCTGCTTTTGCTTGAGCAGTGGAGAGAGGGAGTTGACAAGTTGCCACTGATCTTTGGGGAGAGGTGTAAGGCAGAATCCCTGGCTCTTGGGCCCCGTCTACACTGGCAAGTTTCTGCACAGTAAAGCAGCTTTCTGCACTGTAACTCCCAAGGTGTACACACTGCCAAGCCATTTAGTGCACAGAAACTGCACAGTTGTAGCGCTTTAAAAAACCCACCCCAACAGAGGTGTACAGCTTTCTGTGCTGGGGCTACAGCCTTGCGGTCCCAGTGTAGACATCATGGTCGATTACAGCACTGCAATTGTCCTCCGGGAGGTGTCCCACAATGCCTATTCTCACCTCTCTGGTCATCAGTTTGAACTCTACTGCCCTGCCCTCAGGTGACCAATCTTCAGCCTCACCCCGTAAATTCCTTTGGAATTTTGAAAGTCCCCTTCCTGTTTGCTTCCTTTGAGTCTCGGGGCAGACAGTGGTCTCAGTGCATCTTTCCAGGTGGTCATGCCTGCTCCACGCATCAGGCGATCCCCTGCTTGAAGCAATGCCAAGCTGCTGGATGCATCAGCATTTGGGGAGAGGAAGCTGTGCAGTCCCAGCTGCACTCCAGCTATAGGAATTACGATACCTGCAGACAGATTTCACGATGCATGACAGAAAGGGGCCATGACCAGGACACGTTGCAATGCAGAGTCAAAGTGAAGGAGCTGTGGAATGCCTACCACAAGGCGTGGGAGGCAAACTGCTGCTCCGGTGCTGTGCCCACGAGCTGCCAGTTCTGCAAAGAACTGGACGTGATGCTCGGTGGTGACTCCGCCTCCACTGCGAAGACCACTGTGGATACTTTGGTGGCTTCCGTGCCAGTCGAGAGTGGACCAACCCAGGATGAGGAAATCTTGAATGAGGATGTGGAGGGGAGGGAGATCCAGAGGCAGAGGATGACTGGAGGTCAGAGATGCATGCAGCCAGGAGCTCTTTTCTACCCTGGAGGAGGCTGGCCAGTCACAACAGTCGGATCTTGGCGAAGTGCAAACAGGAGAGGGAGGGCCCTGGTAAGTGGATCTGATTTTGGGAATAGCTGAAGCGAGTTGTTGGGGGCAGGAGGGTTGCAGAAAGCAGGCTTGTCTCCCACTGAATGCCTAGTCTGAGCAGTGGAACAGACTGTTGATTGACTCCCTCACTTCACGAGAATCTCCCTCAGAGAACTCCAGGAAACTCTCATGGAGATGCTGGGCACTCTGCTGCCGCGGGTTCTTCAGCAGAGCTGCTTCGTTTCTTGCCCCATTAACAGTAACTTTTCTGTGCTGCTGTGCCGTCACAGGGTGGGGGGGCATTGCTGCAGATAAGTGAGCCGCATAGGGGCCTGGGCAGAAGCTGCATGCTTGGAGAAGACCCTCCCTTGATTCCCTGCTCACTCTCAGCAGTGAGATATCTTCCTTTATCCTGTGGAAAGTGTGGGGACAGGAATGATTATCGGGCCCTGCCCCCCCAGTGCTGGCTCTCCCCAAGAGCCACTTGCCAAGTGTACAGCAGGGACTGGGAACAGAGATTTACCCTGCCGCTGCGGCTACTCACCATTTTGGGGGTCTTGTGGCTCCTGTGTGCTTTCCTGGGGTCAGCCAGTTAGTGACAGGTATATGAGTACTGACTGTGTTTTAAAGCAATGAGTCAGTGTTGTCTGTGTTGCAAACAATACTGCTTCTGTAAAATGTTGCGTTTAAACTTCAGAGATGACCTTGGGAGCCCAGCCTCCCTCTTTGTTATCAGTGGCTGAATGGCTGTGCAGAATTAGAAAGCATCCAAGAAGAACTAAGGAGGATTTTCTGCGTGATGTTATAATGCATTCCACTGCTGAGAAACAGGAATTGAAGGAGTGGTGGGACAGTAAGAAGAGGGACCGAAAGCGGCATGCCAGAATGAAGCCACAAAGTGGCTCTTAAAGGTTATGGAGCGCCAAGCAGACACACTCCAGGTGATACTAGCTCTTCAAATCAAGCAGCTCTGCGGCTGCCTTCCCCTGCAGCTGCTGTCACAAAACTCTTTCCCATGCGCGCCCTGGACACCGCCAACACACTCTTTATCAACCTCCTGGCTCCAGTCTATACCCACGGCATTCCACTCCTCCCTCCTCATAGTCCAGCACTGCGGAATCCCAGTACCCACTGCACTCAACACTCATCCCTCTGCAGCTTGACCCTGCTGAAATACAGTGCCCGCTGCATTGTATTCCAGAGGAGAAGTTTGGATATGATCCCTGGACATACACAAGTCTTTAGCTTTCCTGACTCCTCTTCTTGGGACTTTCCCTTCCCCCATCCCCCTCACTGCCGATGGGTTGTTTGTTTTTTTTTGTTTGACTCTCTCCTCCAATTGTTGTCTTTTAATAAAAGAATTGTGTTGGATTGAAAGCAATCTTTATTCTATAAATTGAAAGCAAAAAGAGCCGTGCAAAGCAACATACAATTATGTTAAACCCACATATTGCATCATGTGCACCAGTCACCTCCTAGCATTACAAGCACTGCACTCCTGAGCATATCAACAAATATTAGTGGCTTTCAGCTTCAAATTGCTGCCTGAAGGCATCCCTGATCCTTATGGCCCTGTGCTGTGCCCCTCTAATAGCCCTGATCTCTGGCTGTTCAAACTCAGCCTGCAGGTGCTGAGCCTCTGCGGTCCAGCCCTGAGTGAAGCTTTCACCCTTCCCTTCCCAATATTATGGCATGTACAGCACATAGCTGTAAGCATAGGAATATTGTCATCGGCCAGGTCCAGCTTCCCATAAAGGCAGTGCCAGCAAGCTTTTAAATGTCCAAAAGCACACTCGACAGTCATTCTCTACTTGCTCAGCTTGTTGAACCGCTCCTTGCTGTTAGCAAGTTGCCCTATGTATGGCTTTACAAGCCAGGGCATTAAGGAGTAGGCAGGGTCTCCCAGGATCACAGTGAGCATTTCGACTTCCCCTATGGTGATCTCCTGGTCCAGGAAGAAAGTCCTTGCTTGCAGCTTCCCGAACAGGAAGTGTTCTGAAAGATGCGTGCATCATACACCTTTCCAGACCAGCCTGTGTTAATGTCTGTTAAACGCCCACGGTGATCCACAAGCTCCTGGAGAACCATTGAGAAATACCCCTTGTGATTAATGTACTCAGTGGCTAGGTGATCTGGTGCCAGAATTGGAATATGCGTGCCATCTATTGCCCCTCCGCAGTTAGGGAAGCCCATTTGTGCAAAGTCATCCACGACGTCATGCATGTTGCCCAGAATCACGGTCTTTTGGAGCAGGATGTGATTAATGGCCCTGCACATTTCCGCCAACACAAGTCCAACAATAGACTTTCCCACTCCCAACCGATCAGCGACCGATCAGTAGCAGTCTGGAGTAGCCAGTTTCCACAGTGCAATCACCGCACGCTTCTCCAACGATAGGGGATCTCTCATTCTTGTGTTCTTGCACCACTTGGCTGGGACGAGTTCATCCCACAGTCCCATGAATGTGGCTTTCCTCATCTGAAAATTTTGCAGCCACTGTTCATCATCCCAGACGTGCATGACAATGTGATCATCACTCAGTGCTTGTTTCCCGAGCCCAAAAGCAGCGTTCCACTGTGGTCAGCACCTCCGTGAATGCCACAAGCAATATCGTGTCATAGCTACTACATGTGGCAAAATCAATGTCGCACTCCTCTCGCCTTTGTATTTTAACAAATAACTCCACTTCCATTTGTGACATGTTTGTCAGAGCGAGCAGCATACTGGTCAACAGTGCGGGATCCATTCCTGCAGGTTGAAGAGGCAGGGCGCACAGTACATAAACTGTTGAAAGATGGTGCCAAATGTGGACGGAAGCACAGGGATTGCCGGGATGTGAAGCAATGCATCACAGGTCATTGGGACAGGACCCAGGATGCCCCGCCAGCTCCTCTACCTTCCTACAGCTCTTAGCGGCAGAAGAGGAAGAGATGCTCTGTGGGATAGCTGCCCAGAGTGCACCGCTCTGAATACCGCAGCAAGCATGAACGCGCTATTGCGCAGGCAACTGACAATGTGAACACAACAGCGGTTTCCCTTCAGCATTCTCTGAGCGGTGCTTTAACTCTGCCAGTGTAAACATGCCCTTGGTCTCAGTTTAGCAGAGTCCTGAACAAGGCTGGCCTTACAGTGAGGTAAGCAACATGGGCAATTGCCCAGAGCACTGTGATCAGGGCTCATCTGGTCAAGAGGCAAGCAGCGGGGTAGGTCTGGGGTGTGAGGCCGTGGAAGGGAGCTTGGGGCAGTGGGGGAGACAGCAGGTCCTGGGGGCAATGGGATGGATAGGGGGCGGGGGGGGGTAAGGAATCCTTGGGATGTAATGGGGGCCAGGGGGGACTTATGGAGGTCAGGGGCAATGGGGGGGGGGCAGGAGGCCAAAATACAAGTTCACTCAGGGCACCATTTTCTGTAAGGCCAGCCCTGCCTCTTAAAGTGAAAATTCAGCCTTCCAAAGGCTCACCCCCGATTGCCACTGCAGGTCTGAAGGGAAGACTTCACCCAGAGTATGGTGGAAGAGAGGGGGGGGGGAGGATCTTTTGCCAGGTAGACCCTCTCCTATTACCGTGGAATTCTGTTTATAGTAAGGTAGGGGTTTTTTTTTGTTTGTTTGTTTTGTGATGGGTTTTTTTGGAGGGAAGAGACAGCTTGTGGTTTAAAAAGAGAGATCTTAACTCTTACTTTCTTCTCTGAAGGCCACCAATGCTCACAGGCAAGCTTTTTGCAGCCTGATTCCCTTATCAGTCTGAGATTTCAGTGTGTTGAATTTGTTGTGGTAAATAAGTTACTCATTCTTCACTCTACCTATTGTTTGTGGGTTTCATAGCCACAAAAGTTCTTTCTGGGTAAAAACTATCCATAAGTTTTAGATAATGGGGCTTTCACCAACACTAAGACCTCGTCTAAAAAAATCAAATCAAATTGTTTAGCTGATAGTTTTGAACCTTTTGAAGTCCTGAATAGGTGTATAGTAGTGCTAGCATTTTTTCAATAAATGGAAGTGATCAGGGTTTTAGTTACATAGACTTGTAACTAGATACTTCAGCAAATAGACTTTCTAAAATTATTTTTATCACCTTTTTAAAATCTGACTCATCTTATCAGTGTTTTTCTATCATGAATGCACATGCATGTTGGCAGCTTCCACCACTCCCCAGTTGCTGTTTAGGAGAAATAATGAATTCTATGTGGATTTTGCAAACTGAGAAGTGGAGGGAGAGGAGGAAGCATTGCTCAAATTTTAGAACTTTGTTCATGTCTCTTTAATTGGCTGTACCTTGGCTAATTTAATCTACTGTGGTTAACTTCTACAGGAGCTTTAACTCTGTTGATATAATTAAATACAAATTGAAACAAATGCCCTAACTTTTTCCCCATGTATTTTTCCTCTCTATCTTTGACTGTACCTGAAACATCATTATAATCCACATTTTAAAACTGTGGTTTGCCCCTCTTCCTTCCAAACACCACTAATGTCTTCGGGGCACATCAGACACCATTCTTCTGCAGACAGTGGCCAAATGAACAACTGTCCCTTTCAAATCAGTGACATCTGCTCATTAATAAGTGCGATGACTTACTGTTGAGTAGCTCAAGGCACTTTCTTTTCTGTGACCTTGTCTACATCAGATAAATTAAACTGGTGCACAAACCATTGTGTGGACCCTTATTTTGAGTGGCTCATTTCGGTTTAGTTTAAACCTGTTCCTCATCGATTTAAACTAAATTAAAATAAGAATGTCCACACAGCTGTTCGTACAGGTTTAACTACATTTGTTTAAAATCACACTTCAGTTAAATTTGGAGGGGAACCAGGAAACTTGCTGAATTTTAATAATGGCCATTTATTACTTTTGAATTTTTCCTTTAAGTAACAAATAAAGAAAATCTGTTTTAATTTCTGCTGTTATGTTAGCGAAATCCCCTTTGATAACCCGCAAGTGAAATTAAAACCAGACAAAACCAGCTATACAGCTGTGAGATTGAACTTTCCAGTCACTGGTCAGAAGGCATCTTGTGTATGAGTTGTATTTTCTGTCCAGTTTTTTAAATTATAAGCTTCTTTGGGCAGGGACCACATCTTCTTGAGTAGATTCCCACGACTATAGGTGGTGCTTAATAGAGAATAAATAATACTCTGTTATTTGACAGGGACATTGAATAATAATGTCTGTGATAAGCCTACCTTTAAAGGGAAATACTCTGTTAGTAGTTTAAATATACTGTAGTCTGATTACGTTCTACAGCAACTTAAAATTCATGATGTTTTACTATGATAAAGCGTATCAGTTGTTCCAGACGTGCTCTTTGGAGAAAGCAGACTCCTTACAGTGACGTTGCTTTGGTTTTCCGCCAAGAAAGCAGGCTACGCTGGCTGCCTGACTGACAAATAACTTTTGCCTTTGGAAAAACACGAATGACAATTTTAAATAATAAAAATATCCAGTAAAAGCAGTATGAATATTGTTTTGTTTATGTTGATACATACACTCCATTTATTAAGTAAAATTATCAATTTTCCTCTACCTGGTGATGAGATTTCATTATATAAATCCATACTCTACTTCTGACTTCTGTCTTTGTTGTCTCAGCTGTATTGAGCTAGTACCATGGTGTGCCCTTGACCTTAAGTAATTTTGTAAGTGGCTCACTGTCCATTCAGGGTAAGAGTAGTGCAATTGGACCACAGACTTACTCATTGCTCTTTCAAACTACACAGTTACTCTTGTATCTGGATGACCTGTTCCCCCAGAGATGCTGTTTCAAACTAACAAAAAGTGATTTGAATGCTTCTCAGTCAATTTTTTTGAAACTTGATATGCTCAAATTGAGTTGGAGAGCTCATTTAAAGCGTTTTCTTGCTGAAGGATATCTGGTCTATAGAATTTCTGTACAGCCTTTAGTTGTCAGGCTTATTATGAGTGCAGCATAACACATTTGCAAGAGTCTGCAGTGTTATGGGATTTAAACATGGTCTTTACACAATTAATGAAGTCCCTTTTTGAGCCTCTTGGGGTTTGTCTACACAGGGATACAAGACCTGCAGCATGTTTGTAGCTGGCCTCGGTCAGCTGGCTCAGGCTGTGGGGCTAAAATTCACTGTGTAGACTTTGGGCTCTCTGGGATCCTGTACCTCACAGGATCCCAGAGCTTGGGCTCCAGCCCAAGTCTGAATTCTACACATCTATTTCTCAGCCCTAGAACCTGAACCCCACAAGCCCAAGTCAACTGACCCAGGCTAGCTGTAGGTTTTTTATCCCTGTGTACACATACCCTTTGATTTGCAACACCAGGTTTCTTACATGGGCTGTTTTTCTGCCTAAAGTTCATGATATTTAAAAAATTGATTTTTCAGAGCTGCTGAGTTAGCTGGTATTGGTACTGACAGAATTCAGTGGAAGTTCTGGATGCTTGGCACCTCTGAAAATCTAGCCACTTTTACTTAGGTGCCCAAGTATGGATTGAGTTCCTATTTTAAGCACTCAGGTTTGAAAATTGTGGCCTGTTTCCAGTGGTTGTCTTGCATTCCCCATTGATTGTCTGGAACTGTCAGAGATCACTTGATGCTTGTTTTTGCCACACAGTTATCTCAGATGTTACCTGTAACTCAGGTCCTGTCTGCACAACAAAACATTTAACCTGAGTGGGGTGGTGTTTTTAACTTGAGTTGCCTGGCCTGTCAGGGGTAGGCTAAAGCCTGAGTTAGCACAGCTCATCAACAGCTAACTTGACCACTCTGCAGTGTGGATGCAGGTCTGCTCCACTTGAGTGCTCCAGCGCCTTTCTGCAGTTCCCCTGTGTCCAGAAATGACAGACGAGTTCTCCCACAATTGACTGGAAAAGAATTAATGAAGTGGCTCAGCTTACTGCAATGAAAATAACCATGGGATGTTCCCCTACAAGTCTTAATGCCACTCACGAATGCATGCAGCACCAGCATGGACACAGCAGCTTCGGTGGTGTTTTTGCATTGTAGCTGTTCTTACAGGAGTGTAGATAACTGAAGTTAAATCTGTTGGGAAGATATACCGTTGGAAAACCTATTTTCTAGAAGAATGCCAGCATCCAAATTGCTCATCTTTTTTTGAGAGTTTGCAGGGCAAACACAAAAAGCTTGCTTCATACAGTTACACCTCTACCCCGATATAATGCGACCCGATATAACACGAATTTGATATAACTCGGTAAAGCAGTGCTCTGGGGGGGCGAGACTGCACACTCCAGCAGATCAAAGCAAGTTCAATATAACGCGGTAAGATTTTTTTGGCTCCTGAGCACAGCGTTATATCGGGGTAGGGGTGTATCAAGTGTTGCCTGACACTGTGTGCTAAGAGTCTATTTCTGAACTCCTAGAAATCCACCTTTCCTGCTTATGTATTGTGATGTTTATCTTCCATCTTTTGCATATTTTTAGTCATAGTTTTCACTTTAAAAGTAGACTATATAGTTTCTCTTTTGTATAGAGACCAATATATAGCATTTTACCTATACATGTGCATATATGTACACTCTTTACTGGTCAGAAACTCTGACATAACGCACTACAATGCACCTCATTTTCTGCCTTGAGTTAAGGAACACGAGAACTTCTGAAAGCTTGTGTGATCTTTCTGGGTCAGAGGCAGTGTGGCTTCAGCAATAAGGAATCTTTGGTACACGCAGATTTCTGAGAAATAAAAATACAAATTTTCTGCTAAATCTAATAAAAGCCATGATTTTCAAAACAGTTAAGTGATTTTGGATGCCAAACTTGAAACCTACTAATAGAGCCTGAATTTCAGAGGATGGATGTTCAATGCTCCCTAATCACTTTTGAAAATCTGGGCCAGTCTTCCTTTATTGTTAGATAATTTAGAAGCTCTTAACAAAATAGTATAAAATAGTTGTGGACAGCTGGAGAGCTTGCCTTTCTTTCTGACTAAATAAATCCTGCTTCTCCGTGCTGTTTTAGGCAAAAGTGGTTGTCCTCAAGACTTTAATAAGTAGATATTGTGAATGTATTAAGTCCCCATTATGATACTTCTTAAAAGCATAAAATGAAGTTGAGGGATTAAAACCCACAAATTCCCTTCTTTTAAAAACTGTCAAGATGAATTATGCTTATTTTTAAAGATAGAAAATGAATTTTATTAGGCCACCAAAATTATTTTATTGACAATAAAAAGTTATGAATACGAGATTTTGAAAAAATATAGCATAGCTGTTGGATTGAGAGACCTTTTAAAATATACACAGACTTTTATAAAGATGATGAGTAAAATGCTTGCCCTTCCTTGCAGCTTAGCAAACTTTCTTTTTCAGAGATGTGATGTGTTGATCTACTGATAAACTGTGTTGCAAACAAAAACAGGACCCCCATGCCATTGTATTACTTTGTTTGCTAATTTAGAGCTAATACATTACCTTCCAATGTTGAACTTGTCAGTCAAAGCAGTCAGTCACTAAACATAATACATGTGTATGGACTCCTAGAATGGGGGAAAAGCACTGGTAGGCAGGATTCCTGGGTTCTGTTTGCAGCTTTTTACAGGCTTCGCATGTGATCCTGATACAAGAGTTTGTAGGACACTTTCAAAATGAAAGTCACATTTGTATGAAATTTTATATCTATTATTGTTATATCATTTAATACTATTGTACCAGAACACTTTCTCCAGTTTATTTCCTTCTTTTCACTTTTGTGTGTTTGACAGCACTTGGTGTAATACAGCAGTTTCAGGTCTCTCATTGGTCAGTTTCCCCTGTTTTTATGGGTCTTGGACCCAACTGCAGGAGAGAGAAATATGGTTTAAAATGGGAAAATGTGATTGTATAATCACAAAAATTGGCAGTGGAACTCAGAGGTACACGTGATATCTGAAACTATGTTTAGCTAATTTTTTCCTAATTGACTAGTTTTTAGTTAATGGTGTTTCATTAAACTTTCTGTGCCTCAGATTCTCCATCCATTATATAGGGATAATTTCTTACCTCACAGGGGTTTATGAGGCTTAATTCATGTTTGTCAAGAGTTTGGGATCCTCTGTATTATGCCTCTCTTCTGCAAATCACTTTAGCAAATACTTATATCCCATTGAACTCAATGAAACTTGAGCACATGCCCACGTTTGCTGAATCGGGGCCTAAATAATTACAAAATATTGTTTTTATTTGTTATATTGATGCAGTTTTTGACAGATGTTCTAATAAGCATAACCTTTGTAAAATATTAAAATATCCTTGTAAAATAATTCATAGAATGAAAGAGGTTAAGTGATTCAGAGACAGGAGGTTCTCCACTGTCTTAACACTGATTCCTTTAGCTTAATTTTCTGGGTACTCCTGAAGGCAGGCATCTCCTGTAATCACCTTCCCTTCAGTATGTCATCACTAAAGCAAATAACTACAGCTAGATCTTCAATTTATAATCTTCAAAGCTACTGTCTCTAGCTGTGTTTCGATTACAGCCTATCGTAAACTGTATCTTCAGCTTTATGTGCCTGGCTGCACAGAATTCTTGTCCTGATTTCCTTCCCTACACATTTAATCCTTGCCCGTCCACTTCCAAAAGGAGGGAAACTACTTTAAAAGAGAAACTTATCCACATGGCATGATGTTAGACCCAGCTGTCCACTACTGCTAAGTCTGGTGTTTTTGACATCACAAGTTGTTGTAATTGAATTACATTTTTAGTGTCTCTTTCAGCAGCTCCTTTTGTACAGCTCTTTAACATCTTGCACATACGACTAGAAATAATTGCTTTTCAGTAATGGTACTATTTATAAATGGCACATAAAGACCAGAAAGCATACTTAATGCTACGTTATTTTAAAATATCTTTACAGCATGAAAGAACAAACTCTGATTCTGTTTTAATAGCTTAAAATCTGAGTATCAGAATAGAGAGTTTGATTTATATTTTGGTTACAAACACAGGCTCAAGCAAAAATGAAAATCTGTTTAGTTTTTGCTCTTTAATTCCATGAAAGTATTGTTAAGGTTCCTTCCCCAGTCTGAACTTTAGGTTACAGATGTGGGGACCTGCATGAGAACCTCTAAGCTTAACTACCAGCTTAGATTTGGTTTTGCTGCCACCACCCAAATTATTTATGAATTATTTGGGAAACTTCGTCTACTCCCCCCCACCCCCGAATATCTCCTTCCCAAGTACTATTATAACCCTTCCCTGGGTAGCCTTGAGAGACTTCTCAACCAAGTTCCTGGTGAACATCGGTTACCCTTGCCTTTATAGTTATAACAAGTATCGAGTAGGTGCTCCTCTTCACTCCCCATCATATGCTTGTCAGTACAGCCGAAGAACGGTGGGATTTGTCTTTGCCATCGCATAGAGCTGGGAAGTGCACTTTGACATTTTGTAGAGCAAAGGAGAGAGTGAGAACTGAGCTGGTCTATAAACTACTAGACTGTAGGTGTGTAAAGCAAGCTGTTCAGCATGACATGAAATACTTGCTTTGAATTCTGTGAAATGGGGACCTGCCAGTCTGTGTGCACTCCATTTGCTCATAGACAGAAGGATAGTGGATCTAGAGAGACCAAGTGTCTCTTTTCAGCAGGATAGCCTGAGCTCAGGAGACCAGATAATTGTTCTGTTAATCTCCCTGGAACTCTTGCGGCTGGGATGTGCAAAGAGAGCTGCTTAAACTCCTTGTCTATATCAGGCTTCAGAAAAGGATTTTATATGTGTAAATTCAGTGATTGGTTACACAAATGCCTTTCTGTACACATGTGTGGTAATAGCATGTGAGAGTGCAAATTTAGAAGCCAACTAAAGTAGTAATCTGTGGGAGGAAACCTCTGGAGTAGCTATCTCTGATGAAGGGGTACTAGATATTTTTTTCAACTTTCTTGTTCAAACCTATTCACAAGAGAGGGCACTTTATTTTGGGTAATTTGTAGTTCTGTGTTAAAGTAAGCTTTTTTTTCTAAAGTCTTGTACTTCTGTGACATAAGCATTTCAGTCAACAGCAATATGTCTTTTGCCTATTCCAGTACAATATAAACACATCTATGTATTAACTGTTTTGCATCTCAAAGCTTTATAAATCTGATGGTGCTATGCATTAATCTACATTAAAATAGTTTGAATACTTGGTGTATATCTGCCACTTGAATCTCTTTCCTCATGAAGAAACACGGTAAATTATATCTGTAAGCTACTATCTTCAAAATATACTGGATATATTCTTCCTGCTTCCTTTGCACACCCTATCCCGCAAAAACCCTCATACCTTGATCAGCCATCAAATTTTTTTTTTACATTAGTTGTCCTAACCTCCACCTAGTAGAATGAAATTATTCCAGGCGAGTTGAAATCTTGTTGGTCCAAATTCCCTTGGAGTGGATGAAGATCGCCAATCAAATGAAAATGTGACTCACCATAGAAACAGCTCACCCTGTAGCATAGATGTGGTGAATTAACCAATCACTTTCTGGCACATTCATATTTAATAGAAAACATAGCAACAAAGATGATAGCATGACAACGGCAGCATCTGCCCAAGAGAAATTTTTTGGAGAAAAAAATGCCTATGAAAAAAGATTCCCTGGAATGTCATATTTTTAATGTATGCTTCATGACAAAAAATGCTGTAGGTGGATACAATATCCTAGAAATTAAAGTTGTGTATAATAAATGATGGTTTGGATTTAATATGACACACCTAATGGCTTACAAATGACATAGCTACAAGCAAATGAACAATCTTCCACTTGTGAAGATAAATGCCATATGAGACCAAAGCATTATATATTAGAATTACAGTTTCTATGTTTTGTCAGGGGAAAAATGCACAGGATTTTTCAGGAAATAATACAGATAGTACAGCCCAATTTCATGAGCATTTTTAAAAAAATCCTCTTTGGGTTGTTCACAGGCATGTACTTAATGTATACAAGGTTTGACTTGAATGGGACATTCTGTAGATACAGGGGTTTTCTCATGCACTGCAAGTTGCAGGATTGGGACCATATTGAGCTATCAAATACAAATTACAATCTGGGTTTGATATAAACCCCCAAGAGCAGATTCTGAGTGGACTAAAATATTTGCCCATGTTCTCTTATCTGTCAGATTAGAGATGGAAGAGATCTAAGTCTGTTATTTCAGATAACTTTCCTTGACAGAGGAATGGAGAGAGAATGAGTGTGAATGTGTGTGCGTGCGCACATAGTTTGACTGTGTCTTGATCAATTATTTGGTTTTGACAGAGAGAAGGAGCAAGAAAGGGAAGAACAGTTAATGGAAGACAAGAAAAGGAAGAAAGAGGATAAGAAAAAGAAGGAATCTACTCAGAAGGTAGGTTTGATATTTGAAGTCTCCCTACTCCCAATTGTTAAATACACCGCTACCTCGATATAACGTCACCCGGTATAACACGAATTTGGATATAACGCAGTAAAGCAGTGCTCTGGAGGGGGCGGGGCTGCGCACTCCGGTGGATCAAAGTAAGTTCAATATAACACGGTTTCAGCTATAATGTGGTAAGATTTTTTGGCTCCCAAGGACAGCGTTATATCGAGGTAGAGGAGTATATAGAATCCTGTTCAGCAAGTGTTTGCTTCTTTACTTACTGAGTCTTTGTGAAAATGCTTCATTGTCTGAAGTATGGCAATGCCTCATTGAGGATTCTGGGTTTTGTGTTAGTTTGCTTAAAGTTTAATTGTATGGTATGGTTTGAATGTCTTTTGTTATTTTTAGAGGACTGGAGGGAGGAGGAGATTAACTGTCTTCATGATGTTATAAAGTAGTATTACAGGCGGACTGAATAGCGGTTCTTCTGATCCTTGCACCTCCAGCTGTTGGTTTTTTGTTTTGTTTTGTTTTTAATATATACCTCTCTCTGCAGTGAAATTGAGTGTAAACTCAAAACTTACATTTGGGAGAGGAAAGATAATGGAATTTTTTTATTTTGAGGGGGCATAAAAGAGAAGGAATAAATGGATATTTAATAGTAAAGCTCCTTTTATGATGCATCTTTTTCTGAATCTTCAGTCTTAGAGAAATGTGTGTGGTTGGGGGGGGAGGGGGGAGGCAGAGTAAACAGTTGTTGTGCCCAGCTAGTAATTCTGAGTAGTCAGTTTGCTAATGGAAGTGTTACCTGAAATGGCTTTCAAGAAGTCTAGAAAACTGTTTCAGGAACTGACAAAAATTGTAACATGAAAAGGGTCTGTTTGAAACATTTCCATGTTTGTATTAATAAACATCCATTTAAATCAGGAGCAGAAAGGAATCCTCATAAGTGAAGCTAATTGCTATCTGTTCTTGTGATGCCTAAAAAACCTATTCATGTCACTGAGTACTTCAGCTGGTATTGTTTCAGTTATGCTGTGTGGATTCTTACTGAAAGAGGGCTACACTGAAATTCTCCCATGCCAGTTTTACTTTGGCCTACTAAAGGCTTGTCTAAATACAATTGTTCTTTCAATTTACCTACCTTAGTTTAGGAACTGATACAGTTAACAGTGCAGCTTCCGGTGTGGATGCATTTATAGTGCAGTTACATTGATATAAATGTATTAATATCAGTATAGCTTGTTTGAGTAAATTTACTAGAAGATCTGATTTGATTTATCCCAAACCTGTTACAAGAGAATTTCTGAATCTACTGATTGGGGTTTCTTTAGTCCATCTGATAACATTTCACTTCCTTATCACTACTTAATAGTGGAGTATAAAAAATAAAATAACTGACCTTCTTCGAGTGTTTGTTCATGTCAATTCCAGTCAGGTGTGTGTGCACAGTTGTCAGAAGATTTTCCCTTAGCAGCTCCCATCGGGTCAGCTGTGGATCCCCCTGGAGTGGCGCCTTCATGGCGCTCAATATATGACCCTGCCGACCCAGCTTCTCCTCTGTTTCTTCTTACCACCCTTGACTGTCATTGGAACTGCGGTCGCTTACTTAGCAAGTGCTTCCCTTTGTGTTCTTCATATAATTAGCTTAGCCTAGTTTAGTTGTAGTTAATCTTAGTTATTAGTTGTGTATATATTGTATATAGTGAGGTTTGGGAATGGGTTTCCCCAATCCCAACCCACCCTTGGGCTCTAGGGCATGCTGCGAGAGCCCAAAGCTTTAAATTCTGCAGAACCTGCAGTAAGCCTGTGCTAACGAACGACCCCCACGACTTGTGTCTGACGTGTCTGGGAGAGGCACACCAGACAGAAAGCTGCAAGATCTCCAGGGCTTTTCGCCCCATAACTAAAAAGGAGCAAGATTTCCGATTGAAGCAGTTGCTTATGGAATCCGCCCTTCGTCCCCAGTCTGCTGTGGCCCGCCAGGGCCCTGCACCAAGCACGTCCGTATGGAGTGCCCCGGCATTGGTAAGTGACATAGTGCTGAGGAAGGACTCTAGTCTAAGAGACCCTTGGCACCAGCACTGCAGGATGCAGAGGCAACCCGGCAACGCTTGCATTCACCAGTGCCGTACAAATGTCATAGAAAAGCTGACAGGGTGCTCCCCAGTGCAGAAAACATCAGGACCTGCAGGCGCGGTACTGGGGCATCCCGTGAAGGAGCCCTTGGCGTCCAGGCAGTAAGAGTCGGCGACATCGACTTCGGTTCCCACGGCACAGCGACTCCTGGGATGGGCAATGCCAGGTGGAGGAGTTGGAGTTACCCTCCACCCCGGACGCTTTTGAAGCCACCAGAGACTTAATATTGATGATGGCTGCTCAGCCCCCGGTGATTAGCGATAAGCCCCAGCTGCCACTGCGACCAGCACCGTCTAGAACAGGGGTGGGAAAACTACAGCCTGGGGACCTCCTGGGCCCCCAGAGGCCCACCCTAGCCCCCTGGAGGCTCCCCCCTGCTCACTCTCAGCCTCCCCTCGCCCTCCGCCCGCCCCTGCTCGCAGCTCGGCTCGCTCGCTTCCAGGCAGCACCGCTGGCAGCAGGGCCTGGGCAGTGGGGCCTGACAGCAGGGCTGGTGTGCCCAGTGGTGCGTGCGTGCGGCTGCAGCGTGCGGCAGTGCAGGCACACTGCTGGGCCACTGCACAGTGGCAGTGGGGCAGGGCAGCAGCACAGAGGGAGGGGGGGCAGGGGGGGGAGGGCAGGGGTGGGGAGGGGGGGGGTGGGCAGGGTGGGGGGGGGGGGGATGGGGGTGAATGGGGTGGGGGATGGGGAGGAAGGGGGGGGAATGGGGGGTTGGAGGGGGCAGTAGGGGGGGGGGGGGGGGGGGGGCAGGGGGGGGGGGGGGGGTTGGGGGGGGGGTGGGGGATGGGGTTGGGGGGTTGGGGGGTCAGGAGGGGAGGAGGGGAGGGAGAGGGGGGGAGAGAGGGGAGAGGAGGGGGGGGAGGACAGGGGAGGGAGGGGGGGGGGGGGGGGGGGGGGGAGGAGGCTGGGGGGGGGGGGGGGGGGGCAGAGTCAGGGGCGGGGGGGGGGGGGGGTGGGGATAAGGCCATCCTCCTCTCCTCCTCCATCCCTCTCTACCCAATAATAACCCTCCAATGCAGCAAAAAGTCAAAAATGCTGCCCTAGGTCTAAAAGCAAGATGGCCTGATGATCAGATGGTCACCCACACCCCCCTCCACGCCATCCTCAAGGCACCAAGGCTCCACTCTCACACACTGGCACTCGCAAGGGTTCCCTCCAGCCCCTGGCAGCCACCACTCCCTGGCGAGGCAGAGAGGAGAGCTCTGAGAGAGCTCTGAGAGAGGACCAGCACCATCCCCCCCCCACCACCTGACACCAGTATCCCCAATCATCAGTCCCACACAGGCCAGTGCAGCACCACACCACACCACCACACTGTGTCCATCGATTCGTGATCATTCTTCCTCCTCAGATCATACACCTCACACAGCCCGTCACAGCAGGCATAAAGCCAGAGAGACAAGAGAGGGAGGCATGGTAATGTAACCCCAAAGTGGCAGGCTCTGGTGCAATGGCTTTTGGCCTGACCTGGCTTACCACCACCCCAGGGCTCCTTTTCCGCTCTCCCCGCGTCTCTCTCGCACCGACCACCCCAGACAGCCAAGGACTGGCCTATGCTCTGTGGTTCTGAGGCGACCCTGGCACAAGCCCCACAGCTGGCCCAGGTCACCTCCGAGGCATGATCCATTTGCAAGGCCAGGATACAGAGGCCCCAGATGCTGAGTCGGAGGGTCAGGAGGACCCTGTACCGCCTCTGGCCTCCTCATCTTCATCCCCAGATAGAGCGGTGGTGGGAGTTTCAACCTCAGGCCCTACCCCAATTGACCACAGGGCCCACCAGGACCTTCTATGCAGGATTGCCCGTAACATGGGGTTACAGGCAGAGGAGATAGTCGAACATGAAGACCCCATGGTCGACATCCTTGCGCCAGAGGGACCATCCAGGGTAGCTCTGCCACTAATAAAAACTATCCAGAGCAATATTAAGACTCTGTGGCAGACCCCTGCCTCAGTCCCGCCCATTGCCA